>NC_057397.1:45798933-46123348 GCF_019320065.1 Cervus canadensis | reverse complement strand
CTGAGAGAGTCATATCACTAAAGAAGGATGTAATTTGCAGTGATTAAAATGGTGGCTACCAGAAAGAATGGGAGATTATTCTAATAATTTATTTTTTTAAAAATTTCATTACATTACCAGCTTCTTAAGGAAGCTATTGACAGACATATGTTGTGAGAAAAACTGTACCTCCACCTGCTAAGAAATTGTATTCATGGTTATGAAAACTGCCTGGCATTTTTAGAATCAGATGCTTCTGTAACTTTCTTCTGAAAGGTATTACCCCTTGGAACTTGCATTTTAATTACTGATTATTTTCTCTGCTTTATTTCTATGTAGTGATCAAGGTGCTTGATTGAGCTTTTTGAAAATAGGACATATGCATTGTTTCAAAGTAGTTTTGCATAAAATGTGAATATGAATATAGTAACTACATTATTTATTTGAATCACAAATACATTAGCAACTATTACCTTCTGTCTTTCATTTAGCTGTCTTGCAATAATATTAAAAGAATATTACATGTGTCTGAATTACTGAAGGTTTTTTTTTCCAGCTCTGATTTACATATTATTCACTTAAAGCTAGCAATGTAAAATTGCCTTTAATGTTTACTGTTTCAACTTTAAAGTTTTTCTTTTTAATCAGAGAAAATCAAGTTGGCAAAATACAATTACGATTTTCTCCAATTACATTACCTTTAGGCAATGCTGTCTTTTAGATTTGTAACATCCTCTGTTCTGGTACTATGGAATTATGGAATGTACAGTGTTTAAGTGTATGTTTCTTAAAATCAACAGATTAGAGATTCTTAGAAATACTATATACTGTATGTATTAAAACCATTTCTAACACCTAAATGTACTTGTTATGTTTAACGTTTCAAAGAGCAATAATTCTGTGTTGAATTAAAGACCTTAGGAAAGTTTGACATTTGAGGGTGTATTTTTGAATTATTTAGATAGTATTTTAAATGTAAGAGGATACATCAGTTCCCCTTTAAGAATCACCAAAATGGTGTTATTAATTTCTTCCTTAAATATTTTTTAAAATCAAAAAGTTACGATTGGCCAGAGATTAACGGTGGAAAGTTTTAGAGTGAAAGGAAAATTATTCAGAAGGTTGAAAGCAGTTAGAGTTATAAAGGAGAATCTTTAGGTCAACTATGTAACATCAAGTCTCAAATGGAACAAAAACTTTTTATTTAGTCTATTAATCTTAATCTTGATTTTCAAGGTGGATTAAAATGAAGCTGTTTTATTTTTTTCAGAACTTGCTCAATTTTACTATTTTGGTTAATTTTTCTTCTGTTTAAGAAAAACATTTTATTATTTGGAAACTGTCGTAACTGACATTAGAAATCCCAGGCTATTTTTCTATAAAGTTTCAAAACTATTATTTTTTAAATTAAAAACTTGAACTAATTCTTCAGCTCTTTCAATTACATGTTTTTTTCCTTCTCTATGAAAGAGAAAATCACTTTTTTGTAATAGGTTTATGCATTCTGTCATTACTGAAATATAGCAAAGAAAGTTAGTTTTAAAAAATGAATATTTCTAGTATAGTACAGATTTCAGCATAGTGATCCTGAGGTCTGAAAGATATACTTATACTATTTTTCCAGAAAGCCTGAAGCTATCACTTAAGAAAAATTCTAAGTGTATTCTATACTATACATATTATCTTTTAGGGAGGATAGTAGGGCAGGTGTTATTATCCAAACATTTAATCAAACACAGGGGAAAAAAGAAGCTATATATTCAGCACTTCTTCAATTGATAGAATTTTTGGCAATGGGATATTTGGCCCTTGCAAAAGTCTAACTCAAGCTGTTTTTTGATTAATAAGAAAACTCAAGTGCAAACTGGAAGAGAAGCTTTCAATGATATCAGCAGCTATAGGAGAATTAAAACTGGGTTAGGAAATGATCTAACATTATGAGGTCAGTTCTGCCTTTTACAGATAGAAGTCGAACCAAATAACCTCGTTCCTTCATGTTAGAAAACTGAAAACAAACTTGCTTCTCAGAGAAAAAGAAGTTCATAAGAGATCAAAATCATAAACTGGGAGTTTTACTCTGGCTTTATGTCTAACTTACTCCCAGGCATTGGCCAAGTTACTTAAACCTCAAATGGTTCGTCTATAAAATGGGGATTACAATAATCCCTTCCCCTGTGATGATGCACAAAAATTGAAGCCTTGCTCTCAGTGCTTTTTGAAGTTCTTCAGTAAGCAGTAAGGCATTATTCAGACATGGGTAGAGATTATCATCTGGAAGAAAGTAGCATTGAGGGAAAAAAAAAAAAAAAAACAGGCCTGTGACCAAATGTAATGACTCTTGGAGATTATGGTTTTCACTCACCGACCCATACCTTAGTTCTGTTGACCTCGGTGATATTAAAATAAAGTGAAAGACATTACACAAAATAAAAAATTAAAAGTAAAAGATGGAGCAGATCTGCCTAGAACTGATCAACAGAGTGAAAGTAGGGGAAAGTGTTTTTGTATTCTAGTAAGGATGATTGTATAGATGGATCACTTACTTGGGCAGAATTGAAGCAAAAGTCTGTTAAGGAAGCAAGCAGGAATCTGGGGTCTGTAAGCACTTTCAGAGCACTTTTAATTATGCAAACCTTTAGTCACACTGTTTCTAAAAAAGGGAATAGATGCCAGCTGAGAAATTCCTCCAAGCCCCCGCTTGCAGCATAACTCATCAGATCCCGGCTTTGAAAGGTAACAAGGACTCTCGGCAAATGCAGGGCTCCATTGGGCCGAGTTACAGGAAGATTCCAGTCTATCAAAACAACAGCAGCAACTACAACCGGAGTAACAATAAAATGAGCAGTTTCAGCTTGGTTTCCATTTTTTAAAAGACGGTGGTAATAACTTCTGGTCTGGTTCTCCAATCTCCGTTAGAACGTATTTCAAAGCGGGCAGAGAATTTTTTTTTTTTTTAATTTTATAGCTTCCTATAAGAGGGATACAATTTTCTTCCAGTTTTGAAGGTTTCAATACCTTGTCTTAATAAAAAACCATTCTAAAGTGCTTTCAAAACAAGCAGGAATAATTGAGGCTAAATAAGCACTCTGTCCTGATAATTTAACAGGAGAGAATGTTCAGGGGTAATAAATATTACTAGTTTTTCTTAATATCTTAAATATATCCCTTTATTCCCCCTCCATTTGGCATAAGGAGTGCCAAATACAGAGAGCGTGGGGCTAATTTTCATTCACAAACACAAAATTTTCCTTCAAGGAGAAGTGTTTTCTTAATCGCTGATAATAAAAGGCATCTGTGCCCTGTTTCATCCTGCAGTTGAAGAGTGCGAAATTGTGACACAAGCGCGTGCGCACACACACACTCACACAGACATACACGTGCACACACACAGACATTTCTGTCTTCTGTCATATGTTTAAATCCCATTAGAATTCTCATCGAGCCCCTGCAAAATTTAGCCACAAGCAGGCATTTTATTTAAGGGAAAAATCTTTACATGGGCATCTTATACTATAAAACTTAAAAGGTCCCAACTGATGGGGGTGGGGATTGCCCAGAGCGCATACATTAGTCAATAAGGAACAGTGCTTTGATGTGTTTCGGCTATTGCAAGCCAAGTTCCTATTAATTATAGGTTGCTTTACCTTTCCGCACATAATTTACCTTTATTAAATGTAAAATACATTTTATATTATGATTATACCAGAGCCAGGCTAGCTGACGATTCTCTTTTCTGCATTATGTGATGACAATAACTGCTATTACAAAACTTAACATACTGTTGGTGAGCATGATACCTAAAATATGATCATCTCAGAAACACCTTTGAGCATAATTCCTAGGAGGGAAAAAAGTGAAATATTTTAACATCCTTCCATTTAACCTCATATACAATTCCTTTTGTTCACCTGTTTTGACTGAGGTCAGTGGAATTTTTGTTTTCTATTTTACATAAAGCCAAATACCCCAATGTAATCATGATTCTACTCATTAACACAAATTTGAACTTTGTGTAGTTTGATTTTACTAACCAAGAGATACTCAAATTCTGGTGAGTTGATCTCGCTCCTCTTTAAAGCTCTATAATATACAGATTTTGAACAGAAATATCAGTTTGCAAAGAAATGTACCTTTTTTTTTCCCCTTCAAGATTCATAGTGAGTACATGAACAATCTGTATCTGAAAACACTCAAATTTATTTTTGCACATTCCCAAAAGAACCAGTAAGATACCGAGTATAGAAACAATTCCTTGCAGAAAATATGATTTTAATTTTAAAAATCAAATCTGTGAACTAAACAAACCTTTGGTTTCAGTTTACTTTAATCAAAGGATAATGACTCAAAAATTATTTAACTCCCAATTGAACAGTTGACTTTTAAATTAAATAATCCAAGAAAAATATATTCTGGCTGTGGCACATTTTAAAACATAATTAAATTAATATCAAAAGAGAAAGTACAGCATTTTGTTTATTTTCATCATTATTAAGTTGGTGACCACTCAAATCATAGAGTGTGATGTGTAAACAGAAAAATTCAGCTGTCCATCTGTGAGGATTACACCTGCCATAAACATAGTAAGTTTACCACTGGAAAAGTATAACACTTATCCACTTTCCACCCCCTTATTTTTGTATTAATAATATAAATGTTCCTGCAGATAACACAATCACTTTAAGAAACACAAATTCTTCTACCAAAAAAAAAGTTAATTTGATAGATGCCAGTGCTCATCTATCATGGATATATTTCAAGTGCAGTAATTGCAATTAAGTAACATAATTAAGGGTTGTATTTCAATTTCAAGAAAGCCAACCGTGTTGAAATGTGTGTGTGATTCAAAGCTTGGTGATACTCAGCTTTCAAAAGCCACTGGGTTATACATCTCCCCTAAGCAGCCACGTCTATGAAATCAGTGTCATTTGCGCCAGGAACAGATAAAATAAAGATCACAGGATAAACACTGCCCATAGAGCTTTACAGAGGAGGATGTGATAGCTCTGATCTCTTGTCTAGTTGCCCAGATTAAGGATTCAGGACAGGAGGAATCAGTCTTAGCAACAAACCATACTTTACATACAAGACACAGCCCTTCTTTTGTACAAACCACGTCAAGGCATGGTCCCTGCTGGGACCTAATCTATAACAACTTTTCGACCTCCTGCTTCTACAGCTTAATTATTTAGGATCAAATAGACAACTAGATACATTAACATGACCCTGGAAGCCAAACCCTGTTACTCTCTTCAAATATTCAACTGACCTTCCAAAGTAAATATTTCCCCCTGACCCTTCCACCACTCATTTTCTCTTAAATTGGTTGCTAATGCTTTGAAAAGTCTCCTGATATTTTGCAAGCGGCTTTAAAGTAAACAAACCCCGGACTGTATAATTTTAGTCTTATTGACTGGTGTTCTGATAGAAACTAAAGCACGCAAGAGGTCCCACAGATTGAGCATTATGTTAATCACACCAACCTTTTTGGCTCAAAGTTAGAGATCTTTGCAGCAGGCTTACAAAATCTGCAGCTTCTATGTTAGCAGAGAGCTTTCTTTGTTTTGTGCCAAGAGGACCTACTTTGAAAGAATGAGGCAAGAGTGAGTGGAGAATATCAGCACCCCAAGCAGAATAAGGATGACTTTGATGCATGAAAATATAGGTCACGGCTATTTCCATGGCATAAGTACCTCTGGCTACATCACTTACACCCAGATCATTTTGGGAAAACTACCAGCAACAAGAAGTGCTTAAGTGGACAGCAAACACATCTTGTCTTAACAAGGTACTTTGGGTTCCATTTACAATCTGTTGAACTTAACATCACTCAACTATATTGCTTGCCTTAAAAAAATAATGTAAATGAGCTAGAAGTTGAACAGTTGCTTTGCCTGTTTTTTTTTTTTTTTTCAAGTTTAGGTGGTAGGGCACAGAAAAGCTAGAATGAATAGTGAAAGCCGGCAGTATTACTTTAGTATGTAGGGTGGGGAGAAGAACATAATTAGTTTTATAACATTAGTGGCCCATTCTAAAAGAATGCCTTTTTGAAGCAAACACAAACACACCCCATATGAATCCATTCCATTTTCATTGAATCGAAATGGTGGTAATGGGCAGAGTAATGCATTCACTCCAGTTGTAAACAGACATTTTCCTCCATGTGAGGACATAATCCCCGCTGACATTAATGGGAGTGACACGCAGGCAGGGAGGAGAGAATAGCCCCTTTTGTTCTCACTCACATTACCCTAGAGTCCATTTTACAAGTCCAACTTCAAACTGGTGGAAAACACATCCTGTGGATTGATAATGGAAAAATGAGATTAACCAAGTGAGCAAACAGCCTTCCTTCTTTCTGTGATGTGGGAAGTTAAACAATGCAATGGAGAAGGATCCTGATTTTACCTTTTCTTTTCATTCTTTCTTTTGCCTCCATTACCCACTCTATTTAAGAATCTCTTCATGCTTGTAAAATTCCCTTTCTTGGTTCATGTAAAAGAGTAATAAAACCATTATAGTTTTCCTTCGCCAAAAGGTACTTTAGAGACTAAACTTAATTTAGATCCAGACACTGCTAAGTCAAATACATCAGTGTTGGGAAAACGAATTAGAAGAGAGGTCATTTTTCTTACTAATTTTTAAAAAAGGTGTTGCAGATTGAAAATGCCTTAGGAATCATTCCTTAATGCTATGGCTACATTACAAAGTCATAATTCTCCCACTTTGACACTTGGGATTTCCAGTGGCTTATTTTTAGGAATCTACGTTAGGATTTAATTTTTTACTTATTGGTTCATATCAAGACTGAGATTCCCATTGCCAAAATAATACCCCCCCAAAAAAAATACACAAATTTTCAAAATAACTATGCTCTAAAGACTCTCACCAGGTAGAGATAGCTCCCAAATAATGACGTAAGCTTTCAAAAATATCCTTCAAAAACTATTTACACATAGTCAACATGATCTTCCTCACAGAAATAAGCAGTCTAGAATTCGTCCTTCAAGCTGCCCAATTCTTTATGTGCTCTATTTACATCTTTTCCCCTTAAATGAAGCAATGTGTTTGTTGATATGTTTTGATCCTAAGGGAAAACTGATAAGATCTCAAACTGGAGACTTCAGCCTTCATTCATAGATGAAAAAGAAAATGAAACTCTCTTTCCATTAGTAAAAACCTGTTAACTGAGTGAACACAAAACTAATGGAATGTAATGAAGTGAAAATTCTTTTTTCATATTACTTTTCAATCCATAACAATCCATAATAGCTAAAAAGTTGAAATGCTAGTGAAATCTGGGAAACTGAAAGAAAACATATCTTCAGAGCTGGGCCTGTTACAATGAAGATGAGATATTAAAACCAAGATACTGATCTGATCTGTTCACTGAATCCAGTGAGATGGTTAGACCCAAGGATGTATACTAATGGTTTTATTCCCAAATAACCTACAGTGTGAGTAACTCTTTTGTCATCTTTTTCTTTTTTAGTTGTAAGTTCCCCCAGAGGAATCTCTGAGATTGCGTCGGTGCATTTGTAACCCAGCAGCTCTGAGAAGCCACAGAGCCGTCTGAGACAGTGCCATGCAGATTCTTCATTCATGAACAATTTATTTCATAGGAAACCCATTTTGGAGGTACTCATCATTTTTCTCACTACGCAATATGAAAGATTGCCAACCATGCTTCGCCGCTTTTCAGAGTCACTTGTCATGAACAAAATATGTTATTAAGTTCCATTTTCTGTAAAAGGAACTCTATTTGATCTCTCTACTTGAGAACATAAAGAGGTGAAAGGGTATCAGGTTTTAATTATTCCTTGCCTTTTTAATCTCCAACATCTGGAATACTTTAAACTGGATAGTATTGTCACATTTTTAAAGGCACTATTTTAATTTTTAGAGGAGTATTAGTGTTTTTCTACAGAATGCAACAATGTAAACCAACACTAATAGGTACATTATTATCCCTATGACTCAGCAGATGTTTAGTCTTCATAATTTAAACATGTTTGTAGTAGACCACATTTTCCAAAGATGACTGCAAGAATATCCACAGTCTCTTCTTACAATATGACTTGGACACTCCCCTCAAAAAGGTAGAATCAAAAAGGTAGGATCCACCTGCTGCTCTTGAAACTGGGTGGGATTTTGTGACTATTTTAACCAGTAGATGATGGCAGAAGCCACCCTCTGTGACTTCTGAGGCTAAGGCACCATGGAAGACTTTAACTGCATGTAGGCAATCCAACTATCCTGAGACTTCCATGCTGTAAGGAAGCCTGAGCTACCACATGCAAAGAGACCACATGAAAAAGGCCTGAAATTACAGAAAGAGAGAGAGATGCCAAGGCAATTCCCAGATACTCTACTCCCTTCCACCTCTGCTATTCTAGCTCTAGCCATTGTCTGACTGTAACCACAAGAGAAACTTTGAGTAAGAGCTGGCCAGCTGAGAGTCTTGCCAGAATCTCTGAGCCACAGAAACCATGAGAGATAATAAAATGATTGTTGTTCTCTCAAGCCACCAAGTTCTTCTGCGATGAGATACACAGAATTAGATAAACGGAACAGTGATAAATAACTTTTAGAATTAGGTCTTATGATTTTAGAGCATTTTGAAGATTATGTGTGTGTGTGCACATGCTCACTCATGTCTGACACTTTGCGACCCCATGGACTGTAGCCCGCCAGTCTCCTATGTGCATGAGATTTTCAGCAAGAATACTCGAGCGGGTTGCCATTCCTCCTCCAGGGTTGAACATTATATACAGGCAGAAGAATGTGTGTTTTTTGCTGTGTAAGTTAGTCTTTATTTTAAAATGAATATTACCATAGGGTAGACCTTGCCCTAAGTGAATCTGCAATCAATAGTCTTGGGACAGCTGAGGCATCTTTCTATCTCCTGTTCTGCATCCAATAGGAATGCATCCAAAGTAAGTGCTCTATAAATAACTGCTGTATAATTAAGTCGAATTTGTATGTTCCACAAAAAGATTTTATTCTAACTAAATATAGTAAAAATAATTTTCTATAATATATTGCAGTATTCATTGTCACATGGAAACAGAGTCAATCAAACATAAATTTAGTTTTATCATGGTGCCTTTAGTTCACATTGATTGTGAAGGTTACAGAGCTGGTTACTTCTATACTGACTGACCCAAGACTGCTGATCCTAATGGTGAAACTGCCTAGATTCACATATCACCTTTCAACTGGTGGCCCCAGTCGGGTTTCCATTTGTAATCTGGTTTCTTCCATGTTCTGGAGGAATAAATCATATATTTAATCTCATTAAATAGGAAAGGATTTAACTGGTTGGGGATGTATTTTTAAAATATTCTAGATATTTTTAGGTTTTCTAGGTTGCTTGAAACTGTTGAAAAATTGCCTAATAGAAAGAGCTTTGCTGTCTTAAGAATCATAGTCTCATACATTTGAACAAAATGTTAATGCTTATCTATTTACTTCAAGGTTCTATTGAAATTATTCTAGAAGATCCTTCAGCCAATAGTTGTCAGGTTGAACATATTAAATTAGGAAAGATAATTAAGTATTCCATCCTTTGAGTTTGATAACCTTAGTACTTCCAAAATTCCTCATACAGCATAAAATAATTCTTCTTATTATCTTCATTAGCTCCAAGGCCCAGCCCCTATCTTACCAGATCCTTAGAGACTCTGGCTCCCTCAGTATGCCTAGCAGGGCTTGGTAATAAACCTCAGAAGTACTAGGAATGACATTCTATGGGGAAATCTGACCAATAATAGACAGGAGAAGAGAAAAAGCTGCCCTCTGTCTTTTTTAGCCTCAAGATATCATGCATGAGTAGCAACCCACCATGTTTTTTGCTTTTGTTTTGTTTTAGATAAACAAAGTATATGGGCCTAGGAACCAGGTTGTGAAAACAGGCAATACTGTAATTAGTGCCTGTCACCATCATTCTTGAGCTTCCTCAATGGCTCAACAGGTAAAGAATTCACCTGTGATGCGGGAGATGTGAATTTGATCCCTGGATTGGGAAGATCCCCTGGAGGAGGACATGGCAACCCACTCCAGTATTCTTGCTGGGAAAATCCCATCGACAGAGGAGCCTGGTGGGCTGTGGTCCATGGGGTTGCAAAGAGTCAGACACAACTGAGCACACCATCATTCTCAGAGACTCACTTATGCAACAGGTGCAGCCCATTCCTGTAGTTAGGGGTCCAGCTTCCAGGGAGGATACTTCACAAAAGGACACAGCGATGGCTATATTGATGCAGGAGTTGAAACTACCACCTGGCCATTATTTTTACATGTCACACCTATAAATCAGTAGACAAAGACAGGAAATTCTGTATTGACTGAGATGATAAATTCTGATTAACATGAAGAAACAGGTTGTTATTGCGCAATGAGAGGGGCTTCCCAGGTAGTGCAGTGGTCGAGAATCTCCCTGCCAGTACAGGAGACATATGACTGAGCACACGCAGGCACGCATGCACACACTACACAATGGAGAACAAATTGTGTCTGAAGCCAAGAATATTCACTAAGGAAACTCATTTCTATACCCAGTGATAACTGCTAATGGTCACTGAAGACCCCTGAAGAGGAAGGTTTGTGCCACTCTGCTGCTGCTGCTGCTAGGTCACTTCAGTTGTTTCCGACTCTGTGTGACCCCATAGACGGCAGCCCATCAGGCTCCTCCATCCCTGGGATTCTCCAGGCAGGAATACTGGAATGGACCTGGCAAGCAAATCAAGACAGTCAAAATATTGGCAGAAACTAAGAAATAACAGGAAGAACACTGAAGGGGGATGACAAGAAATATGAGACTCCCAGGTCCAGCTCTAGCAGTGAAGGGTTGTGGCTCGGTGGGTTAATCTTTCATAGGTCTTTTTAAGAGATTGACAGTCTGATCTTCCTAGAATGTTCTTGCACCTCTCATCTTAAGGAAAAATGAGAACATCTACTTATTATATGGATTATGGATGTAATAAAGCATGAAAATGCATTTGAGTGGCTTATGTACTAAATTATGTACAGTAGTGGATTATGGTGGAATCAGTGTTGCCACATTTTTACTTTGAATTGCCTGGGCCTCCAATATGTGCTCAATGGAGAACCCCCATCACCATCAATTGTTTTATCTCCTAAGATTTCCAGTTCTCTCCTCTTCCCCCTGGGTCTGGACTTCAACAGAGTTTCATGGTATTATCCACTCAGCTCCAGAGCCCAAGGTCAAAGCAACCAGATCTATGGAGTCTCTGGCTTTCTCTGTGTCTGCCTGGAGGTCTTGGTAAATTCAATTTGGAAATTCAGGGTACTTGGTGGCTCAGATAGTAAAGTGTCTGCCTACAATGTGGCAGACCCGGGTTCAACCCCTGGGTTGGGAAGATTCTCTGGAGAAGGCAATGGCAACCCACTCCAGTACTCTTGCCTGGAAAATCCCATGGACGGAGGAGCGTGGTAGGCTACAGTCCATGGGGTCGCAAAGAGTCGGACATGACTGAGCGACTTCACTTTCACTTTAATAGTTTTGTAGAACAGTTTTTAATCCAATACAGATAAGACATGGGAAGGAGCTACAGGTACGTTCATCTTTCTCTCCCCTACTGATTGTCTTATGTAGCTCTCTAAAGACATCTCATAAGACTGTTTTTCTTGTGAGACTCTGGATCACTTGGTAAGCTTTCCCTCTTTCCCTGCCTCTCTTCTTTTTGTCCATCACTCTTGTTGCCTAGAGATTGCATCACTTAATAAAATATTAGCATATATTCTAGAGACTTATGCTAAGACAATTGCTCATCTCTGAATAAATTCTAAACTGCCAGTGTTCTTAGTATGAGGTGCCTATATCACCTCCCTCATTCTAGAGAATACCCATCTAGTAATTAAATCTCAAATCATAAAAACTTTAGTATCTATCCCACAATCATCTCTTATACAGCTTTGGTAAAATGAGGCTCCCAATGAATTATCATATATGCTAACATATTTATATTCATCACAATTTGCAAATTTATCATAGTTGACTCTCATGTTAAGTTTTATCCACCATTCTAGTTTGTTAAGTCCCTTTAGAACTTTATCTTCTAAAACTTTAAGTTCCTCTCCCAAACGATGTAAACCAAACATGCAAAAAATGTGCAGACACACAAGCTGACTTTCTTAGCCAAATCATTAACAAAACCTTGAACAAGACAAAACTGAATACAGTCTCCTGTGGCATGCTACTATAGACTACTTACAGATTGATACTGACTGTTGTTAAGCTGCACCTATTGATTCAGGGATTCAATCATTTATGAAGTCACCTAGGTGAACTCTTATCTATTTTATCTTTGCAGATTCTTCCTTTATAGTTGCTTCCATGTCACAGTCTATATCTTTAAAAAAATGCTTTTATTAACTTTTCAATACAGAAAAGCACTTGAGAATTCAATTATGACTGATGATGTTCTTTTAAAGCCAAATGAATCCCTCTGGAAAACTTGGAGAATAATAAAAAAGTCTCTGATCAATTTAACAGTGCATTTCAAATGCCTTAAGATGCACATAACTCTTGGTTCAGTAATTCTACTTCTAAAAATTTGTCCTAAAGATATAACCATAAAAGTGTGTGAAACATACATGTGCAGATTTCTATAGAAGCAAAAATTAAAATAATTTTAGATATTAAACTTTGATACAACAGTAGAGGCTCAGCGAAATGAAGTAAGCAAATCTTGGAGTTGGAATAAAATTTACTCACTAAACATAGTTCTAAGGCTATTTAATGATGTGGAAAAATATTTGTATTAAGTCAACAATTAGCCAGATATCTTTCTGCTACCTTTTCGCTAGAACTTTTTGGATGGAAGCAACAGAAATCTTTGATTATTATGAGATCAAAGAGCTAAATTTATCATTCTATGGGCTAAATATAGCATCCTGCTTATACCAATGTCTCCTGTCCACAGAAGTGCTGAATCAGCTACAATTACTACATGTGTTGCATACATAAACACATAGCACACACAGTGGGAAATTGACAACAAAATAAGAACTCGGACTAATCCAGAATCATCACCACAATCATGATACTAAACATTTTCTGCCCTGATTTTCAAAAGAAACAGTGTCAAAAGTGAGGAGAATTTTTGCCTGTGGCCCAGTTGATTCTGTGGCCTAAGTTTCTGCTGGCCCTGCCAGCACTGAGGCATGGAGACTGAATAGCTCGAGGTTTGTTTTTGTTTTGTTTTTTTTTTGAGGTTGGTTACGTGAAGATTATTTAAGGGTACTTTGGGGTTTGTGTAAAGTTGCTCAAAATTAATACATTAATTACCATACTGGAAAGAGTTCTGTTTTGGATAGATAGACCTGCACCAAGAAGCAGCCAAATAGCAACATTAGTACCTATAGAACATGGGACTGCCATGCAATGAACTAGAGGTAATGAGCTGCTCACCTCGTCAGAGACTTGTGTTCTCTGTCTCCCATGCACACATACAAATAAATAGTGCTGGAGAATTTTTCACATATTAAAGTATGGGGAAGTCATTCGGTTTTATACATGATATAACTTGAGTTTTAGGTTGAAAATGAAAGTGAAAGTGTAGGTCGCCCAGTCGTGTCCAACTCTTTGTGACGCCATGGACAGTAGCCTGCCACTCTCCTTGTCCATGGGATTCTCCAGCAAGAATACTGGATTGGGTTGCCATTTCCTTCTCCAGAGGATCTTCCCAAACCAGCGATCAAATTCAGGTCTCCCACACTGCAGACGGATTCTTTACCACCTGAGCCACCAGGGAAGCCCTATTACCTAGTTTATCTTTGAAGATTCTTTCTTTATAGTATGCTTCCATGTCAGTCTATATCTTTAAAAATATAAATTGTATGCCTTTTCATTGCCTATTAAACATGCATTGTACATATGCTTTAACTATTAAAAAATTATGCATTTTTTTCTTTATTTTTATTTTTTTTCAAATTTATTTATTTTAATTGGAGACTAATTACTTTACAACATTGTAGTGGTTTTGCCATACATTGACATGAATTAGCCATGGGTGTACTTGTATTCCCCAGCCTGAGCCCCCCTCCCTCCTCCCTTCCCATCCCATCCCTCTGGGTCATCCCAGTGCACCAGCCCTGATAAATAATGCATTTAAAAAGTCAAAATGGGGTAACAGTGGTTCAGGTATTCAAAATACAGCTGGGGGGCCATTGTGGATATGGTTTCAGACATGTTCCTATATTACTGAGAACCTGAATCTTCTGAACTGTATCAGACTCAGGGATACCACCAGCTGTTCTCAAAATAGAATCTGCCAGTTGTCAGCTGCAATGCTATAGTCTTAAGGTTCCCCCTATAATGATGCAACCATTTCAAACCCCAATCAATCCTTACTTAACAAGCACCCTTACTTCTTGCTAGCTCCAATCCTAATCATGACAAACAATTTATATAATTTTGTGAGTTTTGCCTTTATGTCGTTGTTTAGTCACTAAGTCATGTCTGACTCTTTTGAAGTCCCATGGACTGTAGGCTGCAAGGCTCCTCTTTCCACGGAATTTTCCAAGCAAGAATACTGGAGTGAGTTGCCATTTCCTTCTTCAGGGGATCTTGCCAACCCAGGGATTGATCCGCATATCCTGAATTTACAGACATCTCTTTTCCACTGAGTCACCAAGGAAGCCCCTACTTTGTAGTCCTATGGTCTACAGTTCAAGTACTTCTTGAATCCATGCCTCCCAGTCTATAGTCCTCAGTTCAGTTACTCAGTCATGTCTGACTCTTTGCAACCCCAGGGACTGCAGCATGCCAGCCTTCCCTATCCATCACCAACTCCCAAAGTTTGTTCAAACTCATGTCCATTGAGTCAGTGATGCCATCCACCCATCTCATCCTCTGTCATCCCCTCCTCCTCAGGCCTTCAATCTTTCCAAGCATCAGGGTCTTTTCAAATGAGTCAGTTCTTCACATCAGGTGGCCAAATTATTGGAGTTTCATCTTCAGCATCAGTCTTTCCAATGAATATTCAGGACTAATTTCCTTTAGGATTGACTTGTTTAGGATAGTCTTCGGTTTGGCTCAAATAAAACACTTTTCTATTCCTATTATAAATTGGTTTACTGAATATTATCCATCGACAATAGAGAGACACACACAGAAACAGAGATAGACAGGAAATAGAACATGTTGGAGTGTTTTTAAGGAGAGTGCCTGTTTTTAAAATAATTTCCATCCTCTTAGAGCTCAAAGCTGAGTCACAGTGCAATGAACTGTTTTGATGAGTCATTATATACTGCAACTGGGAAGGCAATGACACCCCACTCCAGTACTCTTGCCTGGAAAATCCCTTGGACAGAGGAGCCTGGTAGGCTGCAGTCCATGAAGTCGCAGAGAGTCGGACACGACTGAGCGACTTCACTTTCACTTTTCACTTCCATGCATTGGAGAAGCAAATGGCAACCCACTCCAGTGTTCTTGCCTGGAGAATCCCAGGGACAGGGGAGCCTGGTGGGCTGCCGTCTATGGGGTCGCACAGAGTCAGACACGACTGAAGCGACTTAGCAGCAGCATATACTTCAACTGTATGCCGTATTCATACAACATCACACAACTTTCACTTTCTGGATCACTTTCCTCTTGTAATGCATTCTGACCTTGTTTTCAGGCATTCTGATTCTGGCACACACCATCAGTTCAGTTCAGTTCAGTCGCTCAGTCGTGTCCGAATCTTTGTGACCCCATGAACTGCAGCACACCAGGCCTCCCTGTCCATCAACAACTCCCGGAGTTTACTCAAACTCGTGTCCATTGAGTCAGTGATGGCATCCATCCATCTCATCTTCTGTCATCCCCTTCTCCTCCTGCCTTCAATCTTTCCCAATATCAGGGTCTTTTCCAATGAGTCAGTTCTTCGTATCAGGTGGCTAAAGTATTAGAGTTTCAGTTTCAGCATCAGTCCTTCAAATGAATATCCAGGACTGATTTCCTTTAGGATGGACTGGTTGGATCTCCTTGCTGTCCAAGGGACTCTCAAGAATCTTCTCCAACACCACAGTTCAAAAGCATCAATTCTTCGGTGCTCAGCTTTCTTTATAGCACACACCATAATAAAAACCAAAATAAATGCTCAACTCACTGGTATTAAATTACAATGACTAGCAAAGGTTTGTATTTGTGTTTTTCTTTTTTTGTATTTTTATTGATATATACAAGTACACAAATCAAAAAGGTACAGCTCAGTGCTTTTTCCCCCCCAAATTGGCACCTATATATAATGACAATTCAGATCAAGAAATAGTATATTGCCACATTAGAAATTCCCCACTTATCCACTTCCAGTAATTAATCTATCTCCACAAAGAGTAAACACTTTCCTGACTTCTAACATCCATGATTATTCTGACTTACTTTTAAACTTTATATACATGAAATCATAGATTATATTCTCCTTTTATGTCTAGCTCCTTTCACTGGGCATTATGTTGGTGAGATTCACCAATATTGAAGTAGTTACAGTTGATTCATTCTCATTGCTATATTTTCTATTGTGGAATAAACCAATTCTACCGATAACTATGTAAGTAGTTTTCATTTGGTGCTCTTACAAGTAGTTGTGCTATTGTAACATCTTAGTTCTGTGAGCATATGTAAACATTTCTGTTGGTTGTACATCTACTAAAGCAACTGAGTATCAAAGACTAGGCATATGTTTAGCTTAAGTAAACACTGGACTGGCAAAGTTTATGATATTACTTTCTCTGTTGTATTTACATTTTAATATGAGTTAAGACATCTTAAGCCACAAAAGTAAATCTCTAATTGTGGAATTAAACTGCCAAGGAGATATTTTGAGTGCCAAGGAAACTTTCTGAATTACATGGGGACCATCCAAAGCCACCTAAACTTTGCCTACAACTGATTTTCATGTTGGGGCAAACAGAGATCATAAAAATATTTTTGCTAGTTTATACTAATAAAAAATTGTTTCCCTTCTGAAACCAATTATACAATTCTTAGAAGGCCTTAACCAGATTTGTCACAAGTCGAATAGAGTAGACATTTCTGGTAAAATTGTTTGCAATCCATATTTTTTTTTTAATATAAGACATAGCTTTTGTTTAAAATTATAGAAAGATATCTAAGTTAATATAATACTAAAGAAACATTAGTGCTTCAGAACGAAAAACTTCTCTAAAGTGACAAAATATTTAGGAGAAAAGCTTGAATCACAAAGAAGGTTTTCAAACTGTTTTATATGTTTTATAAGGAAACCTTTAACTCTTGAAGTGAATAGTACAAAGATACTTGCTAAAACCAGGGCTCTTGTAATTCAGAAAACATTTTGTTCAGCAGAAGGTTAAAAATCAAAACAGAAATGGAAAGTGGATATACACACATGTATTTACACAGTACTCTTGGAAATGTATCTTTACAATAGTTTTGGAAAAGACCCTGATACCTGGAAAGATTGAAGACAAAAGGAGGAGGTGGCAGATGATGAGACTGTTAAATTGCATCACTGATGCCATGGACATGAATTTGAGCAAACTCCTGGAGATGGTGAAGGACAGAGGAGCCTGGTGCACAGTCCATGGAGTCACATAACTTAGCAACTGAACAACAATATTTACAATAAGAATAGAGCTTCTCAAGATTATACGTTCTGACATTCGTTTGTGCCTCTCATATGAAGAGTGTGTTGTTGTTGTTTAGTCGCTCAGTTGTGTCTGACTCTTTTCAACTCCACAGACTATAGCCCACCAGGCTCCTGTGTCCATGTGATTTCCCAGGCAAAAATACTGGAGTGGGTTGCCATTTCCTTCTCCAAGAGATCTTCCCGACTCAGGGATCAAACCCACGTCTCCTTCATTGCAGGAGGATTTTTTACCACTGGGCCACACCCAGGAAGCCCCAAAGAGAGTGATATATTCAAATTGGTCTCAGTCTGCTCCAAGCAAAATATTATGAGTTCCTAAAGGGTAAAGGTCTTAATCCCTGTCTCCTGTACAATGTCACGAACCTCCATCCATAGTTCATCAGACACTCTGTCTATCAGATCTAGTCCCTTAAATCTATTTCTCACTTCCACTGTATAGTCATAAGGGATTTGATTTAGGTCATACCTGAATGGTCTAGTGGTTTTCCCTACTTTCTTCAATTCAAGTCTGAATTTGGCAATAAGGAGTTCATGATCTGAGCCACAGTCAGCTCCCAGTCTTGTTTTTGCTGACTGTATAGAGCTTGATCTTTGGCTGCAAAGAATATAATCAACCTGATTTCAATGTTGACCATCTGGTGATGTCCATGTGTAGAGGTTTCTCTTGTGTTGTTGGAAGAGGGTGTTTGCTATGTCCAGTGTGTTCTCTTGGCAAAACTCTATTAGCCTTTGCCCTGCTTCATTCAATACTTGAAGGCCAAATATGCCTGTTACTCCAGGTGTTTCTTGACTTCCTACTTTTGCATTCCAGTCCCCTATAATGAAAAGGATGTCTTTTTTGGGTGTTCATTCTAAAAGGTCTTGTAGGTCTTCATAGAACTGTTCAACTTCAGCTTCTTCAGCATTACTGGTTGGGGCATAGGCTTGGATTGCCGTGATATTAAATGATTTGCCTTGGAAACGAACAGAGATCATTCTGTCGTTTTTGAGATTGCATCCAAGTACTGCATTTCAGACTCTTTTGTTGACCATGATGGCTACTCCATTTCTCTAAGGGATTCCTGCCCACAGTAGTAGATATAATGGTCATCTGAGTTAAGCTCACCCATTCCAGTCCATTTTAGTTCGCTGATTCCTAGAATGTCGACATTCACTCTTGCCATCTCCTGTTTGACCACTTCCAATTTGCCTTGATTCATGGACTTAACATTCCAGGTTCCTATTCAATATTGCTCTTTATAGCATCGGACCTTGCTTCTATCACCAGTCACATCCACAACTGGGTATTGTTTTTGCTTTGGCTCCATCCCTTCATTCTTTCTGGAGTTATTTCTCCACTGATCTCCAGTAGCATATTGGGCACCTACCGACCTGGGGAGTTCTTCTTTCAGTATCCTGTCATTTTGCCTTTTCATACTGTTCATGGGGTTCTCAAGGCAAGAATACTGAAGTGGTTTGCCATTCCCTTCTCCAGTGGACCACATTCTGTGAAAAGAAGAGAAACGAAAAGCAAAGGAGAAAAGGAAAGATATTCCCACTTGAATGCAGAGTTACAAAGAATAGCAAGGAGAGGTAAGAAAACCTTCCTCAGCAGTCAATGCAAAGAAATAGAGGAAAACAACAGAATGGGAAAGACTAGAAATCCCTTCAAGAAAATTAGAGATACCAAGGGAACATTTCATGCAAAGATGGGCTCAATAAAGGACAGAAATGGTATGGACTTAACACAAGCAGAATATATTAAGAAGAGGTGGCAAGAATACACAGAAGAACTGTACAAAAAAGATCTTCACGACCCAGATAATCACGATGGTGTGATCACTCACCTAGAGCCAGACATCCTGGAATGTGAAGTCAGGTGGGCCTTAGAAAGCATCACTACGAACAAAGCTAGTGGAGGTGATGGAATTCCAGTTGAGCTATTTCAAATCCTGAAAGATGATGCTGTGAAAGTGTTGCACTCAATATGCCAGCAAATTTGGAAAACTCAGCAGTGGCCACAGGACTGGAAAAGGTCAGCTTTCATTCCAATCCCCAAAGAAAGGCAATGCCAAAGAATGCTCAAACTACCACACAATTGCACTCATCTCACATGCTAGTAAAGTAATGCTCAAAATTCTCCAAGCCAGGCTTCAGCAATATGTGAACCGTGAACTTCCAGATGTTCAAGCTGGTTTTAGAAAAGTCAGAGGAACCAGAGATCAAATTGCCAACATCTGCTGGATCATTGAAAAAGCAAGAGAGTTCCAGAAAAACATCTATTTCTGCTTTATTGACTATGCCAAAGCCTTTGACTGTGTGGATCACAATAAACTGTGGAAAATTCTGAAAGAGATGGGAATACCAGACCACCTGGCCCACCTCTTGAGAAGCCTATATGGTCCAATACTTTGGCCATCTCATGCGAAGAGTTGACTCATTGGAAAAGACCCTAATGCTGGGAGGGATTGCGGGCAGGAGGAAAAGGGGACGACAGAGGATGAGATGGCTGGATGGCATCACCGACTTGATGGACATGAGTTTGAGTAAACTCCGGGAGTTGGTGATGGACACGGAGGTCTGGCGTGCTGCGATTCATGGGGTCGCAAAGAGTCAGACACAACTGAGTGACTGAACTGAAGGGGTAAAGGATGTCTTAATCCTCTTTTTATCCAGTGACCTAGCCCAGTGCCTTCCTATCTATTTGTTAAACTGAGTCTTTTAAAGTAGTCTACACATCAAACTCTCTGACAATACTATCCTTCACATATGGTACCGATTACATGTAATTATTCCCTGTTAATTAGATGGAACAAATTTGAGCTTCAGTGATAAAACTGAATTTGGAACTATTAATTCATGAGCATATAAATTGTCTAGGCCTCATGTTTCTTACATGATATTGGGATAATAATATTTATTTCAAGAGTTGTGCAGAGGAAATGTGATCATATAGATAAATTGCTCAGTGATAGTAATGTAGAGAGCAGAAATTCAGTATTAATTCTATTTACTTTAAAACACTGAAATTCTAGTAGGTAATTTTCCTCTTGCTCAAAAAAAAATCTTTACAGTTAAGGAATCTTAGAGTCAAATGAGAAAGAGAGTCTAGAAAAAAAGAAAGAGGAGAGGAAAGGGACAGATGACATTATTTATAAGGAGGAATAAGACTCTTGATTTGGTTTTCCCACACTCAGTTGTAAAATTAAATAAAGATCCTAAATTCTGTTCCTTCTTTTACTTACACAGCCCAATTGTAAATGGAAAATAGCTAGTTATAAAGTAAAGAACATGGACCGTGAAGTTTGAGAGGTCTAGCATTTACTATATTGATTACATATGGGTAATTGGATTAACTTCTCCAAACATCAGTTTCTGTTTGTAAAATGGGAATAAGACGACTCAGGGTTATCAGCATTAAATGAGATGACATACAAAAAACTCTTAAAGTGTCTGTCTCACAAGATATTAAACAAAATTAGTTCTCCTCTTTTCTCTTTTTTTTTCTTTCTCCTTTGCCTTTACCAGCTAATGACTCAGAGCTCTCCCAAGGAAAAGAAAATGGAAACAAATCAAAAGGTATTGTGCTAATTGAATGGTTATACCTACCCCCCTAAATCACACTGTAGATATTAAGTCACACATAGATTTTAAAAAACAAATCAAAGGAAAAAAGTATAGGGTATAATTTTTGCCAACCTTCCTCTAAGTAAAACTTCTCTGATGCTGCTGACTTAACATTTACTTGCATATTTTGCCTATGAATATCATAGATTCAAACATGAGGCACCAATATTATTTTTTCCTGGTCATAGTAGCACTTTCCATTTTGGGGGAGCGGGGCTGAGGAAGGGGAAATGTTTTCATAACCATGAGGGTGGGATTGAAGTGGCTGTCTTCCCAAAGACTTCACCTGGCTGATCACAGTGATGGGCTAGCAGTGGCTCTTGATCAAAGCCAGACAAGTTAGAGCTCTTGGGATTTTGCCCAAAAGATGCAGGTCTCAGTCTCTTTGGAGGGCAAAACTGGGAAATAGTATTTTTAGACCTTCCCTATTTATCTTTTTTTTCCTTCTTCCTTTCCTTCTCTCCTTCTTTCCTTTCTTCCTTTTCCCCTCCTTCCCTCCCTTTCTTCTTTCCTTTTTCCCTTCCTTTTGACAAATGTTGAGATATAATCAAAATACATCAAACTGCACATATTTATAGTATATAATTTGATCCTTTTTGAAATATGTACTCACCTGGAAAATCATCCCCACAATCATTATATCAAATATTTACTGCATTACTTTTCAAAAAAGAGTCCTGAAATTGGGAGGAAATTTTGCCAGTGACCCTAAGACCGATATAGGCTCTGCCTGCATTTTGATCAGATGAGTCAATAAATCTTTATACCTTAGCTGGATCAAGTTGGGTTACCATCATTTACTACTAAGACTCATCAATAAATGCCCTGATTACCAGCTCATCTAGAAAGCTTTTTGAAGTCATTTTATAAGCAAAACTCAAATCAATTTTCACATTCCTATTCATGCTAAGTAAAATGTACAACAAAATTAATCAAAAGTGCTCATCAATGTTTGACGAATTAGAAGCAATTCAGAAACCATTTGCTAATTTTTCTTTCAGTGTGAAAAGGATTCATAAAGTTACTTAGAAGATTTAATTCATATTTCATTTTTCTGTTCCTCATCAGAATTATGGTGCTGGAGAAGGCTCTAGAGAGTCCTTTGGACAGAAAGGAGACCAAACCAGTCAATCTTAAAGGATATCAACCCTGAATTTTCATTGGAGGATTGATACTGGAGCTGAAGCTTCAATACTTTGGCCACCTGATGAGAAGAGCCAACTCATTGGAAAAGACCCCGAGGCTGGGAAAGATTGAAGGGAGGAGGAGAAGTGGATGACAGAGTATGATATGGTAGGATGGCATCACCAACTCAATGGACATGAGTCTGAGCAAACGCCTGGAGATAGCACAGGACAGGGAAGCCTGGCGTGCTGCAGTCCATGGGGTCTCAAAGAGTCGGACACAACTTAGTGACTGAACAACAACAACATCAGTTTCAGTACACTATGACATTGTTTAAAAACCCATCATGCTGAAAGATACTAAAAGATATAAATTGTCTAAATATTCTTGCTATAAGATATGAAATAGCAAATTTCCCTGTTGGGGTCATTGGATCCCCAAAAGTAGAAGTCTTTGCCTGAGCCATACATGTGAAGGTGAAGGGCTATAAGAAATTATAAGAAGCATATTGCCTCATCTCCCAATCTTAATATTTCTAAAACATGGTAATCTTATTTTGGGTAAGAACTAAATTGGAAGAAATGAAAAATAACAAGAAAAATTTTGTTAGAAATACTCTTATGAAAATATGTTTTTAACTATCTCACCTTAGTGTTTGATTAGTCTAAACCTGCTAAAACATCCTAGTATTGGGATTTTAGGATCTAAGAATGTAATTTTTAAAAGCATATACTAGGGGAAAAAAGAACATCCAATGAAAAGTTGAGGGATTCTAGATTCTAGAAACATTGTTCTCTTTTTAAAAATGACCTTGGTCATTGTAAGATAGATTTAATTCAATTTATGTCTAACAGACATTTGAACATTTGAACTCTTTCCTGGCATGGTTGTTGATCTCACTTGGGAAAATATATTCTTACTGGTTGAATTAATAATATCTTAAATAAAGAGAATAAGGAAGTGGATTCAGAAATAATAATTTAAATTATCTTATAGAACTCAATGTGTAAAAACAACTATCAGTTTCACAAAAAAAGCAAAAGCTTAGCTAACTTTGTGTATTAGTCAACCCTTGAGCCCTACTCAGCCTCCAGCCACACTTTGTAAAGCTCTACCTTATATTATCTTCTCTGGAATATACAAACACATTTGCTAAGAAAGGAAACAAAAAAGGCTCAGTATCCACAGTTGCTTCAATAGTTCTTTAACTGTTTCTCCTCTTTTATACTGATCTGAGCTCACTTTGGGCTTCCCTGGTCACTCAGCAGTAAACCATCTGCCTGCCAATGTTAGAGACATGGGTTCTATCCGTGGGTCAGGAAGATCCCCTGGAGAAGGAAGTGGCAACCCACTCCAGTCTCCTTGCCTGGGAAATCCCATGGACAGAGGCGCCTGGCAGGCTACAGTCCATGGGGTTGCAGAAGAGTCAGACATGACTTAGCGACTAAACAAGAAGCTCACTTCATGAAAAGAATGATATGTGTCATTTGCAAAACACTTGGCAAATTTACAAACATTTCTAATGATATGATCTCTGCAGAATAAATGTAGAAATCTTCTGTGACCTGGTATGGGTTAGCATTTTCATCAGAGATCACATCAGGAATAACTCTCCACATTTTGCCTAGCAGGGACTCAGAATTGACTAGAAATGACATTTACCAAAGAAGTAGGTGGTACATGCAAATCAACTACACTTGTGGTGTGTGTTGCATACATCTGTGGACTTCCAGATTCCTCCAGGTTTATCTCCATTCTTAGTAAGCTATGTGTCTCCTTGGTTAAATGGATCATGTTTTGTTGATCTTTGCATTCATGATGCTATGTACAAAGCAAATGTCTGATTGGTTGAGCAGATGAATAACAGCATTAGTCAGGGTCTCATCATCTGAAGTAGGGTATATGCTAATTTATATGGAGTAGCGGTGAAGTTGGAGACATAGAGTTGGGTCTTTGTGACTGTACTTGTCTTCACCAGAGTCCACATTAGTTAGAACTTAAGTATTTGGGAGGGAGAGGTAATAATTCACTATCTGGAGTCTTTTCTAGGCCATATCATTCAAGGGAAGATGGAGAGATATGAAGAAGCAGCTATGGAAATGCAACATTAAATATAAAATGGGTGTAGAGGATAGCGCAAACCCAGTTGGTCAAGACCCTTGGGGGAGAAAAAGGATTCTTCAAAAGATCTCTGTTAGCATGGGACTGAATTATAATTAGACTTTATGAATAAAACAAAATAATAAAGAAAGAAATTAAAAAATGGGACACATACAGAACTGATCAAGAAGGGATTATCAAGAGACTATTACCCAACTACTCATTTGCAAATGAGCATATTCTCACCCAACACTGTTTTCAGTTATGACTGAATGGAAGCTCTAATTGAATAGTCCTTTGTGGTATCCAAAGTCCAAGACAGCAAGCAGTTCTTTTGTATGGGTTCATAAGTTTTCCCAGAATGAACTGTAAAACACTTATGCTTTCCGTGAACAGAGGCAAGCTGGCCTACCCAGTTTCTGGCAAATTTTGTTAAGCAACACAGACTCCCCACTTAATCCTTTGGTTTAAACAATCTGCAGTTAATACAAATTAGTGGAGAAACAAACAGAGACACAGGTCAGTCACCCAAAGAAAGATGTAAAAATAAAATAAAATGTATTTGAAACACAGTGAGTGGGTCAGAGTTAAGCCCAGTACAAGTTAGGACAACTAAAAACTCATCAATCTGGAAACCTTCTTGGGTTTACAAGAAGCCTCTTCTGATCTCAGACTGTATTTATCTTCTAGATGGAAAAAAGAGGAGCAATAAATCTCTCCATATCAAAGGCCTGTTTAGTAGAAATAAATTGAAAGTGTTTGGCCAATTAGAATGAACTAAATCTCCCCTAGGCAAACCTACTATCGATATATGTATTTAGCTTCCTGACATCTTTAAAGGTAACTTGGGAAGGGCTGGCTAGCCAAAATCAAAAAAGGTGACAATTCTAAAATTTGAGTTACCTTTACCATCTATCACAGCAATAAAAAGAGATGTTTCTGCTCTACTGCATTTTGTTGAAACCAAAAGTATAGACTGGAAAGATAAGTAAGCTGGACACATTTTATAGGAATAATAATAATAATGGAATAATTGTTGGAAGAGAACACAGAACAAGGGTGTAAGAGCTGGGTTCCTGTCCCAGCTTTGTTAGGCTCTATATGACTCTGGGCAAGGTTTTACACTCTAAACTTCATTGGCTACTTTCTTATAAATAAAAGAATAGTAACAGATTATTTTTTAAGTTTCCCTGACATCCCCAAATATCTATGATTCTAAAGGAAGGAAAGGAAGACGTATATAAATTATTTCAAAAGAGTCTATAGTAATTGTTTCCCTTAAAACTAAAAGGGAAGATCCACAACGCACATTGTCAAGACATCTCCAAAAACACCTTTCATCATCAAAAGCCGCCAAAAAGCAGGAGTCAAATAAACTTTGGTTGAAACAGTTACTAAATAATATTGGCTAATATCTGGTGAGTACTTACTGTTCAAAATCTTATTTGGTCCTCAATACAATCCTTTGATATGGATATTGTTTTATAATTATTTTGAACATAAGCAAACAGATACAGCCATAAAGTTCTAAAAGGCAGACCAGAATGTCACGTCAGGCTGCTTAGATTCTTAAGTTCATATGTTTAATCATCACACAGTTAGCTAAGTTTTCTATAAATCTTCAGTTTGTGCTTCAGGCTATGGAGCATACACTATATTTGCATACAAGCATTCCACTATTTCTGCTGAGGCATTGAAACAAATCCTCTTCCTTTGGTTTGTGTAAAAATATTTTTCTTAATTTACTGAGACTATTTGAGAAAAAAACGAATCGATAAATTATGCTAGTCTGTTGAAAGTGACAGAGTAACTCACTGGATTTTTAACATTCTCAGCATCCAGACACTATGCATAAACTGGACTAAGACTCAGATGACTTCCATCAAGCCCTCGCTTCACCAGTTGTTTTGGGACCTTGCACAAGTCATCTCATTGACTCTGAAGTTCAGTTTCCCAATTGCAAACAGTTCTTTCCTCACTAACCGCAAGATCCAAAGTAAGTAAATGGAAGAAAGACTTTGGAGCTCGAGGATCCTGGATGGGAGTTCTGACAGGAGTTATGTTATTTTTCACAAAATCCTTCAGAGTTTGAATATTGGGTGTTTTGTTTGAAAAAATGAAGATAATAGTAGCAAATTCATAGGGCTAAAGTATAGATTAATTCAGGGAATTTTTCTCACACAAAATAGTTTAATACACCATAATGTGTGTGTTTGGGAGAGGGGGGTGCAGAATCACCAGAAGTGTTTCTGAACATGGCAGTAACATTCTGTTCTGGACATGATTATTTCCAACACACAACTCCTTGGGTGTGTGTGTTGTTTTATTTGTTCATTCGTTTCCCCTAATGAAGATGGATTTGTGCCTAGACATTCATTTTCTTTCTCTTGACTTTCCTTTTCTCTCTCTCTCTTTTTTTTTCATGGCCCTCCAAATACACCATTTTAAAAGTACCTGCTGGCAAAGTCTCCTACTTATTCCACATGAGGACTAACCCCTCCCTGACATGATTAAAAGGAGTACGCATGTGTGCTAAGTTGCTTCAGTTGTGTCTGACTCTTTGCAACCCTATGGACTGTAATCCACCAGGCTCCTCTGTCCATGGGATTCTCCAGGCAAGAATACTGTAGGGGGATGCCATCCCCTCCTCTAGGGGATCTTCCCAACCCAGGGATCAAACCCACCATCTCTTACATCTCCTGCATTGGGAAAAACCTCACCAGTAAATCACTGAAACATTTTTTAAAAGACACTGGAAAAATCAGAGCTAAGTTCAGCTGGGAATTTGGATTTCCAAGTGTAACTGTAGTATTAAATAATAACTATATTAAAATTAGTGACAGCAACTATCATTTACCAATTGTTTATCACAGGCTGGACACCATGCTAAACCCTTACATTAATTTTCTTAGTTATTCATTACTCTTCAGGTCACCATGTATATTCCAACCTCATTCAGTGTTGCCATTCCTTGCCACATCATGCTCACTGTCATCTCTAAATTTTTGCATGTACAGGCTGTGCTCTCTCCTCTTATCACTGCTTCCCATTTCTAGGCACAGTGACTACCTGTGGCAAATCTGTGACTACCTGTGACAAACTACATTTGAGGTCTGTATGCTCATAACACTTTCCCTTATCTCCTTCATGGACAAGAACACTTTGAGGTCAGTGGAGCCCCACTGCCTGCCCCATATTTATAGAAATTATGAATGTAGTGGATTATTTTCTTGATTTACCAATGAACAAATTGAAATGCATAGAGTTTAAATTTCCCAGCATCAAATAGCGTGTGCATAACTAAGATTCAATTTCAAGTCAATTGGAACACAGAATTTGAATTTTAATAACTCTGTTTTTGTACGGTTGAGGTAGGGTGCTATTTTATTTTTTTAAATTGAAGTATAGTTGATTTACAATGATGTATTAGTTTTCAGTATACACTAAAGTGTTATCTACATGTATATATTCTTTTCCAAATTCATTTCTCTCATACATTATTGTATAACATTGAGTATAGTTCCCTGTGCTACACAAAGTGGGTCCTTGTTGCTTATCTATTTTATATATATAATAGTGTTTATATGTTAATCCTCTACTATATGAGATATATGACTTTGGACAAGTTGCTTAAACTCTTGGAATCTTGTTTTGCTCATCTATAAAATTCTTTGTGTATATTGGGATGGGGACATGGTGGTAGACCAGGTGAACTCTCTAGCTCATTTCACCTCTAGCACTTATGAGTCTAAGTATTTGTCTAAAAGATAATTTATGGATAGAAAGTATTTGACAAGTAGACAAATATATTCATTGTTGAATTCACTTAAAGTCAAGACTATGGGCATATGAAACACTTTTCCACATTCAGCAATACTCACTCTCCTTAGCCAATTTTGAAAATGACCCATTCTTTCACTTTTGGGGAATTCTCACTCTTATTCTAATAGCAAAAACAGGTAAGTCTGCTCTTTTTCTACAAGAAAATTGCAGTTCCTTGATAGGTTAAGCTCCTTGGCTTTCAACCTCCTTGTTTATCCACTCAGGAAACTGGTTTACTGCCTCACAAAATAGCACACCCATGTGATTAGCACTTAATTATTCCCGAGTCAGTAGCTGGACTATAAGCTGAGGTTGAGTTAACTCACTCAAAATAAATCTGGATGTTGTTTGTTTCATTTGGATGGCAAGTGACAAAATTTTGCATATCATCTACTACAGATTTTACTTATTCTGAAAGAATATGAAACTTTCATCCGTTTCTCTTTTATTGTCAAAGCAAAAATAAATTACTTGGAATCTGATATCAAATCCTTCTACGTAGAAAAAAAGATTTTAAAAATTGGCTAGATACACTTAGACACATACTTAAATGTAAGTATTTCTCTATTTTACTAACTGGGCAATCATTGTTAAAAATTTATGAAAATGGTTCACTAAGATATACACTATAACAAACTTTTTGGGTTCATTTGTTTTCATTTTAATTAACTGCTTCCAAGACAAAATAAGCACTTGAGATGAAATATGAATGGGATTCCCTTTATCAGGTGCAGGAGGCAACCTGATATCCAGCTTTTTGGGCCATTTCCTCCTAAATCATACCAGGGTTGGGCTCTGACTGAAAGGGTACAGCAATAATGTCATGTCACTCCTAAGACTAGCTCGTAGGCTTCCTCTGGTTTTCCACTTTTGCTTTCTTTCTTGGATCAGTGGCTTTGGGGGAACCAGCTGCCCTGTGTTGAAGAGACCCTCAAGGAATTGAGGCCTCCAGCCAACAGTCATGAGAGTTATCCTGGAAGCAGACCTCTGGATTTAGTCAAGTCCTTAGGTGACTAAGGACAGCCGAAGCCAACACCCGGACTGCAGTCTCATGAGAACTACCCAGCCAAACCACTTCCGAATTCCTAACCCACAGAAACTATGAGCTAATAAGTGTCTGTTGTTTTTACCCACTACATTTTTGGGTAATTTGTTATGCAGCAGCAGATAACTAGGGAATGCACAGAATGAAGACATTTCAATTATCATTTCTATATCATCCTTTATTAAAGCTAAAAAAAAAAGAGAGATAGAAGCTGCAGTGGGTGGACTATATATAATATTAAGAAGACAGTATTATTATTTTCAAAGTAATGTCAAAATACATAGTTTTTGAATTGTGTTGGTTTCTGGAATTACTTGGGTGTTAATGGAGCATTTGATTACTAAAATTTAAGAGGGATGTAGAAAGAGGAAAAGATTCAGTAAAGGAAATAAAAACAACTGGAGAAATTAGTCTCAATGGAAAATCCATGCATTATAATAGCAGCAACTAGAGCAGTAGTTTTGAAAATTTTTGTGTTTTGGGTTGAGAAAGTCTTTTTCAAATGAAAGCTTTTGGGGAACCCTGAGAGGGTCACAGCCAGTATGTCCCCATAGTAGCTTCAGAATAAACAGAAGAGAAACTGGAAAGTGATGAGGAAAGGGAATTGAATGGGCCTCCTGCTTGAAAAACCATCATACACTGTTGACTAGAAAAGCTGATAGAAAATATCCTTACTTGCTTCTTAATATCAGGGAGAAGCTTTCAGTATTTTACCATTCAATATGTGGTTTGGTATTCAATTTTTGGTCGATATACTTTATCATGTTAGTGACATTCCTTTTGGTTTGCTAAGAATATTTTTTCATAAGTGAATGCAGAATCCTAGTACTGTTCTCAGACACAGGTAACTAGGAACCTTGCTCTTGCTCCGTGTTTTATAAGGCTTCACTCTGCGCCTCTCCAGCTGTGTCCTTTCCTGTGACTGATTATATTGGTCATATTCCAACTTCATAATGTTTCGCCCTTCAACATCCTCACTACATTTGCTTCTTGACATCAAAATATAAGTATTATAAATGTATAAAATGACAATGTGAACATTATAAATTATATACTGGTACAAAGTAATTTTTTTTTTAGAAAAATTGTTATTATCTAGGTATAAAAAATAAGAGAATTCCAAATGCCAGAAATAAAAATAATATAAAAATTAAATAAAAATGTGATGTCTTCATTTTTCCTGTGGGTAAACCAATAGATAAATTTTGTAAACATCTGAAAGTCAGGAAATTTCACTTAATACGTGTACTTCAAAGTTCTATTAAAATATTTGATAATACAGGGCAAATAGTCCCAAATAAAAACAACTGGTTGAAGCCATAAGCTAGTCTATGGAAAATTATTTAAAACTTACTGCTTATATGTGAGAGAAAATTTGTTAGAAGTTTTTCTAAAATTTAACATATATCCTAAAAAGGTATTTGACATTAGCAATATAAAGTAGTGGGGCTGAAACAAAATCTAAACAATCAATAAAAGAAAACAGTCTGTCATGCTAGAGGAAAGATTCAAATATATTCACTACAGAAGACATAAAATGATTGTCGAATAAAGAGGCAATCAAAAGTATACAGCCAAAAATGTAAAAAAATGTATTATAGAAAAATGTCAACCAGTTATTTAACAAATATATTTTGTTACTTTTCTGGATTTTATGGTGTTTGAGATAACTGTCAGATTTTATAATTTATAATTTATTGTGATTCCTTTGCTAATTCTAAATAAGTATTCATCATTTACATATATATATACATGTATTTATGAAATTGGCTTCCCAGGTGGCACAGTGGTAAAGAATCTGCCTGCCAATGCAGGAGACCCATGCAGGTTTGAGTTTCAGGTTGGGAAGATCCCCTGAAGAAGGAAATGGCAGTGCACTCCATATTCTTACATGGAGAATTCCATGGACAGAGGAGCCTGGTAGGCTACAGTCCATGGGGTCGCAAAGAGTCAGACATGATTGAGCATGTACACATTTATAAAATGAACTATTTTATTTTTATAATATTGTATTATGTTTCTTAACTGGTTCCATACAACTTGGATCTATCCTTACCAGTTATGAACTGAGAAAGAGAACAGGAGAAAAGATAGTCACATGCTAGATAATTCAAAAGAATACAACTAGCACAGCAAGACATTAAGGAATGCCTTGGGAAAATTTATGATGCCAAAGAACATTCTAATTCTCATTATGATCATTCCACAAAAAGCACAAATGAAGTGAAAATTGCTCTCATGCAATTTTGTTAGAGGGGGAAAAAATGACAAAAGAAGCAACAATGTGGAATGTGGAATCTGTTTTTAACAGATGCCATTTATGGGCTATTTTTCAGGTATCTATTATCTATCAAAACTAGAGATGAAAATTCCCAGGCGGGTTATGCTATGAGACTATCATCAGTAGTTAAATTCGTTGTTGTTTAGTCACTAAGTTGTGTCCAACTCTTTTGCGACCTCATGGACTGTAGCCTGCCAGGCTCCCCTGTCCATGTGATTTCCCGGCAAGAATACTAGGGTGGGTAGCCATTCCCATCTCCAGGGGATTTTTCCAACACAGGGATCGAACCCAAGTCTTCTGCATTGGCAGGCAGGTTCTTTACTGCTGAACCACCAGGGAAGCCGAAAGTAGTTGAACAGTAGTAAAATAGAATTACTTCCAGAGAGTTCAGAAACCATTTTTCCTGCCTTCCCCTGGTATCAAATCAAAGATAAGAAGAAAAAAAAAATGAAGATGAGAATGGAGGAGATAAGAAATGGGAAAGAACAGTGTGGGGGAAGAACAAAGGTGGAAATGAGGTTGGTGAAATAAAAATAGCCATCCCATGCTCCATTATGTATACACATTAATTTCCACTTAGAATTTTCCAGACTGAGTAAACTGAATTTTAGTTAAGCACATTGTTCTGTAAAGCAGAGCTGGAGTTCAAAGTCGGCCATGTATGCCTAAAAGACTTTTATAGTTCTAGATCATTACTGTGTACTTTGTGAGTCTCAGTGCCTAGCAAAATCAATTGTATGTGGAAGAAGACCTCTTCCAAAACTGCATTGCAAAAGTTCTCCTTTGGAAGGAATTTCCGGTAAACAAGACATCACTTAAGATCCAGATTGTGTGTGTGTGTGTGTGTGTGTGTGTGTGTGTGTGTGTGTTAGTCCCTCAGTCGTGTCCAACTCTTTGTGACCCCAAAGGTAGCCCACCAGGCTCCTCTGTCCATGAAATTCTCCAGGCAAAAATATTGAAGTTGTTAGCCATTTCCTTCTCCAGGGGATCTTCCCAGCCGAGGGATCGAACCCAGTTCTCCTGAACCATAGGCAGATTTTACTGTCTGAGCAACCAGGGAAGCCTCATGAGCCAGGTTTGGATAAGGAAATCCATAATCACAGCAAAGCAATTCTGTGAACCAAATTTTGGAAGAAGACAAACATGATTGCTTATTACAATGCAGATTCTGGCCACAATGAAAAGAGAATCATTTTAACTCTTTGGTATGCAGCCAATTTTTTCTTTTTTCATATAAGTAAGTATCATGAACATGTTTTCTCTTCTATAGTATAATGATTAAGAGAAGGGTGCACAGGAGTCAGGCAGACAGGGATCCACTCCTGCCTTCACACTTATTAGCTGTTTAACTTGCATAAATTCTTAACCTCTGCAAGTCTGAATCTTCTTATCTCTGAAATGTGGATGATAATATTGACGTTATAGGGCTTTTGTGATGTATAAATGAGAGCCAAGGTCAAGTACTAACTCATACCTGACATACAATAGCCACTACTGACCACTCAAAATCATCAATTAATAAAATGATGATGAGAAACAAAACTGACTCACAGAATATATAACTAGCTTCAAAGCAAACAGCAGTGTAATTTTCTTCCAGAAATAACTTTGAAGAGACCATTGCCAAGGAAGACATGAAACACGGCAGAAAATTTTCAAGACGATTTCTCCAACTGCATGTATTACGGATTCCAAGAACCCTTCAAATCAGGAAAGAATGACAGAAGCAAAGACCTCCTTGAAAAGCTGTAGCTACTAGAAAGGACACGGGGAAGAAGACAGTTGTTTGCGATCTAGCATCTCACTCGGAATTCAGACAAAGGCCTCTGTCCTCAAAAACAAACAAACCAACAAACAAACTCTATCCCAGCAGCTGCCCCTCAGCTAGAGCAAATATCATCTTGTTTTTTGATCATTGCCCAGAATGGTGTCTTATCACTTCATCCATAATACAGGACTATTCTACAAAAATGGTGCTGTTGTGGGTCTGGCAGTGAGAGCTTCAGTTCAGCTCAGCTAAGCTTATTTCTTTTGTTCAAAGGAGAGAAGCTGTTTACAAATAATCTGTGTATAATTAGTTACCTGGTTCTTAAACTGTTTTATTTTTATTTCCTCTCTTCTTGTGAAGCCATCTGGGAAAGCTGATTACTCCTAAGTCATTATAAGCTAATATGCAGTCTAGGTAGGCTGGGTTTTGAATCTCTCTGTTAATGCTGGTTAAATACTTAAAACTAATTAGACCATTTTAATAGGAGTCATTTATTATTATATAATGCTCCTTAAGAAAGAATCTTATAGTGCATGCTGAGGTATGCTACCAATTACATATTTATAAATCATAGTTTACTTGCTCAAGTTCTGTTATGTAGGTGTGTAAGAAAAAGGTAATTCTCAAATGAAAGAAAATTACATCAATGCGTCTACAACTGCCACCAATACAAGGAAAGTTAGACGCTCTTTTGGCAACCCAGTCCAGTATTCTTGGCTGGAAAATCTCATGGACAGAGGAGGCTGGCAGACTACAGTCCATGAGGTTGCAAAGAGTTGACACAACTGAATGACTTCACTTTCACTTTAAGGCTTATGACAGACCTTAAGACATCGAATACTGATATACTTTTCACATATCTCTATCATTTCCAGATGCAAACACTTATTTCTTGCCTTACTGGTTGGTCAAATACAATGTAATTCAGACAGTAAAATGGAGCTGTGCAAAATTTTCACACCTATCTTAAATTTTAAGCCAAAAACTTCACCACCTCTCTGAATCTCTGATAGGTTAACTGTGGTTTCCAGTTCAAGAGCTTCTAAGTATACATCCAGTTCTAAAGAGACAGCTAATTCCAATATGAATGTCAAGTTCTCTTTTACGTTCCTTTGAGATAAATAAGAAATGAGAATCTACTTAAAAAGAAATTTTATGAGATATATGCAGGCTTCCTTCTTTCCTGCAGGAGCAAATCCATACTTGCTTAATTTTTTGTCTTTTCAGCACCATAGTGCTTAGGTTCATTATATGGTGGTGGTGGTTGGTGGTTTAGTTGCTAAGTTCTGTCCGACTCTTGTGACCCCATGGACTGTAGCCTGCCAGGCTCCACTGGCATGGGATTCTCCAGGCAAGAATACTGGAGTGGGTTGTCATTTTCTTCTCCAGAAATGCAGATAAAAACCTAAAGTCTTTCCTGGGAGCTCTGGTACATTCCATCCAAATGAGAATTAAAAGGGATTGAAATTTCTTACCGATTCTAGTAAGCACTCACATACATACATACATTAAAAAGAATATAAAAAAGAATAAAAAATGTAACTGGCTTTCAGTTAATGCACTAGAAATTGGACTTACACCTAGGTGGATTTGGGTTCATCCCCCTGAATTTGCATCTAGTTCTATGCAGAAGTGTCTTAAAACCTTATTAAGGCATCTAATGCCTTAAAGTAATTAAAGTAATGACAGAGAACTTCCACTGCATCTAATGAAAGAAAACAAAGATTAAATTTAAGTTAATCAGCTTTGAAATGTAAACAAGCACATTCAATCATTAAACGATTCCATTTATTTTTAACAGGTTCTTAGAAGTGAGTCTAAATAAACATCCCACCATTTTTCCTTGGTCTGCCTCGAATGTTCATTAACATCGTTAATCCATCAGTCAAAATCCAAAGGGACATTTCATGCCTGGGATAAACTGATTCCAAGTTTTTGATGAATGGAGGCAAGAAGGTAGCCAAGATCTTTCACACAATGAATTCTAAAATAGTGCTCAGAAGTGTGGAGAGTAGAGACCTTTAAAAAATTAAAATACAAAGCAACTGGCACGAACAATGAAGGTTGTCACAGGTCTGCGATCCCAAGACATTAGTTCACTGCTTTGAGAAAACAGTATAACTAGTGTTCCTGGTAAATTTGTCAGCAGTGCATTTTGGAATCTGTTTCCAGCCACCAGATAGTCGAGAGCAGAGGGAAACGTTTTTACATTTTGCAGAGTTTGGAGATGAAAGAACCAATTTCAGGGTTGATGAGGAAAGGCATCACTCAGCAGATGAGGAGCCGTCATGATGTAATCACATTCCTCCAAAGGTTTCACCAGTACCAAAAGTCAGCAGCCCAGAACCCATTTTGACATGAGGAAAAGTCTGGTTGATTCTCTGTGTTCTTCCTCAGATAATTAATGGCTTGCTTTGTTGGTTTGTTTTGTTTTGTGGTTGCAAGGGGTTTGCACTTCTAATTGAACAGAAGTTATCATTTTCCTGTGGGAGCTAGATTTACTATGAGCTACCTCAGCATCCTTGCCATTTTTCTTGCCATGACACATGATGGAAGAGGGAGGTATTTTCTGCTTAAACAGGGTTATTCATTAGTTTTGGCATTTAGTTCTCATTTCTCTCTGATGCAATAAAACATATGAGCAAGCAAATGATCAAAAATAGCCAAATTAGTGAGGTCCATCAAGGGTCCCTTCTAGTTTATAAGGAAAATAAACCATTCCTAAATTCAGGGACATTGCCTGTGTCATTCATTCATTCGGTCAACAATTACTTTTTTATTGTTGTAAGAACAATTTAACATGAGGTCTACCCTCTGAACAAATATTTAAGTGTACAGTAGTGTATTGTTACTATAGGCAAAATGACCATACAATGGATAGAAAAAATTCATCTTGTGTAACTGAAACTTTGTAGCCTTTGAATAGCATCTCCACATTCCCCACCCACCCTGTCCCTGGCAACCTCCATTCTATTCTCCACTTCTAGGAGGTTGATGAATTTTAGATACCTCATGTAAGTGGAATCATGCAATCTCTGTCCTTCTGTGATCGGTTTATTTCACATTTGGCAGGATTTCCTTTTTTATTAAGTTTGAATAATATTCCACTGTATGGATATACCACATTTTCTTTATGCACTCATTCATTGACAGATATTTAGATCATTTCCAGATACTGGCTACCACTAACAGTGCTGCAGTAACACTGCAATGCAGACACCTCTTCAAGATTCTGATTTCACAACTTTGAGATAAACATCTAGAAGAACTCATTAGTTGGAAGGCACAGTTCTCGGGGAAAGGGATAAATTAATTACCAAGGAACAAATGACATGCAAACCCTTAATAAGTGAGCTCATTCTACTAATCTGTTACAATATTGTGGTTGTTCAAATATCCATTCTCCATACAACCTCCAGAGTAATTTTTTTGGAAACCACAAGTGCAATCACATCACTCTCTTGCTTTAAACACTTCAATGGCAGACTTCGCCCTCAAAATACAATCCCAGATTCTTCCAGTAGTCCTGAAGTCCTGCACTTGCTGACCTCTACCCCTTCCTGAATCCCTTCCTGCATTGTGCTCATCCCCTTATTATTTCTATCGCTGCATTTCTGCCACCACAGCATCCTTTCAGCTCCTTGAATGCATCAATCTTCCTCAAGCCTGTTCTTTGAGGGGAAAAAAAAAACCTCTCTTTTTTATTTTTAGAAAACCTGTCCAAATATTTTGTCCTTCAAATCTCAGCTTAACTATAAACTTTCACAGGGAAATCTTTCAGGAGTTTCAGATTAGGCTGGAGGCCTCTATTACCCATTATTAGAGAGCCCTGTATTTTTATATAATACCAATTATATCTCAGCTTTAACTAAAACATATTTGTCTAAGAGCCATCTCTCTTAAAGGACCATAACGGGGGGCGGGGGCATAAGCACAGAGACAATATCTTCCTTACTTCCTACTACTGTGGGCAGCACAGTATCTGGTATGTAATAGGACCTTAATAAATATTTCTTGAATTACTGCATGAATGAAATGTGTAGCATCCCAATGGCTTTCAAGCCCTCTTTAGTTATAGGACCTCTTGTGTTAAGTGATTGTTGGGGAAATGGGTTAATTCATCCATCTTGACAGTTTTTAAGACACTGTGAATAACATAGTTTTAAAATCATTGCTATTCAAAATCATCCTGTGCAATGGGATACTATTCATCAATAAAAATTACCAATGACAAATGCTGCATCATGGATGAATCCCAAAAACATTACTAAGTGACAGAAGCAAGATACACAAGACCACATATTGTATGATTCCATTTATATAGCACATCCAGAGAAAAGTGAGTTTCTGGATACAGAAAGCAGGTCCGTGGCTGCCTGGGAGTGGGAAAGGGGATCAACTGTGAATGGTCATGAGTGATCTTCTTGAGGGGATGAAAATGTTCTAGTAGTAATTTATGATGACAGTGGTACCACTCACTCAAGTTACAAAAGATCATATACCTGAAATGGGTGGTTTTCATGATTTGAAAAATATACTTCAATAAAGTGGTTTTCTAAATTATTATTATAAACTATAGCTGAGCTATTTCAAATCCTAACAGGTGATGCTGTGAAAGTGCTGCACTCAATTATGCTAGCAAATTTGGAAAACTCAGCAGTGGCCACAGGACTGGAAAAGATCCTGTTTTCATTCCAATCACAAAGAAAGGCAATACCAAAGAATGCTCAAACTGCTGCACAATTGCACACATCTCACACACTAGTAAAGTAATGCTCAAAATTCTCTAAGCCAGGCTTCAACAGTACATGAACCGTGAACTTCCAGATTCCTAACGGAAATCAGTCCTGAATTTTTATTGGAAGGACTGATGTTGAAGCTGAAACTCCAATACTTTGGCCACCTGATGCGAAGAACCGACTCATTTGAAAAGACCCTGATGCTGGGAAAGATTGAAGGCAGGAGGAGAAGAGGAGGACAGAGGATGAGATGGTTGGAAAGCATCGCTGACTCCATCACCAACTCCCAGAGTTTATTCATTTCACGTCCATGGAGTCAGTGATACCATCAACGACTCCATGGACATGAAATGAGTAAACTCTGGGAGTTGGTGATGAACAGGGAGGCCTGGTGTGCTGCAGTCTATGGGGTCGCAAAGAGTTGGACACGACTGAGCGACTGAACTGAACTGATAGCTGACTTTCAACTGCCTTTCTTGACACAATTGTCTTTTGTTTCACTTCTTTCAATTTGACATTTAAGAACACATTAAGCTTGCATTGTTTCCTAACAGTTTCATGGGGGTTCATCTTGTCCAGAGAAGGAGTACCTGTAGCAATCATATTTCTCTAAAAGCCTCTATACAGGCATTAAACAGGTACTTATTGGCTGGCTGATCTCCAGTCATAACATATTAGCCTTCTCTGAGATAGGCCTTCTAAAATCTCTTTCGGGGAGGAAAATGTTATGGAAAAGATGAGACTTGAAATAGGAAAATGCTGCCTCTGTGGGTAAAATGGAAGAAACTTTGAAGAAACAAATGGAAAGCATCACACTTTCAGGCAATTACAGACTCTTGGCTGAAATTCAGCTTCAGGCTTATCTCGTGGGGAGGAATTTTTAAACACTTCAAAGTCCCACCCAGCGTTATAGCTGTCACCTTAATCTACCCCAAAAACATCCATTTCAGAAAGTTAAAGTTTCAGAGTATACTGCTGAAGAAATCTGTAATTGGAGTAAAATATAACTGTGAATGCCTTCAGGGATTTTTTTCTTTTGATATCGTGTGTAAACTGAAGTCAAGGATAAATGACTAAAGAACAAGAATTTCTTCAAGCCACATTGCAAAGCATAATGGCTCATTCCCGAACAAGGTTGAAGGAACCCCAGAATAAAAATATCAGATTTTTTTATTGCATCACGTTACACCTATCATCTATGTCAATTATGGACACTAAAATGACTTCCAGAAAGAGGAAGAAATACTAGTAGGATAGGTTATAATCCAGAGATTTAAAGATTAAAGGCATTCACAAGACATAAAATAGATCTAAGATTTCATTCTATTTTTAGAGTTACAGGACATGTCTATCTGATATTTTTACTGAAAGTTTCTCCAGCTCAAAAATATGTTCAGGAGAAAAGGAAAATAGATCACTAAAATTTAATAGTAAAATATTATTGGAGGTATAATACCCATATTAAATAGCAAAATTTTCACAAGTACAAATTGATAGCACAAATATGTATATATATATATATTGGGTGTGTTTACTGCTATTCCTCCTATTGTTGTTTCCATTAACAAGATCCAACAGTGATCTTTATTTTTCACCCATTTATTTTCCCACTTTATGTTGGAATACATGTAAATGAATGTAGATTCAGTTCAGTTTACTTCAGTTGCTCAGTTGTTTCCGATTCTTTGCGATCCCATGGACTGCAGCACACCCATTTCAAATCCTAAAAGATGATGCTGTGAAAGTGCTGCACTCAATATGCCAGCAAATTTGGAAAACTCAGCAGTGGCCACAGGACTGGAAAAGGTCAGTTTTCATTCCAATCCCAAAGAAAGGCAATGCCAAGAATGCTCAAACTGCCGCACAATTGCACTCATCACACACACTGGCAAAGTAACGCTCAAAATTCTCCAAGCCAGGCTTCAGCAATATGTGAACCATGAACTTCCAGATGTTCAAGCTGGATTTAGAAAAGGCAGAGGAATCAGAGATCAAATTGCCAACATCCACTGGGTCATCGAAAAAGCAAGAGAGTTCCAGAAAACATCTATTTATGCTTTATTGACTATGCCAAAGCCTTTGACTGCATAGATCACCACAAACTGTGGAAAATTCTTAAAGAGATGGGAAAACCAGACCACCTGACTGCCTCTTGAGAAACCTATATGCAGGCCAGGAAGCAACAGTTAGAACTGGACATGGACCAACAGACTGGTTCCAAAAAGGAAAAGGAGTACATCAAGGCTATATATTGTCACCCTGCTTATTCAACTTATATGCAGAGTACATCATGAGAAACGCTCAGGTGGATGAAGCACAAGCTGGAATCAAGATTGCCAGGAGAAATATCAATAACCTCAGACATGCAGATGATGCCACCCTTACGGCAGAAAGTGAGGAAGAACTAAAGAGCCTCTTGATGAAAGTGAAAGAGGAGAGTGAAAAAGTTGACTTAAAGCTCAACATTCAGAAAACTAAGATCATGGTATATGGCCATCACTTCATGGCAAATAGATGGGGAAACATTGGAAACAGTGACAGACTTTATTTTCTTGGGCTCCAAAATCACTGCAGATGGTGATTGCAGCCATGAAATTAAAAGATGTTTACCCTTGGAAGAAAAGTTATGACCAACCTAGACACCATATTAAAAAGCAGAGACATTACTTTGCCAACAAAGGTCCATCTAGTCAGGGCTATGGTTTTTTCAGTAGTCATTTATGGATGTGAGAGTTGGACTATAAGGAAAGCTGAGTGCTGAAGAATTGATGCTTTTGAACTGTGTTGTTAGAGAAGACTCTTGAGGCCAGGTGTGCTGTGTTAGTGAAGACAGGGAGGCCTGGTGTGCTGCAGTCCATGGGGTCACAAAGAGTTGGACACAACTGAGCTACTGAACTGAAGTGAACTGAGGCTTCCCTGTCCATCACCAACCCCTGGAGCTTACCCAAACTCATGTCCATTGAGTCAGTGATACCATCCAACCATCTCATCATCTGTTGTCCCTTCTCCTCCTGCCTTCAATCTTTCCCAGCATCAGGGTCTCTTCCAAGGGGTCAGTTCTTTGCATCAGGTGGCCAAAGTGTTGGAGTTTCAGCTTCAGCATCAGTGCTTTCATTGAACATTCAGGACTGATTTCCTTTAGGATAGACTGTTTGGATCTCCTTGCAGTCCAATGGACTTTCAAGAGTCCTCCAATACCACAGTTCAAAAATTCTTCAGTGCTCAGCTTTCTTTATGATCCAATTCTCACATCCATACATGACTACTGGAAAAACCATAGCTTTGACTAGACAAACTTTTGTCAGCAAAGTAATGTCTCTGCTTTTTAATATGCTGTCTATGTTGGTCATAGCTTTTCTTCTAAGGAGCAAAGGTCTTTTAATTTCATAGCTGCAGTAACCATCTGCAGGGATTTGGGAGCCCAAGAAAATAAAGTCTGTCACTGTTTCCATTGTTTCTCCATTATTTGCCATGGAGTGATGGGACTGGATGCCATGATCTTAGTTTTTTGAATGTTGAGTTTTAAGCCAGCTTTTTCACTCTCCTCTTTCACTTTCATCAAGAGGCTCTTTAGTTCCTCTTCACTTTCTGCCATAAAGGTAGTGTCATCTGCATGTCTGAGGTTATTGATATTTCTCCCGACAATCTTGATTCCAGCTTGTGCTTCATCCACCTGAGCGTTTCTCATGATGTACTCTGCATATAAGTTAAATTAGCAGGGTGACAATATGCAGCCTTGACTTACTCCCTTCTCAATTTGGAACCAGTCTGTTGTTAGAGGTCCGGTTCTAACTGTTCTTCTTGACCTGCATACAGATTTCTCAGGATGCAGGTCAGGTAGTTTGGTATTCCCATCTCTTTAAGAATTTTCCACAGTTTATTATGATCCACACAGTCAAAGGCTTTGGTATAGTCAATAAAGCAGAAGTAGATTTTTTTTGGAACTCTCTTGATTTTTCAATGATCCAGCTGATGTTGGCAATTTGTTCTCTGGTTCCTCTGCCTTTCCTAAAACTAGTTTGAACATCTGGAAGTTCACAGTTCATGTACTGTTAAAGCCTGACTTGGAGAATTTTGAGCATTACTCTGTTAGCATATGAGATGTGTGCAATTGTGTGGTAGTGTGAGCATTCTTTGGCATTGCCTTTCTTTGGGATTGGAATGAAAACTGATCTTTTCCAGTCCTGTGGCCACTGCTGAGTTTTCAAAATTTGCTGACGTATTGAGTGTAGCACTTTCACAGCATCATCTTTTAGGATTTGAAATAGCTCAACTGGAATTCCATCACCTCCACTAGCTTTGTTTGTAGTGATGCTTCCTAAGGCCCACTTGACTTTGCATTCCAAGATGTCTGGCTCTAGGCGAGTTATCATACTATCATGATTATCTGGGTCATGAAGATCTTTTTTATATAGTTCTTCTGTGTATTCTTGCCATCTCTTCTTAATATATTCTGCTTGTGTTAGGTCCATACCATTTCTGTCCTTTATTGAGCCCATCTTTGCATGAAATTTTCCCTTGGTATCTCTGATTTTCTTGAAGAAATCTCTAGTCTTTCCCAGTCTATTGTTTTCCTCTATTTCTTTGCATTGGTCACTGAGGAAGGCTTTCTTCTCTCTCCTTGCTATTCTCTGGAACTCTGCATTCAAATGGGTATCTCTTTCCTTTTCTTCTTTGCTTTTTGCTTCTCTTCTTTTCACAGCTATTTGTAAGGCCTCCTCAGACAACCACTTTGCCTTTTTGCATTTCTTTTAATTGGGGATTGTCTTGATCCCTGACTCCTGTACAGAGTCATGAATCTCCGTCCATATTTCTTCAGGCATTCTGTTTATCAGATCTAGTCCCTTGAATCTATTTCTCACTTCCACTATATAATCATAAGGTATTTGATTTAGGTCATACCTGAATGGTCTAGTGATTTTCCCTTATATCTTCAATTTCAGCCTGAATTTGGCAATAAAGAGTTCATGATCTGAGCCACAGTCAGCTCCTGGTCTTATTTTTGCTGACTGTACAGAGCTTCTCCATCTTTGGCTGCAAAGAATATAATCAATCTGATTTTGGTATTGACCATTTGGTGATATCCATGTATAGAGTTTTCTCTTGTTTTGTTGGAAGAGGGTGTTTGCTATGGCCAGTGCATTCCATTGGCAAAACTCTGTTAGCCTTTTGCCTACTTCATTTTGTTCTCCAAGGCCAAATTTACCTGTTACTTCAGATATCTCTTGACTTTCTATTTCCGCATTCCAGTCCCCTATGATGAAAAGGGCATCCAAGATGGATGGGTCATTGTGGAGAGTTCTGACAAAATGTGGTCCACTGGAGAAGGGAATGGCAAACCACTTCAGTATTTTTGCCTTGAGAACCCCATGAACAGTATGAAAAGGCAAAAAGATACGACACTGAAAGATGAACCCCCACCTCTCAGGTCAGTAGGTACCCAATATGCTACTGGAGAAGAGAGGAGAAATAACTCCAGAAAGAATGAAGAGAAACCACACCCAGTGATTGAAATGTGCCTGGTGATGGAATGTAAGTCCAATGCTGTAAAGAGCAATATTGCATAGGAACATGGAATGTTAGGTCCATGAATAAAGGTAAATTAGAAGTGGTCAAACAGGAGATGGCAAGAGTGAACATTGACATTTTAGGAATCAGTGAACTAAAATGGACTGGAATGGGTGAATTTAATTCAGATGACCATTATATCTTAGAGAAGGAAATGGCAACCCAATCCAGTATTCTTGCCTAGAAAATCCCATGGATGGAGGAGCCTGGCAGGCTAAAGTCCATAGGGTCACAAAGAGTCAGACATGACTGAGTGACTTAACTCACTCACTCACCATTATCTCTACTACTGTGTGCAAGAATCCCTTAGAAGAAATGGAGTAGCCCCATAGTCAACAAAAGAGTCCAAAATGCAGTGCTTGAGTGTCATCTCAAAAATAACAGAATGATCTCTGTTCATTTCTAAGGAAAACCATTCAATATCACAGCAATCCAATTCTATGCCTCAACCAGTAATCCTGAAGAATGTAGACTACCATGTTGCATCTTCTCTAATGTGGCTAAGGACACAGGAGCAATGATAGTTCTGTGTAGAGACTTAATTGAGTTAGTCCCATGAAATGTCCTGATTAGGAATTGAGACACAGAGACCAAATGTTACATTTTAATTATTGACCTGTTAAATATTTTTTTAAATGTATGTGATATTTGAATTAGAAAGAGAATCTATTATATAAAAATCAGCTCGTATTTCTTCAAGAATTTGCAGGGACAAATCAGGTACTGGTCTTTGTTTTCCAACATGGTCAAGTTTCTCCATAAATGAATCTTGAATAGAATCCCTAAAATAACCGCAATCTTTTCTAACTCATATTGAAACTAGAAAAAAAAAAATCTCCTCTTGCTTTAAAATAATGAAATGAATTATTTTTCTGTGTTTTATAGCATTTCAGGTGTTTCATAATGGAGAGTTTTCATATTGGCAGAAAAGGGGGCACCTGGTTCTTCTTTACTTTCCTCTGGTTTTCACGTGCAGAAAGTGGTGAGGGAGATGGTCTGGTATATATTTTTCTATTTGAGAAGTACCATTTGGTGTTTCACTTAAGGAGACTGGTTCACCATCAAATCTGTAAATTTTACACGATATTGAACCTTTCTGGACTTAATTTCTTACTTATGGAATAAGAGGATAAGTATATAGTATGATCTTTAAGGTCTTTTCCAGTGTTTTAAAAAACTAGTGATCCCTACAAACAGATGCTCATAGCCATGTAGAGCATGAGCCCTGCTCATCAGATTTGTAAAGATAGCTATAGGCTATGCAGGAGGCAGCCAGCAACATTATTTCTAGTGAACAACTAAAGCACCTTGTTCAGTTCAATCCAGTCGCTCAGTTGTGTCCAACTCTTTGTGACCTCATGGACTGCAATAAGTCAGGCTTCCTTGTCCATCACCAACTCCTGGAGCTTGCTCAAACTCATGTCCATTGAGTCGGTGATGCCATCCAACCAATGCATCCCCTGTCGTCCCCCTCTCTTGCCTTCAATCTTTCCCAGCATCAGTGTCTTTTCCAGTGAGTAGATTCAACCAGAAAGCATAATGACATTTATGGCATTATACAAGTATCTCTTTGTTGCTCTTGTTAATTTTTCATCATATTTTAAAATTTGTGATTTGCCATGTATATTTGTGTTTATATGCATGAACGTGTGGTATAATATGGGGGATATCTATGTAGAAATAAAATGAAAACATTTAATAAGTTAATTATAGGAGACAAACACATATGGAAGAGATATTTTCTAAGGCCTATTGGTGTATGCTTTTCTCTTTGTGTGTGTGTGTGTGTGCTTGTGTGAGAGAGATGAACGCATGGTTTTCACCCATCTGATGTTTATCCCTAATTTGTTCTAGTAGCAGCTCTCCCCCAGTTTTGTCACTGACACAGCCCCTCATTGTTGAGCCATGTGAATTGATAGGTTTGACTTTACCCTGGATAACAGAGGTGGACAAGTGACTCAAGATATCTGAATAGAGCAGTTTATCTCTGTGGTCACATTGACTTGGTAGGAAAACAGCAGATTTTGAGCCAGATCAATGTGACTTGAATCTTGGGCTTTCTTGGTGCTCTTAGGAAGGCAGAACTTTCTCATTCTCTGAGGATGTGTGAGATGGCAGTCAGGAGGAGAGATCCGCAGCTCACAGTGGTTGTCTCATTCCCATGAGTGAAAATTGAGGAGAAAGTCAACCAAGTGAACAGCAGAGGCAGAAGAAGGAGAGAGAGAGAAAGGGAGAGAGAGAGAGAGAGAGAGACAAAAATAATATTTGAGTCTCCTGACCTAACCTCCTTCTTAAGTCTCCATCAGATTTTTCAACTCTTCAATTCTGGGAATCAATACATTCCTCTTCTTTTCACAGCCAGTTTACTTTGAACTCAGAGACCCATGATACAAATTGAGCATGTTTACCAGAGGTTCTCTCTGTCTCCTTCTTTACTTCCCTTTGTGTGCACCTTTCAGATTTAACTCAGGCATTATGCTGTCTGAGAACACTTTCTAGAGTCTATTTTTCTTGAATTAGATGAACATCCTTTGCACTGTGTTGCACTAACCACATTCTATTGTTATTATTTGTTAACATCTGTATTGCCTTCATTATATTTCGAGCTCTGTGTGATTAGGAACCTTTTTTTCTCTTCCTTTGTATCCTCAGAACCTATGGGAAACAGTTGGCTACCATTTGATGATTGACTAAATATAATGCAATAAAATTGCAGCCTTCCAAATTTTAAAGACAGAGATGATGTTCCCGGTTGTCTTCACATCTCTGGGCCAACATGTTTAAATATACTTTTATTTTTACTTTCAACCTATTCTCCTATACATTTCCCCATCCCCATCCCTCAGTGGCCTGTCTTTCTCAATCTCTCCCTTAGGAGATTTTCATTTATTTATCCATTCATTCAATAAAAGTGTAAGGGTCTCTTAAGGCTTCCCAGGTGGTCAGTGGTAAAGAATTCGCCTGCCAGTACAAGAGATGCCAGTTCAGTCCCTGGGTTGAGAAGATCCCTTGGAGAAGGAAATGGCAACCCACTCCAGTATTTCTTGCCTGGGAAATCCCATGGACAGAGGAGCCTGGCAGGCCACAGTCCATAGGGTCACAAAGAGTTGGACACGACAGAGTGACTGAGCATGCATTCACGTGACTTAAGAACTGCACTCAGGGATGACCCAGAGGGATGGGATGGGGAGGGAGGAGGGAGGGGGGTTCAGGATGGGGGACACAATTACACCCATGGCGGATTCAAGTCAATGTATGGCAAAACTAATACAATGTTGTAAAGTAAAATAAATTAATTAATTAATTTAAAAAACTATTATGTTAACTATTTAACATTTAAAAAGATACAAATCTCCCTAATAAACTTTATGGAAGCAATATATTCTTAAATTTAAAACCTGACAGAATACCAAAAAAACTATAAATCAATCTAATTCATGAGCATAGCTGTTAAACTTCCAAATAAATGTCAATAAATAAAATTCAGTAGCATAAATAAAAACAAACTATAACTATGAAGATTTATTCCAGGAAAGCAAGGATGGTTCAAAAATAAAGAAGTCAAAATAATTCACTGCATCAATAAAACAGAAAAATTATATGATTCAATCAAAATATAGTTAAATATCCAAAAATATTTCTAATAAAAACCTGAAGAAACACAGGAAAGGAAACACTACAGTATGATAAAGACTATTTCATAAATGTGAAGTAGTAAATAATAAAATACTACAGCCATGTGCATCAAAAAAAAAAAAAATAATAAAGAACTGCACTAAGCATGAAGAATATAATGTTAGACAAAATTCAGGTTCTCATGTACCTTAGAGTCCAGGGCATGAGATGGAGAATAATTATAGTAAAGTCTGATTTGTGCTAGAACTGATAAAAAGGTAAGGAAACTACAGTGGGACATCGTTAGGGGAAGTCACTAGACGTCTGCTGAAGGAAATTATTTTATGCTAAACTCTGAGTAGTGAGGCATTGTTAACTGGTCAACTTGGCTGGGACATTTCCTGATCCTTCTTTGAGGCTCAAGACTGACCCAAATGTTATTTAGCTAATATGAAGAAATTGAGGTCTAATCCCAGATTCTGAACTACTGCACGATTTTAACTCTCCCATATTCAATAGTTGTCCTCTTAACATCTGACTCTGAGGTAATACAAGTTTTTATGAGGAAGGTCATTTGGGATGAGGGGGAAGAAAAGTGAGGTGATTTGAAACTTGGACCAGGAATCAGAGTAGTCTTGGGCAATTGCTAGGCTAAGGGTTTTGGTTCATTAAAAGTGATCAATAAAGGAAGTGATTGTTCTAAGAAAAAGAAGACATGTTGGCCAGGAAGGAAGGAAAGATTAGGGAATGAGTTATCATCAGATAAAATTGACTTAATACCTTGATATTACATTCAAGAAAGAGAGAGACCTATTAGCCTAACTTACAAACATACAGTATGTCCAGAATTCATCATCTAACCCAGAAGTTTCCATTCCCAAAGTAGGCTATTAGAGTGTACTGATTTCATGGGAGTGTAGTACTTTTCAAGTGGAGAATCACATTATTCTCATTGAGGTCTCTGTGGATATAAGAAAAGAAAGAAAGTGAAGTTGCTCAGTCGTATCCGACTCTTTGTGACCCCACAGGCAGTAGCCTGCACCAGGCTCCTCTGTCCATGGAATTTTCTAGGTGAAAACAGTATGGATATAAAACAGCATTTTAATAGAAAGCACAATTTAGGTAACTGACTTCCTAACTCTAGAATTTTATATCATTAATAATCTGATAGCTTGACATAGCTGAGTTCATGTGTTAATTTCATGTGTTAATCCATTGTTACTTTTTTGCTTTTGGTTTTCACAATTTCAGTATAAATGTACTAAAGTAAGAAAATCAAATGATATAGTAAACTTCCAGAAAACAAAAAAGGTGAAGTATCAAGGATTTAAAAAAAAGATATTAACAAGACCTTAGGAATATAAGATTTCCCTGCACAATACAAAGGGCTATTAGTAAGAATACAAAATGTAAACAAGGTTTTGACATTTGAACAGCATAAAACTGCTTCCTGTTTTGCTATGTGAAACATAGTTCATAGCGTTTGCTAACTACAGAGAAATAGGAATGCGGACCACAGTTGGCCAGAAAAGTCACTGTTACAGAGATTCTGATGGCAGAATGTTCTCTGATTTTGGGGGCAATTTATTTTGAATATTCACTTTCAATCCTGAGTCAAGCTAACTCCCATTTCAAGTAAAAAGATGCCTTAGATATTGATTAGGGAAGAGCTAGGTACTCTTCCAAAGAAGCCTGTATGAATGAAGTTAATTTATTGCTTATGTGGAATCCAAATGTCTGTTTCTAATCAGCAGATGGCTCTCCTCCAAGCCCTTCCTCAGTTTTGGCTCCTCCATCTTTCCAGGAGGCTCCCAAGGTTGTCAGGATCACCTGCATTAGGACAGAAGCAGAGCCGAGGGTGGAAGAGGCTCAGCCACTGAAAGTCAGACACAGACTCTACTCATCCGCATGGCCCCACTGGCCGAGCTTGGAAAGCAGATCCTGCTGGGCTGCTGAGGAATGGGCCACAAAAGATTTTTGGATGAAAGTCTTGATACTCCCTCCTGGTCTACTCCCATCAACTCACCATTCATTTTTCTTCCTGCAACAACAATGGAACCTCTGTGACAGCTGACCTTTTGACAACACGGGGGTGAGGGGCAGTGACGTTCTGTGCAACTGAAAATCTGAGTAGAGCTTTATCGTCTGCCCTCCATGTCTGTGGTTCTAGATCAATGGGCAGATACAGTCAAACTCAATCATGAGGGATTGTAATAGTACGTGCATGCATGCTCAGTCACGTCCAACTCTTGGCAACCCCATGTACTCTAGCTTGCCAGGCTCCTCTGTCCATGGGATTCTCCAGACAAAAATACTGGAGTGGGTTGACATTTCCTTCTCCTGGGGATCTTGCTGGCCCAGGGATTGAACCCGTGTCTCTTGAATCTCCCGCACAGGCAGATTCTTTACCACTGTGCCACCTGGGAAGCCCTATTGTAATATTTATAGTAAAAAATCCACAAACAACCAGGCCCCTGGAGTTAAAATCTGTACTGTTCAAGGATCAACTTGAATTGACTGAAGGTTAATAGTTCTCCAAGCTTGGTACACACTTTCAAAACTAAAATTTTTATTAGATACAGGAGATAGATAGATAGGTGATAGGTAGAGAGATAAATGTATAGATATTCAACAAATTTGCTACATATAAACCACCTAGGTAATTCAGACACATAAGCTTTTTGAAAAATTTTGGTACCTTAATTTTCCTTTTCAATTTAATAATAAGTTGATTTACTTTTAACTACTCTTAGTAACAATTTTACCTGTCCTAGTCATCAGAAAAACAAACTTCCTTTTTAGTCTTCACCCTTCTAGGTCTTACCTCTGAAAGACAAGGCTGTGCCTGCATAGCTCCTATCTCTTCACCAGGTCCCTTTCTTAGTCAGTCACAGGTTATGTTAAATGCGCTAGAGAAATTGTCCTAAAGGAAATTAAAGTCCAGGGTTAAGTGCTATACTGACTTCTATTGGCCACTGGTTCCTGTTCCAGTGATGCTCGTATCTCATCAGAAGGCATACTAGAATTAAGACTTCACTTTCTTTACAGACATAACAAAAGAAAATGACAGGGCTCAAACATTGCCTCAGTGATCAATATAATTGAATGATCTTAATTCCGAATTTAGTCCTATCTGAATTATTAACTTGTATTAAGAATAAAGTCAGAGTGAATTTTATTTGTTGAGTGTCTATTTCCAAAACTATAAATGCTGGCCATCCCAATGCAATTTTGAACCATTTTGTCTGCTTCCTTTTTTTTCAGTAACGTGGGAATCATCATGGGATCAGATGATATCATCTCATTCATTCTGTCTGTTATAGGAAGTATTGAATATAAACAAACTTCAGAAGGAAGATGACTCAGGGAAAGGAGAGAAACGGATGACAGTGGATGCTACTCAAAACTGGTAAGAAAACAAGAATGGGCAAATAGCAAAGCAAAAATTAGTACCTGAAAATAACTGGAATCCAATAGCTCTTGAAACTGTGGAAAAGTGTCTTTTTGCATTCAGTAAACATGCCTTTTATATTAAGAAAGAAACATAGAGCTTACTAGGTACTTTTGAAGTCTAAACCCATTCCTACTCTCTCCTGCATTTAGAAACCAGGCCCTCTTCCTCTCTGAACCTCAACTTAATGCCCAGACTTGATGGGACAGTTCAGTGGTTTGGCTAGAACCTGTCTGAAACATGTATCAGAAGGTTTAGTGGCTCCCACTGACCACCGTTCAGCAGTCTTCATTTTTAAACGGATATCAGTCTTGTTGAAAGATTTACTTTATTGTGGGGAGTTGTAATATTTCTCTATCCTGCCAATAAGCCTCTGTGGTAAGATTAGCTCTGTCTTTTTAAAGAAAATAACTCTAGAAGTTTACTTTATGGGAGCTGCCTTACTGATCATAGCTGTTCATTCATATGGAATATAAATAAATATAAATACAATCAACCATGAGAAGACCTCAAAAAATCTTGTAACTCATTACAGATTGGTAGCCCAAAGTTTGGGTGTATATTTAAAAAGCTTATAAATTGAAAAGTTCTTAGCCTCTAATTTCTCAAAGGCATTCTTCTCCTTCTTATCTATTTTTTAAAATTATTATTCCCAGAGAATAAATACAGTGTAAGCCATTATTCCCTCTTTATTTATATATTTCCTTCTTAATCTCCAAGATTTACCATCAACTTCATTATAATGATCATCTGCCCCAGTGATTCCTGAACTTTGGGATTTTACCTAATTACTTCATACATAAATAAAAATTGGAAAGCAACATGAGATTAACAATCTTTTATTTTGTAAATTCACATATTACAAAAAGTCTGAGTATTGTCATCATTTTTTCATGAATCAAAAGTTTTATACCCCAAATAAATCAATATTCTTTTCATGGAAAGTTTGCCACATTTTCCTCACTTTTCACATTCTGTTATTCTTTCAAAAACCAGCACAAATCCATGTACTGATCTATAAGAACTCTTTTCTACTATATGATCACATAACATTTTTTAGTTACCTTGTTAATTTCATAGTATATCCTATTTAGCATACTCTGAAATACATTTGAAATGCTCTTATGTGTGTAAGGACATTCCTTTCAGTGAGTCAGTCTCTTACCTTCTAATGTATGTCTAAGTAGAGAAGCAGCTCCAAATGAATGAATAAAATGCAAAGATGGAAGTATCTCCCAATCCTCTTTACATAAAAGGAGAATCTCTCTCCTCTACTTGGTAGAAAAATTATTATGACTGAACAGTGCTGTACATAGTTGTTAATTTTCTCATCAACATGCACACTTATTCAGGGACAAGTAGGACTTGCTAAGGTGGCAGTCTGCTGTTTGAATTAGCTTCTTTTCTTTAGAAACACCGGATGCTCACTCAAGGTAGCTCTAGATGGGGGGGTGGGGAGGGGCAGTACTTACGGTAAGGATTGGGAGTTTGAGATTATTAGGTAAAAACTACCATATATAGGAATGATAAACATCAAAGTCTTACGGTATAGCACAGGGAACTATATCTAATATCCTGTGATAAACCAGAATGGAAAAGAATATGAAAGTTTGTGGTGTGGCATGTGTGTGCTCAGTCGTGTCTGACTCTTTATGACCCCATGGACTGTAGCCTGTCAGGCTCCTCTGTCCATGGAATTTTCAAGGCAAGAAATACTGAAGCAGGATGCCATTTTCTTCTCCAGGGGATCTTACTGACCCGGAAATCAAACCTGCATCTCTTGTGTCTCCTGCACTGGCAGGCAAATTCTTTACCACTTGTTCCAACCAGGAAGTCATATATATATATATATATATATATATATATATATATATATAACTGAGTCATGTTGCTATATACCAGAGATTAGTACAACATTGTAAATCAACCATAGTTAAATAAGATGAAAAAAATAGGGGAAATTCCCTTAGAAATGTTTCAGAGGGACAATTGAGGGATAGAATCTTACCATCACCCCATAGGAAAGCCATAGAAGGATCTTTCCTCAAAAGAACAGGATATAGGTTTTAGTTTCAGGAGCAACAGGGGCAATAAAATCTGGACTTCTAAGATAGTGACCCATAAGTTAACATAACTTTCTACCCCATATCTTCACTTTTCTCTCAATACCTATTGGCATATTTTTGTTTTTGCTTTGCTATGTATCAGTTAAACTTATGCTTCTTTACAATTCCAGTTCACAATATAGCATAATAATAAGGCTCATGGGTTCTGTACTGATATAGATCTGGATTTCACTGCAACCTCTGCAAATAGTCAACAGCTCAGACATATGTAATAAACTTTACCTCATTAAATTTTCAGTTTCATGATCTATAGGACAAAATAAAAATAATAATTAAATGAAAAGAAGAGATAATGCTAGTAAAATGGCTACTTTATTGGCAGTGGTCAATACTGTTGATCATTATCTTATTACTCTTTTATTATTTCCATATTGTGTGCATGCTAAAGTTGCTTCAGTCATGTCCAACTCTTTGCAACCCCATGGACTGTAGCCCACCAGGCTCCTCTGTCCATGGAATTCTCCAGGCAAGAATACTGGACTGGGTTGCCATGCTCTCCTCCAGGGGATCTTCCCAACCCAGGGATCAAACCCACATCTCCTGCAGTTCCTGCATTGCAGGTGGATTCTTTACCGCTGAGCCACTGAGGAAACCGTATTTGCATATTACTAATTTAAATTCCTAAGGAAATTATCTTTTCACTATCACCTCCCATAGCAAGACATTTCATGGGTATATAGCAAGCCTATAAATTGGCTGTCTTAGGGTAAGTTGCCCAGTCTTGTCCTAATGACTATGGAAGGGACATAAAGGTAAGGTTCTAACTAATGCAAAATATAGTCCCATCAATTTACCCTTTAGTAGAAACCTAAGACAAGGCTGTTTCGCTTAGAAAGAGCTGTGGGTATAATAGATTTATGGTATAACTGATACACTGAGTTCATTTACCAAGAAAGAATCCAGAAGATACTCTTTTATGAAGTAAATGCACCTTATCCTACGGTTAGCTATTTATGTAATATTGGGATTTGAGAGATCCTGGTATCTTACTAGCATTCCGCTGGTATATACATATGACATGCTGAAACTAAGAAATGGAAACCAACCAAAGGGAACTAAATAAACAGGCAGTGCATGTAGTTAGAGGGTTTTGAACCTGTAGACATGTTTAGACCAGGTTCATTTCAACATACGGGCAGAACATTTGGTTAGTTTATTCTTACTGTATCCAAACCCATGATAACGCCCTACTTTGAAAGACAGAGATATAGAAACAGTATAATTACCAATGGAAAACTAGTGCAGATAAAATAAGAATAACCTAAGCTTTAATTCAAACCTCAAACCATAAGCCCAGCCCAAGACTTTTTTTAGGTTCTTATAGGTCCAGATAACTTTGGACTCTTAGAAAACTTTTTCTCAGAGTGACACTTCTTACTCTGTACCCACAAGAATGAGCAGGGCAGAAATAGAGTATAGGACAACTCCTGTTCAGAGCTTGACTTCCTGGCTGGATTTTTGCAATTGCTTGCCAGCTGATGAACAAGAATGAAGAGAGAATGTAAGGGATGTATGTAGGTAATCCAATTTAACACTCATTATTGACTCCGTGGAAGGACCTAAAATGCTCTCACATGACATAGAATTTAATCTTTAAAAATAAGACTATGATTACATAATATCTAATCAACAAGAGCAAGTACAGAGTAAAATTCCCCATCTGTATACATCTTTATCTTTCTTGGTATTCTACTTCCTGCCAAATCTCAGTGACTTTACAACAATGGATTTCTTTTTACCTACTTCTTATTCTTTTTTCCCTATTTTTTCTATATACCCTTTTCTTGTTTTATCTTTTTTTCCTTTCCTTCCCTCTCCTTTTTTCTTTCCTTTCTTATGTATTAAGTAAGGGCTGAACGCACAGTACTCTACTAGAAAAGCTAAGAGAGTATTATAAGACCACTTCTTTGATCCCAGGAAGTGTGTCACCAGCTATCTATTTGTTCCCTGAACAGAGGGGCTGCAGAAGACTTATCCCACACCTTTCTAATTTGACTTTAAACTGAAATAGTCTGTAGCACTTTCTTTTTCCTTTCATTGGAGTTATCTATTAAGACAAAATTGTATTACCAAAGCATCCTTCCTGATGAGACTGTAATGGATGTTGTATGTTTGCCTGCCTAGTCCCCTCCTTCCCTTAGGAACCTGTTTCTTCCCCACATCCTCCATGCGGTTCTGATGGGACTGCTACGTAAGCCACAGCTGACAGGTCCATGCAGGCCCAGGCAGAGATGGCTAGTCATGCCACGTTTATCAAATGAGCCTAAAGCAAGAGAGGCAGTCCCTTTCCAGTGGCCATGTTCCTTGTAACAGGGAGGAAGCCAGTCTGAGAACGAAGCCAGCTATCCACAGAAAAGGGGGTATGAAAGGAGAGGAGAGGGTCCCGATGCAAGTGTTCCTCACCTCAAGTTGAGCCTGAGACAGAGGAGAAACCCTAACTTGCCACACTTGACTCTGGAAACTCTGGACATTCATAGAGTCAGCAATAATTCAAGTCGTGACCAAGCAGAGTTTGAAGCACTTTATTCTTTTTTCAGTTTGATTAGTTCAGTATAGCTGCTGTCATTATCATGAAGGCATCCTGAATGAGATAAAAGTTGAACGACAGACAGTTCAAGAGGGCGCTAAGTCTAAGAGAAAAGCTGCAATTTGTTGAGATGAAGAGGATTTCATTGTCCCAAGAGATGTGCCTGTCGGAGATTCTCAAAGAAAAAAGACAGGTGATTTTAAGCCCTGAATTAATCTAGTGTCAAACAGACTTCCATTCAAATTCCGACTCTGTCTTTTAAGAACTGACCGACTTTGGGTGAGCTACTTGACCTTTGTATTTCTGTGTCTTGATTTTTAAAATGAGACAAAAATACAACCCAAATTGCAAACTTATTTTAGGATTAAAAACACCACTTGTGGACAGTTCTCATTAGAGTATGCGATACACTGTAGACGCTAAATAAATGGTAGTCATTGTTATTGACCAACACTTCTGAGAGAGCCACACCAGGGCAAGCTCCTCTGGTCAATTTCATTCTCTTCAAATGAAGAGAAATAGTTTCAGATCCTGTGGTCTCCTGCTGGCTGAAGGGAGGAGTAGCTGCCAATGAAACCACTCCTTCAGGGAGCGTGTTACTGAAATCACCTAACATGAGACAGCAGTGGGGTGGTTTTAGGGAGATCATGCACCAGAGAGGAAGGGAAGTTTTTGAAATGGATTAATCAGACTTTGATTTGTCATCTTCTCTGGTTATAAGAGTGAGGTAACTATGTTAGAGTGAACCCTTATAAATTAATACCCTTCAATTTATGTGCACTACAATTTTATGTAGGAACACCAGATCCTTCATAGTAAGAGTCCAAAAATTACCTCCTGTTTAATGCTGCTTATTTATTCAATAAGTATTCATTGATCCCCTGTTACAGGTCAGACATTATGTTGGGTACCATGATAAAAAGAATTAAGATCCTCTGCCTTCATAGAGTTTCCTATCAAATCTGTTTCTTTAACCCTTTGTTAGGGCTGATACTCATTTCCAGGGAGCTCCCATCTATGACCTCTGTAACTATTTTATGACTAATTTTTCCCCAAGGAACACATTGTGTAATTGGATACTGGCCAACTGTCTTTGTATCATCACAGGTTGAATACAATGGGAGAATCATATCTAATATGAGCCGTTTCTGCTCTGTTTTCCGTCATAACTTTGGTAATAAGCTGGAAAATGGCCTAGTGCTTCTATAATGCTTATTCTGATGCCTACTTTTGCTGTCAACTCTTCCAAACACTGTGTGACACTGTCACTAATTCTCAGCAGTTTGGCAATATCATCCCTCCAAAAACTGATTTTGTACATTTTTCCCCTTCAAGTTTTCTGGCCATGTATCAGCACTACTCTTTTTGTCTTTTTACTCTTATTTTTATTTTTTCAAAAAAAAAGACATGATTACCATATTTCTAGAATAAGATATTAGAGGGAGACAGTGCACAGAATGAGGGACAGGTGATTTTTATAGTACATTTGAAATGCTCAAACTGTTATTTTGAATTGGTACTAGGGATCTCCATCTGGGGAAGAGAGCAAGTATTCTGATTTCTATTTTGAAGATAAGAAATGGACACACCTCAGTTATAGTCTCGTGACAAATCAGTAGTGCTGTCAAGGAGGGACTGTAGTCAAGATTTCTAGTCAAATGTGCCATTTACTTCATCAAATGAAATTGAAATATATGAATACAATAATGTCAATTCAATGAATCACTTGCTTCATTATCTTTGAGTTCTGCCTCTCATGATCTATGTAGGCTATTAAGCCAGGATTAAATAATGAGTCACCTACTGAACTTTAGAACAATTCAGGCATAAAACAGACTCTGCTTTGCCCCAAATGTACTTTACCCATTGCCAGCAGGAAGAAATACAGAGATTGGCAGCTTCCACATGCACACACGCATACACACACACACACACACACATGTATATGAACATTCACACATGAAAGAAGAGAAAAATTAAGAAGTGGATAGCTAAAAAATTAGTCTTTCAAAGGACCTAGACTGACTCCATGAAATGAATGCCCTTTCTCTGCAGAGCTTATTTTGAAAGAAAAATGGCTGGAGATATAGAGGAAAAAGGAAGGACTAACAAAGAAGCACCAACTATATTCCAGAAATTGAGGTAGGCTTGTTATATAGGTTATCATAGTGTAATCTCTCAGACCCTTTGGTGTAGCTCTTATATTCATTATGTTTACAAAACATGTTTACAAAAAAGAAAGATGCTAAAATCCATGTAGTGAGTGAGCAATAATCCAGAATGCACACCTCATGTCTAACTGACAAGGGAAACCCAAGCTTTCCCTTTTCTACCATACTGTGTGATGGGGACTAACTATTAGGACAAAATAGTAGGGTTTGGTTTTTGTGCTTGTTGAATAGGTAGGGGCTGACTATCAGCTTAAAAATGAAAGAAAGCTTTACAAATATATTATATCTCTAGTAGTTTATCTATAACATGGCATCCAAAAGAAAATTCTTTGAGGATTTTTTCTAGATCTTTTTTAATCCTTTGGCTTTCTCATTGTGGAATAAATTGTGGGCTTGTTTTTTCCATCTATTTTATGGTTAAAGCCCCTTGTGGAAAATTTACTTATATGCTTTATTATTTCATTTATATTTTTGTATTTTCTCCACTGAGACTTCAAAATATAACATTTTTATGATAACTACTAAAGGAATATGGAAATACAGAACTAATTTGATGCTTTACTATATTCACTAGTGTTTCTTCTGATCCCTGTGCTCACTTTGCCTTTTTTCTCCTATTAGTCAAATATGATTATCTCTTACTCTGTATCCTAGGATGTTTGGGTAAATAAATTAGGAATACTGGGGTTAGTTTCTATGTGTAGTAAAGAGTAATGATTCATGTACAATGGGCTAATCAGTTCAACTTTTGCTTCAAGGAGTTAAAATATTATACGCACCATTCAATTCCATATTGTTCATTTTCTCAGATGTTGTACTAATGAAAATAATTGTCATTTTTTGACACAATTTCATGACTTTCATACATCTTTATTTTGTCAATTGGTTTTACAAAGGGCACACAATAGCACCATCTTAGCATGGTTGGGTCAGGGCCAAATGGGGTGCTGGAAAAGGAAGAAGCCATGCAGGAATGCTGCCTCCTGGCTCTTTTAATTAGGTACAAGCCGAAATACCCAACATTTCAGGAAAGAGGCTGTGTGAGTGAGTCATGTGTATATCAAGACTTCCCTTCAAACCCCTGCATTCTTTTCTACCATGTCTAGTGTACACTATGTTCTTCTATAATTATAAATGTATGTTTCCCATCACCACAAAGACTTCTCATTCCTTGAAGGAAATGCAGCTTCAAAAGGCTTAAATTGTGAAGGGCAGGCCCCCTTCTGAGAGCTACCATTGCTTCGGGGTGATTTCCCCTCTAACTCATCCACAGTAATACCACTGGCCAGCTTGGTGGCTGCATCTTACCATGTTGAGATTGGCCTGAGGCTTTGGCGGTTTTGACTTTTGAAAAGAGCATCTTTGAATTTTGATAGTGAAAATCTCAGTATTGTCTTAAAAAAATACTTATGTAGCATGCTCCCTTACTATCTAAAGACAGAAAGGGTTCCAGGCTTTCGTGATTCTAAACCTCACACATAAAGGATTTTAAAGGAGAACAGGCACTTTAATTAGAGGATAAACTTCACATTGAGACTGTTTCAGTTTTTAGTTGCTGAGAGTCAAAAGTAAAGTGACATCCAACAGAAGAAAGGATCTAGAAATATAAGTTTAAAATGTGATGATCTAAAAAAACATGTAACATACTTTAAGACAGTAGCAGTTTGAGAGAAAAATATGTTCTATTTTTAACCATCTTTTTTTAAACTCTAACAATTACACTTTTTGAAAGTTTCTCCAGATAGCAGCTTCCAAGTATGAAGTCATGTCTGTCAATAATTATAACAACTTACACAAACTTGCGCCAGGCACTGTGCTAAGCTCTTTTTAGGGGTAATCTTTCTTAATCATTTCAATTAACCTATAGAGTTGCTAGTATTACCTCATTTAACATATGAAGAATCTGAGGTGCACTAAGGTTGAGAAAGTTGCCCAGAATCACACAGTTAGAAGGCTGAGTAACTAGGTTTGGACACCAGATTAGAAGACTTCATCACTTGTGCTTATAACACGTATGCTATGCTCTCACAAATATTTCTTGTTTGGGGATAATCATTTAAGTAGCTTAAAAGGCACACGATGCAAAAATTGCAATCTGCCTCTACAGATTTTTGGTGGTGCCCAACCAAAAAAAATATCCCCCCAAGTGTGTTCTCACAGTGGCGTATCAGAACCGACTTATGGCAGCCCCTCCACAGTTTTGCTTTCTGCGGTTTCAGTTACCTGTGCTCAACCATAGTCTGAAATTATTAGATGGAAAATTTCAGAAATAAACAATTGTTAAGTTTTAAGTTGTCTGCTAAGTCACATGAGGGAATTTTGTGCTGTTCTGTTCTGTCTGGCCCAAGATCCCCAACCACTGACATCTTCTGCTCCTGACATCCAACCATGGACATAATGGCTGGATGATTCAGGGTCACCTGAAGGAGATGATCCTTTCAATAGTAGCCACAATGTAGCTCATCGTGCACGTAGGTATTTTATCATCTTACCTCCTCACAAGAAGCACGGTACAGTACAACAAAATATTTTGAGAGAGAGAGAGCTATTGCATTCACATAACTTTTATTGCAGTATATTGTTCTATTATTAGTTATTATTGTTAATTGTTACTAATCTCTTACTGTGCCTAATTCACAAGATAAATTTTATCATAGGAAATAAGTATTAAAAAACACAGTACATATAGGGTTTGGTACTATCTGTGGTTTCAGGCATCCACTAGGGGTCCTGGAACATATTCCCTACAAAATCCTGCAGAGAAATAATCTTTCCTAAATGAGGATAACAGTAAAGGAGGTATCACTTAATGAGTGTTTACCATATCCTAGGTAGTGCTAAGTGCTTTAGAGAAATGTTCTCATCTTAATCCTCTCATAGCTCTATCAGTCAGGGGTTATTATTTCCATTTTGAGTATGTGGTGATTTTGGCTTAAAGAAATTGTTTAACTTGCTCAGAGGCACATGGTAAGGGGTGGAACAAGAACAGAATGGAAGCCTGCTTGTTTTGATTCCAAATTCCATGCTCTTGAATTATAACACTAAATTGCTTTCACACAAACATACACAGATCCATTTACTGAACATACACATTGAAGCAGACATTCCACTGGGAAGTTTATATATGGAATTTCTTGACCTTACATACCCCTTTTATCAGTTTTCATTGTATTCATTTTTCAGATTAAAGGATATTCCTCAATCATTGGATTTTTTTTTTCCCCCACATAAAGTTTGGAGAAAACAAGAGGTAAGTTCCAAAGACCAGAGAGAGGAGACTCCAGTGCTGGTCTGACTGGGGCCAGGTCTCCTTTATCTATTCTATAACGCTAGGAGAGCAAAGGAGCCCCTGCAATTGCATACCCATGAGCAACTAAAATCGACAACCTCCTTTGAGAATTCATGGAAATTGTCACACATCAACCTTCACCGTCAGGAAGGTCACATTGAAACTTTAATGTAAATAATACACACTTCTCTCTTTAGACCTCTAACAACCACAGCAACTTTCGCCCAATAGTCAGTAGTCAGTAGTAGTTATAATAATAATAATGGATTTTTATTATCCTTTTACTGTTCAAAATACCATTTTCACATTGCGACTGAAAGGCAGTATTCTCTCTTCTGCTTCAGTAATGTGCTTGGTACTGAACTGGTTTTAGCACAAACTGCTTTTATGACTTTATACTATGCCATTGGTTAGGGATGAGAAACTTTTATTGGCCTCACCACTGAATCTGCAATGTCCAGATAAGTAGAATCATTTTTTATGGTATCAGATGTTTTTTAGACACTCATTCTGATACACTCTTATTGATGACTTTGCTTCCAAAAATACAAATGCAAGGAAAAAAATGCAGAAAATTATGAAGTGTTTCTCTAACTCTGTGTGGCTTGAAGAAGATGGAAGCCATGTTGTGAGTGACAGCAAAAGTTTCAAAGATGTTTCTTTCTTTTCAGTCGCTAAGTTGTGTCCGACTCTTGTGACCCGATGATATTTATCACTTACCAAAAGCTAAAACCCCCCAATGACTATGGTGACTTAAACTCTAAAAAGGCAGAGGATTAAATAGTAGAAAAGCAGATACAAAATATCAATCAGGAAGACCCATAAAACCTGGGAAGAGGAGCACAGCCCAACATGCCAACATGACAGGAGCCTCCAGATAAAGTGAAGAATCCAAGCTCCCACACGTGGGTGTGTTTGAACCAGCCATCAATGTCAAATAGAGTATCTTGAGTCATTTTATCTCAGTGATTCACAAGCAGGTCTGGGCCATCCCAGGGAGACTTTGCTTGATGCGGAAAATAAGATAATGAACCTCAAAGCAGCCTGAGATCTAGGCTTTACTCTAATCTTGGCTTAGATTCTGGCCTCATCTGTGATAACTTGCCCATCCTGAAATGATGAGGTTGGCACTGCCAAGCCCTGCCCAGCTCACCCTGGATGGTGAGACAATGGTCAAAACCACCAACCGCAGGCTGAAAAAGACCCTCTCATCCTGCCCACCTCTGGACCGATTTTTACCCCAGGCAGGTTGGAATTAAGAAACATCATTCTAAAGTTGTCAAACTTAACCTCAAGTCACTCTCACTGCTATTTCAGCCTTGCCCTTGGAATCTCAATCTCCATCCACCTTGTTATCCAATTCAGGTCATTAGATCGGTGCCTGAGTCTCACATTTAATAACTTCTCCAATCCCCTAATATCTACAAGCCTAGGAACTCCCTTAAATTTTCAGACACTAGAGTTATGCTCTTAAATACCATTAGGTACTGTTGGCCTGTTGTTGACTGAATTCTTTATCAATATCTCCCACCAGACTGGCTAGAGCAATAAACCCACTCAGTTCTGGATACCAGGCCTGACCTTTAAATATCACTTGCCTTACTGCACAGCTATCTATGGATCACAGCACAGGTTCTGGGTTCAGACTCTCTGGGCTTGCAGTTCCCCCCTTTCCTGGCAGGTGACTTGGACAAATTCATTTCCTTTCTTTAACTTAGCATCTTTGGCTAAAAGAAAATTTAGGGTAATAATAATTGTGCCCATATCATAAAGCTGGTGTGATTTATGAATTGATGTCATCAAAGTACATAATTATTCAAGATATTTTCAATAAATAGTCATCATTCATTTCTCATTAGAAATTATGCTATAAATGGATGTAAAATTCCATTCAGATTTAAGTATATGATCATGTTAGATGTTGTTCTGTTGTTATTTTCCTTCCTACACCATGTTCTTTCTCCTATGTCTTACTGCCTTCTACAATTGATGCTTCTGTATTTAGGTCAGGTCCAGATTCCTCCTCTTCTATGCCTGTCTCATTCTACTGTAATCAGTGCTGTCTGGCCCAATAAGAGCTGAAGAATTGAAGAGATTAGGCCTTAGAATGGAGCAGGAATGATACCCTAGGGTTGATGTCTGAAGACTTTTTACTTATGTGGTCTGGAATGGAGAAATTGTGATAATGATGAGTTAAAGGTGTGCTTTGCCAAAGTTACTTGAAAATAATACCCTCTTCTAAATATTATTCTTATTTAATTTTATTTTCTGAGGCTCCGAAATCACTGCAGATGGTGACTGCAGCCATGAAATTAAAAGATTTGCCCCTTGGAAGAAAAGCTATGACCAATTTAGACGGCATATTAAAAATCAGAGACATTCCTTTGCCAGCAAAGGTCCAAACAGTCAAAGCTATGGTTTTTCCCAGTAGTCATGTAGGGATGTGAGAGTTGGACCATAAAGAAAGCTGAGTGATGAAGAATTGATGCTTTTGACCTGTGGTGTTGGAGAAAACTCTTGAGAGTCCCTTGGACTGCAAGGAGATCCAACCAGTCATCCTAAAGGAAATCAGTCCTGAATATTCATTGGCAGGACTGATGCTGAAGCTGAAGCTCCAATACTTTGGCCATCTGATGTGAAGAACTGACCATTTGAAAATACCCTGATGCTGGGAAAGACTGAAGGCAGGAGGAGAAGGAGATATCAGAGGACAAGATAGTTGGATGGCATCACCAACTTGATGGACATGAGTTGGAGCATGCTGTGGGAGCTGGTGATGGGCAGGGAAGCCTGGAATTCTGCAGTTCATGGAACTGCAAAGAGTTGGAAACAACTGAGCAATTGAGCTGACCTGAACTATCATTCAGTCCTGTGTGTTTCCTAGTGCTATCAGAAGAAGGGCAGAGAAAACAGTCATGTACCATTTCTCCATATTTTCCAAGAAAATTTTATCTTCGACATACTTGCCCTTCTCAAGTTTAGCCAAAAGCAGCAGATACACTGGCTAAATCATGATTCCTGCCAGTCGATCAGACACAAGTCACCGCCTCATGTCTTAGACACTGACTTTTCAAAGCAGCAATACAGTAATTTTGTTAGACTTAAAGAAACAGGGAATGGTATCTTAATGCTTTTTGATTCAAAAGAAGTTGCCATTCTTACCTGCTGACATAGGAATAAATCTATAGGAACCAAGTCAAGAAAACGTATGTGCAATTTCCATTAATAGGATCTCTGTGGCAGGGAAAAAAGAAACAAAGCCAAGAAGAGTCATCAATAAATTTTTCAGTGTTGCTGAATCAGGACTTGGTAGTCTGAAGGGTTTACTTAGCTCAATTTCTGATTGAGGATTATGGCATTGTGGTTCAACTGGATAAAGCTTAAAGACTTCCTTTCATACTATTTTTAGTTTCTATTTTTCTCTTGTGCTTTCTGCTTATTTTCTTTAATGTCCAAACATTCTTCCTTCCAACACGAAAGTTTCTTATTGATGGAAGATTGATTCATCACTTTATGGTTTTATGAAAGCTATTTCTTCTGAACAGAAAAAAAAAAAGGCATGAAGGTATATATTCACTATTCTAGTGTATTGAAATCACAAAAACATTGTATATTCCCTCAACTTTAGCCAACTTCAGTAAGTGATAGATAAGCTGTCTAGGTTTTTGGTGGGCAGAAAGCTTTATCACAATTTGACTCAGGGGACCAGGCTTTGTAAAAACAATGACAGAACAAAAAGAAATGGTAGCTATAAGAACATTTTTTAAAAATCGAGATTGCTTAACTTGGAGAGAGAAAATGATAACAATGCTTAAATATATCAGAGTGAAGATAACCAGTTTCCTTTTCTGTTTTCCCCAGAAAAGATAAAACTTGAAGAGAATGTTTAGATTTTAGTAAGAATGTGGGTTGACATATGGAAGAATTTCTTCACTTCAGAGAAACTGAATTCTAACTCATGGTCATGGGCTCTTGATCTCCAAAGACATTGAAGCAGCCTTCTACACTGGATATTATTTACATAAGATTATAAGACGGCAAGAGGCCAGATCATGTATTTGCTCAGTGTTTGTCTAATTTTGTAGTAAAAGCCATGGCTACAAACCTTTGAGCCCTTTCCAGAGGCCAAGTACTTTCGATTCATTATTTCATTCAATTTTCAGGGCAACCCTAGGAGGTTAGTATCACTAGCCTTTTCAGACAAAGGAATAGGTTCAAATAGGTTGAATAAACTGCCCAAGGTGTCAGGGGATGGAGCTGAAACTTGATCACAGATCACCTGTGTCCCAACCTTAAATTTTTAACCATTAAGCGTCAATGTACTGTTATTATTGTTACCGAAAACCCAGCCTCCTTGTACACCAGTGTCCAATTGAATCCCAGAGACAGGAGTTTTATGTGAAGTAGAAAAGGACAAAGACAGTAAAGAATTCACCTGCAATGCTAGAGACCTAGATTCAGTCCCTAGGTTGGGAAGATCCTCTGGAAAAGGGAATGGCTACCCGCTCCAGTAGTCTTGCTTAGAGAATTTTATGGACAGAGGGGTCCAGGAAGCTACACCCCCATGGGATTGCAAAGAGTTGGACATGACTGAGTGACTAACACTTAGAAAAGGAGAGCTTTATTTGCCAGGCAGAGGAAGACACACCAGGTTTCTGCCCCGAGAACTATGTGTCTCCACCCTGAAGGGTTTTTATAAGTGTTCAAACTAGGGAATCTGACAAGATTAGGGTGTGAGCAGGGTGTGCACTCCCTTAATCTCACCTCAGGTGGTCTGGTCTCCTAATCTTGATGAGCTTCCCTGGGCCCTTTAATCTTGCCTCAGGTCCTTTCTTGGCTGCTCCTCCTTGATTAGCAACTGTTCCAATCCAGCCTTTGGAACTCCGGAAAGGTCATGGAGGCTGGAGTTCTGCCTACAGGAAATGAGGGACAGAAAAGCCTCCATGCCTGGGAGCCCCACAGCGTCCCATTCAGTCTCACTCTAACACTCACCACCATATTGAAAAATGTCAGAGTTTAATTTTGAAAACCTGTTTCACAATCAAGTCTTTTCCTAACCATTGTCCATACTCAGGTTCACTCTGAATTTTAGTTGCTGTTTTTTTTAAACAATGCCTGTCTATTTTTTTTAAATTCCTATCTCAGATGTCAAGATTAGAACCTGCCATTGAATCAACCTTTGCAGCCCTATCAATATTTCATATATGAAATGTAACTCAGCTGGATCCTGAAAGGATAGGTGTGTCATGGCCAATTCAATCACTAAGACATAGAAACTGTAGAAATAAAGCTCAAAGCCTTTGGTTAAGAATAACCAGCTTGTTCCTGATAGCTACACCCCAGGCTTTTCTGTCTACTTTTACTTCCCTGTGAAACAGGCTTAAGCCACAGCATCTCAGATTATAAATATTTTTCAGGCAAATGCCTGTCTGTAGCATAAGCAGGGTTAGCCTGAGAAAAATCATAAAGTAGGTCAACTTCAGTTTGATCCCCACCCAACTGTTCTCTCAGCATCCTTGTCCATGATCCATTTCAGGTTCTGTTTCTATTCTTCCCACCCCAGTGACCAATGTTTAATGCTTGAGATGCTTGATACAGTCTCACCTTTGGTCTCCTTCCTCACCACTTCATACCCACATCAATGCTTTTTTGGGTTCTGTTTTTTTCCTGTTGGCTTCACTATTAGGACAAGGGGTTGCCATATAAGGAATCTGCCACCAGCAGGTTCAGAATCACATTGCACCTATTGCCTGTTACCCTGACAGAAAGGAGATGATCTCTTTAGAAGAGGCTGTATGTCAAATTAACTTAATGTTTGCAACATACCTATCCCCATAGCCATTCTACTTGTTAGGGGAACAGAGGATCCTGGTTGGTTGACCCTAGGTCACGCCTCATTCCCCTAGTAGAGAATGGGTAGAAATATACTGGTAGATTCACCTGAAGTATACAGAAGAAGTTTTACAATAAAAATAGATTTCCATCACTGAAATAAGTGGTAAATGTCACCATAAAGGGAAAAAAAACCCTCTGTTTTGCATAATCTTGGCTATCTTTCCTGATTTGGGAAAATCTTTTATGTCTTATTTCACTCTTGGTTTGTAGAGTAATATATTGGACATGATATTTTAGTCAAGGATGAGTCAATTGTAATAAAAATGAAAACAATCTGGTTTTGATGCATCATTCAACCTTCCTTTTATTTGGAGGTCAATGTCAGATTATGTCTTTATTTAATATTATTGATAAACCATTCTATTTTACTCATGAAAATTCAGATTTCTAATTTCAAGTATACAAATACATATTTTAAAATATTTGAAAGTTAAAACTGATCATTTCTGTTTAGAAAGTGAAAGTGAAGTCACTCAGTCATGTCCAACTCTTTGTGACCCCATGGACTGGAGCCTTCCAGGCTCCTCCATCCATGAAATTTTCCAGGCAAGGATACTGGAGTGGGTTGCTATCTCCATCTCCAGGGGATCTTCCTGTCCCAGGGACTGAACCTAGGTTTCCCACACTGCAGACAGACTCTTTACCATCTGAGCCACCAGGCAAGCCCAAATCCCACAAATATTAGATTGAACCAGCTGAAGTTACTGATATTTGACTATTTTTGACCTACACATAGGGCAGTCTCTTATGGATCAATCTGATACATATTTACCATGTGGCTGGGTATATAGGTATATTTTTTATGTGCTCCATGTGTTGCAATATTGTGGTCATTAAATATGTGACAGTTTTTTGGAGAAAAGAATAATCAGATTAAAATGATCGTTGGTTTGATGATGAGTCACTTGTTAATCAGTTCAATGATTAGTGCAGATTAAGTGATGAGTAGCAGAACAACTGTGTGAAGAAGTACTATTGTTGTTTGATCATTGAAAATAATCAAAATATAACTTTGCACCAAGGCTTTTTTATTCTCTTTCTCTCCCCTAACAGCAATGTGAGAGCAATCAATTAATAATTTAATCTACTGCTTAGCACTTCATTATTGTAATAATTAAAATGAAATAATTCTATGTACTGTAAAAAACAAAGCAAGTGGTTTCCTGAAATTTTAGATACAGATGGTTTCTGTAACATATCTATTTCATTCCTACCTAAAGTAGGCTTTCTTAGGGCAACTGGGCAGAAACAAATATTCTCATTCCCCAATGCTTTCAGCTGTGGGTATGTGCTCTATGTGAATGTTAGAAATGACAGGTAGTGGCATATACTTCTGAATTGCATGATATTGTGATAAAGGAGATAAAATAATTTATTTTAATATGCTTTAAATAATGCATTATTTTATTAGGTTTTCTTCAACAGTATTAGTAAATTCAAACTCTCTACCATCATTCAGTAGCATTTGAAACTGTCTGACTATTCAATGAATATCTTAGGAGAAAGAGATGTTATGTATTTTTGATATGCCATGTACATTAAAGGCTAGCAGCATTTCAATATATGAAAGCATATGTAAATCTTCAATTACAGAATGATAGATCCCTTAAGAAATAATAACATTTTCTGAACTGATATAGATTTGTTTGACATAGGGAAGAGAAATAATTGTTTCAATGAAATTTTAGGCAATAATGCTGGTGAAGGAATTGTATTAAATTTCAAAAGAAAACACTTGTATTTTAGCCAGATCATATGTCATAAAGCATTCACAAATTTTTACAGATAGAAGCTGTTTCAAACTGTACCGTGTTGCTCTATACCAACTGGTGGTTTCATATTTATCTAAAACTTGAGGTCCTCATATCTTGATAAATCACAGATGACTAACACTTGCCTCCTCTGACATTTCTACCATTCTCTATCACCATACTTATTTACACTACAACTTATTCAGAACATGTAGGCCAAACAGTGGTGCTATGAAAGACAAAGAAAAGAAAAGCTTTTCACTTTTCAATGCTTGTCAACATACACAAACGAGATCCATTCTGGATTTTTTAGAGAAAAGGCCATGTAGATCAACTCAAGCTTTGGCATAGAGCCATGTTGTTTCAGCCAAATTAGACAATTAATGAATTTGAGTGGAATACATCAACATTTTTAAAGAAAAGTACTTCTATTAGAGGGGGTGATATTTATTTTTATTTTTATAAGCACTTACATCACACTAAATAGGTACTGGATATTGTTCTAAACGCCTTACACATAATAATTCACTCGATATTCATAACTACTCTATGTAGTAAATATTGTTTTTATCTCCATCTTATAGCTGGAAGAACGAAGGCACTGAAAGGATAAGTAACTTGACCAAAGTGCCACCATTAACAATGACATCTGCTTTGGAAAATACTCTCAAACACTTGGCCAAACCTAATGGAACTTGGTTTTAGTTCCTACTTTCTGCTTGTCTTTTCTTCCTAACACTGAATCTAAGCTCTAACAGCTAAATATTGGGTTGTGTCCTTATATATTAATTTCTAGTACTCTGGTTGCTGCTGGGCTAAAGTTCTTTCTCATCAGGTCCATTGTCACCATCCATAAAACTGAACGTCTACTCTTGACTTAGATTCAGCTGGGGGGCAGTTACCTGATGGATGACTGCTTTGGTCTCTGCACCCATCACTTAGACCTCTAAGCACTACCTGTTCCTAGAGACTTCTGGTCAGTAACTTCCCATTAATCTTCTACCTTGATGGCTTACCTGAACTCCTATCTGTTCACTTTCTTTCTTTAGATGTAATGATAAAAATCACAATTATTCAGAATGATGTAAATTATAATATAATTACAATGGATTTTCAACATCTTGCCATATTTGATTAAAGTTATTTTAAAATATATTATTATACATAAAATTAGAACACTCTGCATATTTTTCCCTAATTGTATTCTCTTCCCTCTCCACTGATAAATAACCACTAACTTGAAATAGATGTACAATATCCCCATGTATGTATTCTTTCCCTTAAATGTGGGTGTATCCACAAAAAAATTCATGGAATGGCTCTAAATATGTGTTAGCTTCTAATAAATTGCATCACACTGCATATATCATTTGACTTGTTTTTATCTATGGAACTTTTTTTCAAATTTAATTCTGTTGATGATACAATTCTATTTCATTCTTGTTAACTGATGTATACTGCTGATTATCCAATTTTACTAATATTTATTTGTTCATTATAACATGAGTAAGTATTGAAGGCAATTCCAGAATGTCTCCATTCAAAGTCACATTCAAATTTTAAAAAACCCTTATATCTACTTGCACACATGTAAAATTTTTCGTGTGATCAACTGTCTTTAAGTTTTTTTACTTTATGCCCCCCGCCAAGAATTTTTAATCTTTTTGAATCTCATACACTTTTAAAAACTAAACTCCAGACTTTGTTTGGATTTCTCCTATTGTTCCATTAGTCCTCTTTTGCGTGTGTATGTATGTGGGTGGGTGTGTGTGTATGTGCCATATCCAGGCTTCCACATTGCATTTTGTTGTCATGTTGCCCCCGTTTCCTCTGGTGTGCGGTAGTTTCTCAGTCTTTCCTATTTTTCATGACTTTAAAAATATGGGGGAATATTGGCTAAATATTCTGTAAAACTCAGATTTTTCTGATGATTTTCCTCATGATTAGCCAGGTTTAAGGGTTTTAGAAAAACTGAAACAAGGGTGACATGAACTTCTTATCAAATCAAGTTGTATATGACAGCCATATGTTATCACTGGTAATGTTAACCTTCATCACTTGATTAAACTAAGTGTCTGTCAGGTCTCTCCACTGTAAAGCTATTTTCCCCATTCTATACTTTATTCTTTTGAATCAAGTTCTAAGTCTAGCCCACCTTCAATGGAGCCAAGGAAGATGTAGCTCCAACAATAGATGAGGGAATATTTACGTATAATAAACTGAAAGTGAAAGTGAAGTCACTCAGTCATGTCTGACTCTTTGTGATCCCATGGACTGTGGCTACCGGGCTCCTCCATCCATGGGATTTTCCAGACAAGAGTACCAGAGTGGGTTGCCATTTCCTTCTCCAGGGGATCTTCCCAACCCAGGGATCAACCCAGGTCTCCCGCATTGCAGGCAGACGCTTTACCCTCTGAGCCACCAGGGACTCTTCTTAAAAATCTTAAGATTGGTATCTAAAATTGTTCATCTACATATTTAAATAGTTATGAAACTTTCAGTTTTCACTACTACATAATACTGACATTCTTAAATAAAATGGCTACATCAATAGAATCCAAAAGAATCTAACTGCCATGGCCATTTGATACTGATTATAATGCATTTTATAATATCACATTAAAGAGTTCTTTTTTAACAGTCAGAAATTTTACATTGTTCTTTTTGTCCTGTGACTTCATATTCCCATTCCTATCTCCTTGGAGAAAATTTTAATTAATCTAATTCTTGAAGTATTTTATTAATGCACTTTTAATTTTAAATGTATTTTTAATTTGAAATTATTTCTTGGAATTGGAAGGTTCTAATTGTTAAAAGAAAATCTCATCATGAATTGAGTTTTCACTGCAACTGCTTTTAGTAGATAATTGATCACAGCAACATACACATATTATAAATTTAAAAATGATTACTAGACAAAATGATAAAATATTTTACAGGTTGTCATACTGCCACTCAGATATAGAACCATGCTATTTCTTCATCCAAAGCCTTCACATTTTTGCTATTGTGGTGTAATTTCAATATAGTAAGATAAAAATTGTTTTAGTGTTTCTGTAACTTGCATTTCAAATGCAGTGTTGACTTTGAAACAAATCCAGAAAAGAAGATGGTTATAAAGAACATACTATATTTGTAATGATTATATAAATATTAAAATTTACTTTGCTTCTATGGTTCAGTTCAGTTCAGTTCAGTTGCTCAGCCGTGTCCAACTCTGCGACCCCATGGACTGCAGCATGGCAGGCTTCCCTGTCCATCACCAACTCCTGGAGTTTACTCAAACTCATGTCCTTTGAGTCAGTGATGCCATCCAGTCATCTCATCCTCTGTCGTCCCCTACTCCTCCCACCTTCAATCTTTCCTTGCATTAGGGTCTTTTCCAAACAGTCAGTTCTTTGCATCAGGTGGCCAAAGTATCGGAATTTCAGCTTCAACGTCAGTCCTTCCAATGAATATTCAGGACTGATTTCCTTTGGGATGGACTGGTTGGATCTCCTCACAGTCCAAAGAAGAGTCTTCTCCAACACCACAGTTCAAAAGCATCAATTCTTTGACGCTCAGCTTTCTTCATAGTCCAACTCTCACATCCATACTGGAAAAATAATAGCCTTGACTAGACGGACATTTGTTGCCAAAGTAATGTCTCTGCTTCTTAATATGCTGTCTAGGTTGGTCATAACTTTTCTCCCAAGGAACAAATCTTTTAATTTTGTGACTGTAGTTACCATCTGCAGTGATTTTGGAACTCCCCCCAAAAAATAAAATCTCTCACTGTTTCCACTGTTTCCCTATCTATTTGACATGAAGTGATGGGACCAGAAGCCATGATCTTAGTTTTCTGAATGTTGAGTTTTAACCCAAGTTTTTTACTCTCCTCTTTCACTTTCAAGAGGCTCTAGTTCTTCTTTGCTTCCTGCCATAATGGTGGTGTCATCTGCATATCTGAGGTTATTGATACTTCTCCCAGCAATCTCAGTTCCAGCTTGTGCTTCATCCAGCCCAGCATTTCTCATGATGTATTCTGCACATAAGTTAAATAAACAGGGTGACAATATACAGCCTTGACATACTCCTTTTCCTATTTGGAACCAGTCTGTTGTTTCATGTTTCTAACTGTTGCTTCCTGACCTGCATACAGATTTCTCAAGAGGCAGGTGAGGTAGTCTGGTATTCCCTGCTCTTTAAGAATTTTCCAGTTTATTGTGATCCACCCAGTCAAAGGCTTTGGCATAGTCAATAAAGCAGAAGTAGATGTTTTTCTGGAACTCTCTTGTTTTTTTGATGATCTAATGGATGTTGGCAATTTGATCTCTGGTTCCTCTGCGTTTTCTAAAACTAGCTTGAACATCTGGAAGTTCACAGTTCACATATTGTTGAAGCCTGGCTTGGAGAAGTTTAAGAAAAGAAGATGGTTATAAAGAACATACTATATTTGTAATGATTATACAAATATTAAAATTTACTTTGCTTCTATGGTAAAAAAGGTATTAGTGAATTTACAAACATGTTATAGAAGTCAGTGAAAATTTACAATCAAAAGTAATTTGCAGAAAATTTCCACAGATTTTGTTTTTTATAACTCCATGAATTGTATGTCTCTTGAAACTCTTTTTACCTGAAATATAAACTCAAAAAGGTTAAAAACAAATTCTCTTTTATATTACTAATTATAATTACCAATTGCAGAAAAAGTGGTACCTTCATAAGTCATTTGTGGAAGTACTTAATATTTGATAGCAAAGAATACTAATTAAATTCAAAATCATTACTATAGTTAGCAAAACAAATACTGTGTAAAGAAATGACTTTGGAATTGACGATAATATCTAAGAATTAAATATTAATTATATGTTTTACAAACAAGAAGAGTACTTTACAATATATACACTAGATATCTTCTTGTGGAAAAGAGAATAATTTAATATAATTTGGTAGTTATAGCTGAGGGCTATTTCATGTATAACTGAATACCTCTAAGGCTTAGAAGAGTATGGGGTCAGGAATAGTCAGGAAAATAAAAACAGTCAATGAACCAAATTATCTGAGAAAAATGCATTAGTTTTGATCTATAAAAAACTATCAAATAAATAGACAAAACCTTTTCCTTTTATGAATGTAGAAATGAAGTAAAAACTGACTTTAACTTTCATATTTAGAATTTGAATTGCTTTCTTCATGATTTCATTTCTATCTACTAAATTAATAGGCATATCTAATAAGTTTAAGACATTATAGACTTTTAGCTCTCACTTTTAAAAACTTGAAAATATAATAAACATTTATTCAAGCAATCATTCATTCATTCAAACATATTTATGGTTTTTCTCATAGATCTTACTGCTTAGGGAATTGTCATTAGACAAATTAATTTCTAATTAAATATATAATTTTAATTGTAATTGTGATAATTATTATTAGAAAATTGTACCTTGAGAATGTGTTGAATTGAAAATAAACACAGAAAACCATGTCAAAATCTTAGATCATATCCCAACCCCAAGCAAATCTTCATTGTAGCTCTGGGTTGGAAATATTCAGGATTGTTTTAAAATTAAATGCCTAAGACACATTTTTACTTTATGCATGTCAACCCTAAAAGAATGTGTTGTTCTATTTAATAACACAATTACAGTGCTAAAAATGAATCTAAATGTAGCATTATTTTTTTCAAGCAGGGGATTTGTTTGTTTATTTATTGCTAGATCACCTTGTCTTAGAACGGATTTACAGTGAATCAATTGAGATTAATTCATCATTATATCATAATCAAGACAAAATATTAGGAGAGTTTTGCATGTAGATGTTTTCTGAGTTTATCAGTTAAACAAATATCTTTGGGATTAAAAAAAATGTATTTCTACATACACTTTTGTCTTAACTGAAAATTAAGCTTTAAGTCTAAATTAAAGATAGCAGAGATATGGTTGTATTCTAAATCAGCCACATTTCTCACTAAGATTTCCTTAAAAAGGCTTTGCATCTACTGGTAAGGATTTCAAACAGTTGAAACATGCTGAAAACCTGTCCTAAAACTGAAAGATAGAGTCACTTTCAGGGATTTTACCCTCAAAAAAAAGAAAAATTCAGATTTTGCAGCATTTTAATTTCTATTCTGGAGTAGAACAGAACACTCAGTTTAGTGTTTCTGTTCAGGCTCACATTCAGTTAACATGCACACTGTAAGAAAATGATAATTCCACCTGTTTAACCATGACACTCTACAAGATGTAAATATGTTGATTAATATTAGGTTAAAGCCATTCTTTGCCTTGTTTGTGGTTATTGGACATGAGCTAATTTGTGAAAAGCTGGATTAAAAATAAAATTAGGAATTAATTTAGAGAAGCATCTCTGATACTTTTAAATTCTCCGTGACTTAGTTTTCTGACTGCTTTATACTGCTCTTTGGCTGCTTTAAATCAGATCAAATTTTTGCCACTATCAGGGAAGCTTCTCACAGACTCTGAGGTTACTAATAGCAGCATTGTCAGAATCAGATATCTGCTAGATAGAGGTCCTTTGAAAGTCCTCTTATAGAGGAAACATGAGGAAAGCTAACTAGTTCTAGGTACTGTCATCTTGGAAGTATTTTTACGAGGTTATTTGGTGGATACACAGGCACATTTGTTGTAGGATCTTTGTCTGCCAAGTAGAGAAAGACATTCCTGAGGGTTTGCTGAAATTACTCACACATTTTACTTTAAAATTTTATTTTATTTATTTACTTCTGACAGCACCAGGTTTCAAGGCATTTAAAGCAATTTTAAAATAGCATGAAAACTTGAAGGGAAGCATGGTCTTGGGGATAAGGTAGACTATAGAAGATAACCAAAGTTTAGTTTTTATGTTAGTGTCAAAATGTGGTTAATTAACAGTTTAGTGAAGATGATATGGTTGGATCCTCTGTTTACTGTATTAGCCCCATTTATTTTAATGAGGTCTTATGCTACATAAGTATGAATTCCATACTAGTGCCCTACATCCACCATGATTGGGGTCTCTTGGTTGGTCCTATGTTATTTGAGGGAGAAAAATAGAAGCATCCCAAGTACCAACTGGGGCTTCCCTGGTGGCTCAGTGGTAAAGAATCTGCCTGCCGGAGCAGGGGACAGAGTTTTGATTCCTGGTCTTGAAGGACCCCACATGCTGCAGAGTGGCTAAGCCCGTGTACCACACTTACCGAGCCCATGCTCTAGGGCCGGGACGCCACAGCTACCAAGCCCACGTGCTGCAACTACTGAAACTCGAGTGCCTTGTAGCCCGTGATCCAACAGGAGAAGCCACTGCAATGAGAAGCCCACACACCCCAGCTAGAGTGGTCCCTGTTCCCTACACCTAGAGAAAAGCCTAAGCAGCAATGAAGACCAAGTGCCATCAAAATAAATACATAAGTAAATAAAATTATTTTTTTAAAAAGAGAGCAAAAAGCTTTCAAAGTATGCTCATAAAGATGAGGTGATCTGATATAGCCTTCAACCCATTTCACTGCCTAAATATAGAAGGATACTATGATTTATCAAACCTCTGTTTGTCATATCTAATATCGGTTTCATCCTAAGAAGCAATCATAAATTAAACTTAAATTCCTCAACTGGTTATAACTTTATCACCATTTACTGTTGTAGAGTCAACTTGATCCATTAAATCCAAGTAGTAGATTCAATTGTAGACCCTCACAATATTGAAAAGCAACATTCCCATGATTTCTAGGCTCTCATCAACTGCCCAGAGTTATTTCCGAACAAGTACAGATACGATTTTCTCTGTTCTTCTTAGACACAAAATACTTCAGGAAATCTTGATCCTTATCTCCTTCCCATTTATACACCAGATTCCTGCAGCCAAATCTCATAAAACGACCCTGATGTTTTCTTGAAGAAAAAGAGTGTGAGTTGAGGGTGGTAGTGAGCAATTTTATTTGTTTCTCAGCTCAGAATCTCTGTGAGAAAGTCAGGTTTGACAGGTATTTATATTAGCCAATTATCTCACTTTTGCCCACTTTTTTCCATTTTTAATTTATATACTTGCCCCAAGTGTAAAACACATGTTATTTTTGGCTGCCAAAGTTCTTGTCCTATTCCTGTGCACTCATTTCTGTGCTTGCTCCACCTTTAGGGTCTAATGTTGAACTAACATCAACTACAAGGGAAACAAAGCCACCTCTGAACTTTAGCTGTCAGCATAAGTTGAAAAGAGCAGTAATGGGAGCAAGATGTGGTGTGGGTTGTGTTTTTGAGGATGGAGCCTCACCAGGGTTTATTAACCTTTCTCACTCTAAGCTTAGGCTAGAACCCATGTCATAGTGTCACAGAACTCATTCCATACAATGTCATTCTTGTCATTCTTCTTACATTTATTACCACTGTGTTGTCAGAAACTTATTAGGTTGGTGCAAAATAATTGTGGTTTTGCATTGCTAAACTTTGCCATTTGATACTGGAATGCATTCTTAAATAAATGTGGTTATGTTATACATCGTTTTAATGCACATTTCTCACTTCATGCTTTTTTGCTAACGACTTATTACTTGCTGTGTATTATATATTTATTTTAGACTGTGGAAATGATGTTAGACAAAAAGAAAATTCGAGTGATTTTCTTATTCAAGTTCAAAAGGGTTGTAAAGCAGTGGTGACAACTCACAACATCAACAATGCACTTGGCCCAGGAACTGCTAACAAAAGTATAGTGCAGGGGTGGTTCAAGAAGTTTTGCAAAGGAGATGAGAGCCTTGAAGATGAGGAGTGCAATGGCCTGCCATTGGAAGTTGACAATAACCAATTGAGAGCAATCATCAAAGCTGGTCCTTTTACAAATATTATATTTTAGTCTTCCCTTTATTGAAGCAGTTTCCTACCATACTTGACTTCGTTACCATTTTAGAGCATTGAACCTTTGAATTTTAATTGGTAGTCATGGACTTTCTCCAAGGAAAAAAAGTACATTTGAAAAGTAGACAATGAGAACTAGCAAACCAGAAAAAGGGTAATATAAAGACTCATTCCACATCATAGAAACAATTGTCTCTTTATAATATAGAAATTACAAGAGAAGAGTTTCTTCATGCTATTTGAGTTAGCCAGTGTTTGCAGAGGTATGAAGTGGAGCTACTGCCAGCTTTTACCATGGGAACTCTGTATAGCCAACATTTTCCTGATAAAGCAGAGCTGAGATCCTTGGATTCTGCTACACAGATTCTGGTCTACTGTTAAATATTTTAAAAAATTATGTAACCATATTGGGGTCAGAAAAATATAGTTTTGGGGGAATCTGGAAAACACATCATAATGTCCAAATCAGTTTTAGATCCAGGCTAAAGGATCTTTGACTCAAAAAATATTAATTGAGAACTTACTACATGAAATGCCTTTGCTGTTGTAAACAAAAATGAATATATTAAGTTCTCTGCAATCGCAGGCAAAAAATCTTGCAGGTCAATCAAGACATACATATAACTATAATAAAAATAAGAACTGTTAAGTCCCAGCATTTACAAAAATATGCTACAGTCTTCTGAGGAAATATAATAATTTCAAGCAAGTGTGAGAAGGGCAAATGGTAAAGAGAGGGGGATGAGTTGATTCAAAGTTGTCAGGATTTAAGCAGATGTATATAGTGTGGTTAAGAAGGTGAGGATTTCATGTGAGGATTTCATGGAATGACTGGAATTATAGTATTTCAAAGTTGGAAAACCTTTAAAAGCAATGTTGTGGCATCAAAATTTTTGTAGTACAGTATGAGGCTTGGTATATTTATAGGCAAATAATGGCATAAAATGGGGTTTGCCAGGTGGCTCAGGGGTAAAGAATCTGCCTGCAGTGCAAGAGATGTGGGTTTGATCCCTGGGGTCGGGAAGATCCCCTGGAGGAGGTGGCATGGCAACCCACTCCAGTATTCTTGCCTGGAGAATCCTATGGACAGAGGAGTCTGGCGGACTATGAACCGTGGGGTCACAAAGAATCAGACATGACTGAAGTGACTGAGTATGCACGCACAAAATGGCATAAAGTGATTTATGTTGAGTTTACCAAAGGGTGTTTTCTATTCTGTGATGAATGTGCTTTTATCCTTTAAATATTACTTTGAGGTATCATTATTTTCTATGAGTTAAGTTTATCCAAATATTCATCTTATTGTTTTTATGTTCTTATGATCTGAAACATACCAGGTAATGATGGTCTTTGAATCATTCAGATGGTTAGCTGCTTGGCATTCTGCTATGAAACAAAGGCAGAATGGGTGAAATGCTGTTATTTTTGACTCATGGCTTATCCATGATATTTTTCTCCTAACTTTAATGATTGAAGCTGCTGTCTGTGACTCAAGTGTTTTCTGGGTCTGCTCACCATGCAGGAAGAGACTAATCTTCTGCGGTTCAATAATTTTCTTCCACATTTTGGCACTCCTGCCAACACGTGCATTGAGGTCCCCCATGACCATCAGGTTGTCAGATGGTAGAGCAGCTGTAAGGAGTTTATCCAGATCTCTGCAGAATTTCCCACTCACTGGAATGTAGGAAAGTCAGGATGTTTGCACTGACAAAAAACTAAATGGTCATTTAATAAGTCCACACACTGACCAGGAGAGCTGGAGACAGGTAACCACTTAAACACTCAATGTCTGAAAATCTTTTCCCCTAAAGTCTCATTTCTCCTCATGATATGTCTGTAATAACTGAGGAGAAATATTCAAAATATTTTGTTTCTAATACGATTCCTTAACAGGAGTTTCTCCTCATGTTTTTGCAATTAACAAAAAAGACCAATAGAGAAGCCATATTTCCACGATCAGCCTCCCAGAGTCTGAAACAACCCCACCCTAACTCCTCTGCCATCTTGTAGTGTCAGCTCTAAAGAAGAAAATTAACCCATTGACACCTCACAAATACACTTCTAATTGCAAATTGCAATTTACCAGGGTCCTACACCAATTTAGCAACAAACCAGACTGAATACTTCTGCAGACCACATTGGGTTGAGCAGTGAGGCAGGTTTTTGCTCTCTGGGGAGAATCTTCAGAATCCCTGGTCCATGTTATGTCCGTAAGATAGGTACAGAGTCTCAGGAGAATGAGTATTGTGTTCATTAAGGTGTTTATTTTATTTTCTGTCTCTTGGACTGAGAAACAGGACAAAAAACATATGTTGGGGAAATGGAAGACATTTCATAGCTTACAATATTAGGATTAAAAATTATAATATTTATTATAAAAAAAGGACTCCAATTACCATTTTACTGGGCAGAATCTTTGCAAGATGTATGCAAACAAGAAACGGAATTTCATCTTTAACTCATTATATTTCCATAAGAAGCCACATGGCTTGACTTTAAAGCACAATTCCACCCTTTAGTGAAGAATTGGCTTTTATTTTTCATTGTTTTTGTTTTTTAATTAGAACAGCAACTTCATTCTTTGTAAGAACATTTTGCAGTACATAGCAGTAGATTTCAAATTTCATTTTTTAAAATAGAAAATGTAATACTAATTGAGGAAAACAGGTAAAACCAGAGGCTAAAGTCAATTTTTTAAAGAAAATAAATAAGCTTTTGATATCAAATCCTCTTCTGAAGTGAATTTTCAAATTAAGAAAATATCCCAGATGCTTTTTTATGGCATTGTGTCTGAAAGGAGATGACTTGGGAAATTAAAAAAAAAAAATCTTGACTTGTTGATGGCTGCTAATCAATCTCTCAAGATGTTATTACATAGTCCCTTTCTGTGAAGCAAACTTAGTGGGGAGGAAGAGTACAGAACTTCTGCTGAAGTTATAAATAAATGAAAGCTTTTTGTTTAAAGTAGAGGAGCTGGTTTTCCCCTGTTTTTATGAGCAGAGAAGGAGCTTTAAGGTCTTCATTGTTCATAGTGGAGCCAGAGGTTTTGAGGAATCCACCTGTGCACAAGATGCTCTCAAACATCCTTGATGTTTGTCTTTCCTCATCCCTCTTATTGGTAGAACATTCATCAGCCTGCAAGGTGCTACATTCACCAAATTTTTGTTTTTTGCATAGGATACTGGCTAGATTATAGAATCAGCAGTTCAGTGGTGGGCAAATGTTTTCTGCAAAGGATTCAACAGTAAATGTCTTGGCTTTGTGGGCCATACAATCTCTGTTGCAACACTACTCTGTGTTTTACAACAATGAAAGCGGCCATAGATACCAGGGGAATGGCTGTGTTCCAATAAAACTTTATTTATAAAAACAAGCAGTGGGCCAGATTGGAGGGCAGAGTTTGGCAAGCCCTGGCTTAGTCCGAGAAAACGAATTCCTCCCATGTCCTGCGCCTCCTCAGCCCCCATACATGCAACATACACACATGGACTCAGCCTCACAGAGCTATGAGTTGTACAGGTCAACAGAGAAAATTCTTTCACTGTCTAAAATTAGTTTCCACTCAAGTTTTACAAGCTGGTCAAGCTTAAGTGTCTAGATTCAGGCAGTTTCTGAACTGTATGATCTTTTCTGTACGCTAAGATAAGGAGAGATAAAATAGGTTATGTGGTGCTGGTAGAGAAGTTAAAAGAATTTTTTCCCCTGTGCCCAAGAGAATTGGCATCACTATTTGTTTCTCTCTTAAAACGTCAATATGATTTAGAAATGCATGTTTAATCAGGAAATTAAGTTAGCTTAAAAAGGAATTGCTAATTGAGATTCTGTCAGAATCCCCACTGCCATTATTAAATGGGAGAGAACTGCTCCCTTCAGCATTTTTCATACCCTCATTAGTCTCATCCACTAAATCTTACCCAAAAAAAGATAATTTATTTTTGGCCTCATTGCGAAATATTACAGTGAGGTAATCAAGGTGAGTCTTTTACCTTGGCACATCTTAATCTGATGTTCCCTTTTTGTGTTATTCCATTCTGTGTAGAAGAGCTTCCAAGGATATTAGTTTTTGGTTCTTTGCCCCCTTTCAGCTTCAAACACAAAAGATGTGATGTGTTTATTCAATGGTCACCAACAAAACTGAGGCACATTCTGACTCTCTGCATTGCACAGAAGAGGCTGCATGGGACAGACAGGCATCCAGATGAGCAACACAGGAGAGGCAGGAAGGCTTGGGAAGCCTCCCACCATCACAAAGCATCAGGGACTTGCCTGGTGGTCCAGTGGTTAAGAATTTGCCTTGCAATGCATGGAAAGTGATTTTGAGCCTTGGTCAGGGAACTGAGATCCCACATGCTGTGGGGAAACTAAGCCCATGCATTCTAGAGCTCATGTTCCACAACTGGAGAGAAGTCTATGGACCACAACAAAGACCCAGGGCAGCCAAAAAAAAAAAAATCAGGCAGAGGGGGGCCACCTCCTTAGTCTGTGTTCCTATTTGCAATTCATGCTATGTTCTTGGGAACACCACAGCAATTTCTCCACCAGAGATATTTCCTATGACCACCTACTAAACTCTTGTACACTTCCTCCATTCTTTCCAGACTCTAATGGGAAAATTTTAGAGCTGAAGAAAAAGCTTGATAGCTCACCTGACCCAGTGGTTGTCAAAACTGGTAGAGCATCAATACCATTCAATGTCTTTGTTAGGATGAATGCTTTCAAACCCTTAAGAAATTCTGATTAAGTAAGCCAAGGGAATCTTTATTTCAAACCTAGTCCCTTTGTGAACCTGATGCTTCCTCTAACCATGGATCAGGATTTGGAATTGTTTATTTAGTTTGTCTCCTCATTCCAGAGATGAGAAAGTACATTTTGAGAGGTTAGGTAAATTACTAAAGTTCACCCAGCTAGTAAATGGCAGAGCTGGGCTCTGGATCAGTAAATACTAATAGAAGTGCAGCTACTTCTTATGGCTGGACCCACAACTGACTTCCCTTATCAAGATTAGAACTCTTTTGTCTGCACTTGGCAGCCTTCTCAGCACAGTGTTCCAGGCAGCTAGTACTGATGGAGTGAGTTGTCATATAAGAGGAAACATTTGTTTTTCTAAGATAGAACACCAGAGTTGCCAGGTACCCATTTTTGAAACAGATGGTCTGATACTTTACATTTCTATCAGGTAAAAGGAAAAATCATGCAAATTTTGTTTTGATATTTTTAAATTGTCTTGATTATAAATCATGACCCTTTGAAAACAGACGCCAGTGTTTATGAACCACTGATGACTGGGTGGGGGAACAGTTCAGTTCAGTTCAGTCACTCAGTCGTGTCCAACTCTGCAAAACCATGGACTGCAGCATGCCAGGCCTCCCTGTCCATCACTGACTCCTGGAGCTTGCTCAAACTCATGTCCATAGAGTCGGGGAAGCCAGCCAACCATCTCATCCTCTGTATCTCCTTCTTCTGCCTTCAATCTTTCCCAGCATCAGGGTTTTTTCCAGTGAGTCAGTTCTTTGCATCAGGTGGCCAAAGTATTGGAGTGTCAGCTTTGCCATCAGTCCTTCCAATGAATATTCAGGACTGATTTCCTTTAGGATTGACTGATTTGATCTCCTTGCAGTCCAAGGGATTCTCAAGAGTCTTCAACACCATAGTTCAAAAGCATCAGTTCTTCGGTGCTTAGCTTTCTTTATGGTCCAACTCTTATGTTTGTACACGATTACTGGAAAAACCATAGCTTTGACTAGACACACCTTTATCAGCAAAGTAAAAGTCTCTGCTTTTAAATGAACTGAAATAGCTTAAATGAATGCCTTAAATGAACTTAAAATGACTGTTCAAAATGAACTGAGGAAATCTGTTTACAGTTGATCTTAGCCATGAAAGGAGAAACTTATGTGGGACACAGAGATTTTTAAAGGATCATTTCTGAGAACATTCAAGTTTGTACAGGTATGAAAAACTTCTCATGGTCCTTGGGGAGCACCAGACTTGGATATAGGGATGCAAATTCAAATCCTTTAGGCTGTGTTGTGAAACATCCTGTGTAATAATAAAAACTGCTGTTTGAAAGCAAGAGGATGGGTGTACTTTTAGAGACATGTAATAACCACTTAGTGTGCACAGGAGGTACTAACAAAGTATCTAAAATCTGCACAAAATTACATGCCAGAATAATATTCCCAAGAATCTGGGATAGGGTGTCCCATGTGAGTACAGGTGAATTTTAAGTTTATGAAATGTATTTTAAGTTTATGAAATGTATCTTGTAAAACAGAACAGATTTTGAAAAAGACCAGATATTTAAATGGATCTATCATATGGTTTACCCAAGCCCATAGTTGTTACTGGTGGCAATCTGCCATCGGTGGAAAATTATCCTTAAAACATCCCTCTTTCCCTTCATTTAAGGCAAGCTGAGTCCATACATTAAATATGTGTATGCATATAATTATATTATATATATATTCATATAATTATATATATTCACTGGAAAAGACCCTGATACTGAGAAAGATTAAGGGCAAGAGGAGAAAGGGGCAACAGAGGATGAGATGGTTGGATGGCATCACTGACTCAATGGACACGAGTTTGAGCAAAATCCAGGAGACGGGGAAGGACAGGGAAGCTTGGTGTGCTGCAGTCCATGAGGTCACAAAGAGTCAGACATGACTGAGTGACTCAACAACAATAACAACAACAAGGCTATATATATAGGCTTCCGTGGTGGCTCAGATGGTAAAGAATCTGCCCGCAATGCAGGAGACATGGATTTGATCCCTGGGTCGGGAAACTCCCCTGGTGAAGGGGGTAACCCACTGCCAGTATTCTTGCCTAGAGAATCCCATGGACAGAGGAGCCTGGCAGGCTACAGTCCATGGTGTTGCAAAGAGTCGGACATGACCGAGTGACTAACACTCTCCTACATACACACACATATATGTATGTATGTAACTATGTGCTGTGCTGAGCTTAGGCGCTAAATTGTGCCCTACTCTTTCCAATCCCATGACTGTAGCCGGCTAGGCTTCTCTGTTTGGGGGGATTCTCCAGGCCAGAATACTAGAGGGGGTTGCTATGCCCTCCTCCAGGGGATCTTCCCAACCCAGGGATGGAACCTAGGTCTCCCACATTGCAGATGGATTCTTTACCATCTGAGCCACCAGGGAAGCCCATATGTAACTATGTCTACCCTCAAATCCCCACAAACAAAAATTCCAGACTTCTTTTCATCATGAATCTGTCCTGGATCCTACATTCTCTAATGCAGGCACTTTTATGTTCACTATTTTCTTCAGCAACATCCCCAGTTTCTGGGACACATTGGGAGCTCAAAGATTTGTTGAATGAGTAAATATTTGATTGAGTACGTGGAATCCCATTATTGAACTTTTTTTTTCAAATACTATAGTTATTGCTCTTTCTGCCAACAACTTCTGATTTTTCTTCCCAATTTTTTCCCTCCTGCTTCCTATCACCTTCTATGCAGACAGTGACTTGTCCATCCTCGCAGTGATCCATACTTGCAAAGGGATTAGAGCTGATGCAGGTGTTCCACTGGGTCCCCATCATAAAGCACATTTATCCTCTGGGTAGAAATAATCCCTTCCAGTTGCTCTCTGTCTCTTGTGCATTTATTAGTCTAATACCACGACAAGAGTTCATGAGGGTGATAAACTAGTGTGCTTGGGGAGCTGTGGTTATTTCTAAATGTTGAATTTGATTTGCCATTGACTGCCAATTCCTCCCTGGACTCAGCAATGTCCTTGAAGAGTCTTCCTGTCCTTCTTAACAACTGTCTTCCTCTGTCTTACAGCGACTGATTTGTAACCATGGGTCACTGATTTTGACCGGCTGCCAAGTACGGTATGGCTGAATTCATTTTATCATTTGTTAGGGAGCCACAGTATTCTTGACCATATATTTAGCAGGTTTATTGGACTAAGTTTTAAGAAAACTCACTGGAGCAGATAAATGAGTACCTCATCTGATACTCAGGGGAAATGCTCACACTCTAGGTCAAGAGGTGTACGGAAATGAGGATGCCAGGAGTCTGAAAGAAGAAAGCACTTTGTCCTTGAAATAATGAGTGAATGAATGCTTCTGATAAAATTCAGGAACATAGAGAGTTCCTATTATAAGTAGAATTCTTCTAAAGAGTAAGACTGATCTTAAAGACACAATTATATCAAGTGTATCTTTGTCCCATCATTTATCTCTCTTTTTCTTTCCTTTCTCCTTTTCCTTCTGAAAAATAAAGAATTATCCGTATTCATTTCCCTAAACATGAATGCTCATTACAGTGTATATTTGCTTGTGGTTTCTTCAGTAGTGAATGTACTGTGGAATTCATTGTTTTCATTGTGTGTTCATTATTTGATATTAAGGGCAGCATGCCGAATTGCATGTGAAATCTGTCCATCCTCTATCTATGACATTTGTAGCAGGTCCAGAATTTGCATCTTGCCAACTGCTTGCCTAAATGTTTAGATTAATTAAAGGATTATGACATTAGAATACAGTTCAATCTATCTCAATTCCCTAGACTACATTAACTAGTCATTACTAGAAACCTTCTGATTGCATTAGCGTTATTGGGGGTTATGCAGGAAGAGGACTGGATCTTGAGTATAGAGAATAGGGCTGAAGATAGCAAAGATGGAGTAGGAGAAAAGGCACTTTCAGTCCTATTTATGGACCCATGCAGGATGAAGTCCTGACATCGGTGCCTGTCTCCACATTGTTATCCCAGGAGACATCACTATAAATCCCCATCACTTCATAAGCTCTGAATAAAAGAGAACGTTTCAAAGTGTAAAGGTCTCCTTTCCTTGGTGTAAGTCTTCCTGGACAAAAATAAAAATAAAATTCATCTAGGTATTTAGTCATTTATCAAACATTTACAAGTGGCCTGCTACATTCCAAAAACCATTCTAGGCACTTGGGATACATCAGAATACAAGACAGATAGGAATACCTGCATTATAGACCTGTCACATTTAAAAATAACAAGGTGGTTACTGATGTCGCATTTCTGGTTCAACAAAATCGCGTTATTTCATGTGTTTATGCAATGAACAGTAAATGTGGTTGTGTGTATATTACTGCCTCAGTCATGTCTGACTCTTTGTGACCCCATGGACTGTAGCTTGCCAGACTCCTCTGTCCATGGGATTTCCCAGGCAAGAATACTGGAGTGGGTAGCCATTCCATTCCCCAGGGAAATGTGGTTAAGGAAGCACAAATTTCTCAAAATCAATGCTAAATATATCTCTTCAATTACTCATGATAATGTTTAAAACCACATTCTTATTGAGCAGTCTTATAGTAAGTTATCAATCTGTTTTAATCTTTGAGGGCCCCCAGGTATGATGTAAGTAGCCCTGTGAGGACTAGTCTCCAGGATCCCAACCCAAGCATCCTCATGAGTGCTGGGGAAGAAAGCAAGCACAGAACAAGATGAGAGCCAGGCAGGAGAGAGGAGGAAGGACATCCAGGAAAAGAAAACGGGCAGTCACTGGGAGCAGGGAAGGTTCCAGCTGCCAGCTTGCATCCTACTTAAATGTTGCCGAGAGCCAGCCTGGATTTACAATATTCATTTCCAATTAGTATCTCAATATCATTAGCAAGGCCAGATTTCTGTTAAAAAGTTATGTCCTAGAGACTGTTTTAGGAAGTCTTCCCTTTTTCATCCTCCCAGTGTTTCTTTATATCGATAACGTTCTTATATATGTTGTGCTTACATGGAGAAGTCAGTAATGATCCGGAAGAGTGTATGAGCCCTTGAGAACAGGTGACCATAGTCCTGTTTATAAACTTTGAATTTAGATATATACAAACAAGTTAAGGAGGCATGTGAACATTGCATGCAAATCTCACACAGACATCTGTGTGCTAACGTCTTCATGCCTGACTTGGTCACGGAATACATCCTACCAGTAACTAAGATTCTCACTTGAAAAAACTCAGCCCTGCAGCTTTACTAGTTTAAAATTGCATTACTGAGAAATTTACCTAAAAGAATCTTTTTAAAAATAAATTCTGATGTGATCAACAGAAATGTGCTTTTCTTTGTCCCCCTACCCTCCAATTTCTGGAACTGGAGTGTTTTTACAGGTTGAAATGTTATAAATAGGTTTACAGGTGTAGCCAAATAGGCCCAAAGGCATTTACAAACAAAAACTAGAAACAAAAAGCAAATCACTCTAATCTCTTTTGTCTTTTAAATGGACCCCTGACATTGAAGATTGCCAAGTCTCACATGGAGATGGAGTGAGTGGATGTCATTAATGATTTATCTTTGGGGATTGAATTTAGAATATGATTAAGCCTCAGGATTCCTCTATCTTCCCCATGTCATCTAAGCCTGTACGTTGCCTTCAGCAATGGACACACCATTAATCTGTTACTGATTTGTGACTATTTGGACTTGAATCTAACTCATTTCTTTTGTTCACTTCCACCCTATTATTTTTGGAAATAGAAAAGGAAACATGTAAGTTTCATTTGAAAATTTTAGTCATTGCCTATAAGGATGGCTTTGCTGGTGGCTCAAAGACAAAGAATCTGCCTGCCAATGCACGAGACGTGGATTCAGTTCCTGGGTAGGGAAGATCTCCTGGAGAAAGGAATGGCGGCCCACTCCTGTATTCTTGCCTGGGAAATCCCATGAACAGAGGAGCCTGGTGGGCTACAGTCCATGGGATCATAAAAGAGTCAGATATGGCTTAGTGACCAAACAACAGCAATGTAGTAATTTCCTGTTTCCTTTGATGGATGCCTCATTGATATAAGTATTTTCTCTGAATTCTTTTCTATCCCAGTCACCTCCGCCCCCATACACAACATGTCTGTATGTTTTATAAGTGGCAACAAATTATTTCAAGACACTATGGATTTGTGAATGATGGTTTATTTTTGCATCTTGGATTTTTACTGTAAATGAGTTATTATACAATATGGGTATAAAGGGCAGTCACCTCCCAGTGGCGAAGTATCTGAGAAAATAAATTCTTGGAGACAAATTTACTTGGTGACCACTGTATCAAAGGACATTGGGTGGGGACAAGGGATTTGTAACTCAGCAAAGAAAAAGGCCAGTTATTTATTTTTGTTGAGAATATTAATCAAAATATCCTCCAGATTTAGAATCTCTTATAAAAAGTATTGGTTCAGATGCCTTGGGTTGCAAGTATCAGACACCCTAATTCAAAATACTAAACCTTAAAAAGTAAGAACTTAATAGTTAACAGTAAACAGTAAAAAGTTAAATACTTAACTTAAACAGTAAGATCTTAATACTTAAGATCACTGGAAGGCTTTAAGTAAGGAGGCTCGAGGTGAAGTACAGCCAGCAGCTTCTAAGAACCAGAAAGGAGTCAGGTTCTTTTCATCTCATCATCTCTAGCTTGAACCTCTTCGAGGTGCCAGTACTATATGTGAATTATCACTGCCAAGCACATAGCATAGAACAAATTGAGGTCAGAGGGGAACCAGATAGATCTGATTCCAGCACCTTCCAGCTGTCTCGACCTTAAGCAAGTTCCTTAATCACTAGTAGCCTTAGTTTTTATCATCTGTGTATTGGTGACACCTTCATTAAGGGGTTGTTAAAATAATTGGAAAGAGTAGGTACACAAGGCCTGAGTTATAATAAATATTCATGAAATAGCAGCCGTTATTTTTGTTATTAGTTCAAGAAATAGGTTGTTGGTTAGAGAAACTATACAGGGGTGCTATTTTGGTCCCATTGGGCAACATGTTAAGAAATCACTCCTCAGGATGGGTCATGTTTATAACTTGCTAATCTTACCCATGTTATATTTATTTTTCTATCTGAGTTTGAACCTCTATCAGCTAGAATTCAGTCAGGAGAGCAAAGCCTCTATAAAGACCTGGCAGGGAGGTATTAGAGAACCAGAGAAATGGTCATTAACTACTCTACCCAAAGCACAGTTTGTTGCTTGCTGGAAAAGCCAAGGTGCCAAGTAGACCTGGCCACGGAGGTGGGACCAGCGTGAAGAGGAAGATGCTCAACAGAAACTGCAGTTCCTGTTAAGCAACTCAGCCTTGGACCAGGTCTGAGGACATAACCTACTGAGAGGAAGGGCTTTTGCTTTGTGTCCACCTTCTAAATCTCACACCAGCTCCCTCTTTAGCCAACTGCCCCCTAAAACAACACAGAGAGGGGGATTCTGGTACAAACTTACCATCAATTAACCAGCTCTAATTGCAGGAGTCAGGGTGGGAAAGAGGTTCTCCTCCCTTCATTTTTTTTTTTTAACTCATTTACTCCTTCTCTTGTCCCCAGCACTGTTTGAAAAATAGTGTCTAGATTACTGCTGAAGGAGTCTACTTTTTGAGAATGCAATTCATTTTTGCCTTAGTTTTAAAAAATAATTTAAATATAAAGTAGGTATATATACACAAACACACACACACACACACTTGATTATATTCAAAATACAATCAATGCAAACTAGACTATCTGTAGGGCTTCCCAGGTGGTTCAGTGGTAAAGAATCCACCTGTCAATGCAAGATATGTGGGTTCGATCCCTGGGTCAGGAAGATCTGGAGTAGGAAACACCAGCCCACTCCATTATTCTTGCCTGGGAAATCCCATGGACAGAGAAGCCTGGCGGGCAACAGTCCAGAGGGTTGCCAAGAGTCAGATATGACTGAACACGCAGACTATCTCTATACTACCCTGACATTTTAGCAGGTAAGTACCGCTGATGGTGTTGTTCAAGATCTAAATCTTGAAGCTTTCCTCTTTAAGGTATATGGCCCACCCACAGAGGAAACTGACCAGAGGCCAGAGGCTTCATTCTTCCTCAACCTGCAGGAGGAATTGCAGATGCTTTTCCTGTTGGGAAGACTATCTCTCTCTACCGGACAAATTCTTGCTTTACTGGCACCTGCCACATATAGCTGCCACCACCCCAGGCTTTCTGTGGCTCATTCCTGTCCACATTCTTGGGTACAGAATATGTCCTGGTCAACCCTGCTTTCTTCTTCCTACCAGGGAAAAAAAAAAGAAAACATTTTCTGATTCTTTATGAGCCTCAATCAAGAAAGGTCAGTTTTTCCGTCATATCCTGAGAGCTAAAATGGAGTGCTAGAGATATATTCGGACATGACAGGGAAGGGATCTGGGATTTGAAAACACACACAACTTCTGTTTCAGGTCATTTAGAAAGATTTTTGGATTATAGGAGCTGATGGTGGACAGATGTGTCTTTATAGTTCTGAGCTTAAAAAAAAAACAATTTTGCAACATCTGATGAGAGTTTAGGAAATCTACATCTATCATGATACAAATGAATTTGAGCGAGTATGTTTTTGTCTCTTTTTTCTCATGGGCAAGAGACTGGATGAATGGGAAAGTACTCACTAAGTGCTTTGGAATAAAGCTGCTGTACACACACACACACACACACACACACACACTTCATCAGGCATTCTAAAGCAATACTGCAACTGCCCATTCAGGACCGCACTTGCTTAACTAAGACAATGAGTGATTTTTTTTTCTTTTCCTGGTGCATTTTCAGGAGCATACACATAGGTTTAACTGAAAGATTATTTTTTTATTTTTTCGACTGGGTTTTATCTCCATGGTTACTCAAACAAAGCTACAGAAAAGGCTGCTATCTGGTCCTTTACCCAAATCTAGAAAGGCATATTGGGAGGTACTGAACATAAGCAATTATTTCAGCACCGAATTTATAAAACTTCAGTCACACAGAACCTGGATGGAAAGCATCAGTTTCTCATCCTGAATTTGCCACTGTTTTAGCCATGAGCTGGAACTTTACCTCTCAGCTTTAGTCCTCCCATCCTCATATCCCCTATTCTACCTACTTTACAAATCTTTCATGTGAAGACCTCATAAGGTGATGAATATGACAATGCTCTAAAAACTGAGAAAAGCTATCCAAATATAAGATACTATATGCTACTATTTTTATTGGCTGTCTCTTACTGAGCAGTTTAGAGAACCAGCAATGTTCCAAAAGATTAAGATCTCAGCTTTGCATCTCAATGAAAAACAGCACTTCCAGGACTGCAAGGCCCTCTAACATCTCTCCTGGGGGTGGGGTGGGATGGGGGAATGCCTTCTGCTTAATCATCAGCATCACCACTTCCTCCACTGAGAGTGATATCTGATGATGAATTACTCTAGAAGTGATGTAGCCTCAACCCTTGCTAGGCGGGAGAAATCTAAGCTAGTCATAGTATTTGTCTTCAGATGCGACAAAAACAAAAATCAAGGTCCACAGAAACATTAATTTTGCCAGTATGTAATTCGATGCTTTATGTTTACTTGTTCCCTATGCAAAGTTGCTCACCGTGTTTTATGTCTGTCCCACTCGGGCTTCCCTTGTGGCTCAACTAGTAAAGAATCTGCCTGCAATGCAGGAGACCTGGGTTCAATCACTGGGTTGGGAAGATACCCTGGAGAAAGGAAAGGCTACCCACTCCAGTATTCTGACCTGGAGAATTCCATGGACAGTCCATGGGGGTCTCAAAGAGTCAGACACGACTGAGCGACTTTCACTTCACTTCTGTCCCACTTGTCTTCTTTCCTTCTAGGTAGTAATGATTAAGGTAGCAATGAACACCATCACTTCCTCATCTGTACACTCGTTCCACACATTAGGGACCAATTTTGGGGTGAGGACTGAATTCAGTCTTGGTACACGTGATGAACACAATTTCTGTCTTCACAAATATCATAGTCTAGAGTCAGGTAGGGGCAAGTGTAAGTGTATTATAAAAAGAGGATATGTGCATATTTGAACCCAGGACAGAGAATATTTGAGGAAAAATTAACATAAATCTTTTTTCCCCCACTACTAGGCTGATAGCACTTAATGCAGTTTTAGGGGATTCCCTTGGACTTCTAAACTGAGTCCTAAAAGCATGAGTAGGACTTGGTCCTACTAATTTCTCATTTAATTTCCCTTATATTATTTTATCTATGATCTCATATTCTCTTGTTGACTATATCCACCATGTTTATTTGGCCATAAACAACTGGCAGTCTAAGCTACCACTGTAATTGCAACTTTCAGAAATAGTTTTCTGGTATCCACCAGATAGATGTAAGCCAGAGCTGAAATCACTTAGTTGCCCCTGGAGTTTTAGAGGAAAAAATTGATAATACTGATGACAGAACTACTTAATAAAGCTCTGCAATAAATTATTATAGTATCACTTCGTTACTTCTTTTGTTCTCAACAAAATATTTCTGAATAACCCTTCTTCAGAGTCTTCAAGCCAGCACATTCCAGTTGGACCCCACTACCAACTCTCAAGAGGTCCTTTGAATGTTCTAATGTTAGTTTGAGCTTCATTAAGGATATTTTAACTGTCTTAAGATATGTAATAAAAATTATACACATACTTTGATACATTGATACCTACTGATTTGTGCAGATAAACTTATTTCTGTGCAAACCTCAGAGTAATATCTACTCTCCTACCCTGCAAAACTGTTTCAAAGCTGTTGCCATTGCAACTTCCTTGTACATATGAATTAGGACTTGCTCAGTTCTGTAGGAAGAAAACAAAATGTATCAATACACTGAAGGCTAACACTTACTTGGCTGTCATCTATAACACTCATTTTCAGAATTTTTATTTATCACAATGACCTCTTTATTTTAAATGACTTCATGATGAATAATTGCTAGTAATTTGAACCTACAAATAGAAAAATGTGTTTTCATGCATTGGTATTCTGTCAAAGAATTTTGCTTTGTAAAAAGATCCCTTTGCTAAGTATGGTTGAAAACTGTTGATCTAAGCTCTTGTCCTGCTTCATTTCTCATGCACAGTAATCATCTTTGCAGGGTTTGAAGTTTCAACTTATAAATACAATTCAAATAAGAATAAGCTGCTGTTGTTGAATCGCATGACTTGATTTTACCTCCCAATGCTTCTCACAAGAGTCAGAATGTTGTAGCTTTTAAGGGTGACATTGATGTCTGATATTTGGCCTTTTGCTTTTATTTTTAAAATATTTTTATATATTTTTATAAGTTTAAGAGTGCAAAGAGTCGGACACGACGGCAGCTGAACAATAAAGAGTGTTACATCACATAATTATGCAAGGCAATTTGTTGCTCCACATACAAAGTTTGGAATTTCCTTTCTTCTTTATACCTTGTCACCTCCATGCTTCTTTTTATTTGATTTATTCATTTGTCATTTTATTTTTGGCTATGCTGGGTCTTGGGTGCTGTGTGGGCTTTTCTCTGATTCGGGGAGTGGGAGCGACCCCCCAGTTGCGGTGCATGGGCTTCCCATCGCAGTGGCTTCTCTTGTTGCCGAGCGCGGGCTCAGGGCACGCGGGCTTCAGCAGTTGCAGCCTGTAGGCTCAGTAGTAGTGGCTCGCAGGGTCGAGCACAGGCTCAAGAGCTGTGGCCGATGGACCTAGTTGCCTCTCAGCATGTGGGATCTTCCCGAATCGGGGATCGAACCCATGTCCCCTGTATCGGCAGGTGGATTCTTTACCACTGAGCCACCAGGGAAGCCCCAGGCCTTGTTATTGTCATGTTTTAGTACTGCCTGGTATCCAGGTCTGTCGCTACAACCTGAATTGACTCTTTCAGGTCTTAGTTCAACTCACTCTCATGAAAACCAAACTTACTCTGCCTAACTCTTTCAGAGTTGATGCTAACTCTGCTCTTTGTAATGAATAAATACAGTTCCCTTTTCATTAATTAAAAAAAAAAATGCATTTTAACTTAAAGGTTAAAGCCCATGTGTTAATCTTGACTTTCATTGTCTATGACTTCAAAGTCAATGACTGCCAACAACTCATCAAGGGGCAGGACATTCTGACAGTGTAGGCAGCCATGTGAATAGTTCTTGGTTACTTACTGCCAAATTATCACAATATATTATAAAAATACTACTTATTTCTTAATTCCCATACATGTACAAGGCTAAAAAATTATGCTATGTCTCATTACTATTAACTAGGATCACTCCAACTTTGTCTGATAAGTAAAGACAGATTGTTAGTAGTAATGAATGTCAATATTTATTGACAGAGATAACTATTATCACAGAGGAATCAAGGGTCAAACTTTATATAAAAATATGTTCTCCTCAGCATGTATACTATCTATGGTGAAACAGATCACCAGCCCAGGTGGGATGCATGAGACAAGTGCTCGGGCCTGGTGCACTGGGAAGACCCAGAGGAATCAGGTGGAGAGGGAGGTGGGAGGGGGGATCGGGATGGGGAATACGTGTAAATCTATGGCTGATTCATATCAATGTATGACAAAACCCACTGAAATGTTGTGAAGTAATTAGCCTCCAACTAATAAAAAAAAAAAAAAGAAGAAAAAAAAAAAATATGTTCTCCTGACAACCGTCAGTCATGAAGCTGCTGTGAGGATATTCTGTGAACTGTCCAATTATCAGACGATTTTAATTGTATGTATCCACACATTTTTCATTCTGTTTCTAAATGTTGTAACTTATGAAGTTATTATTAAAATTTCTTTTTAAGCATGGCTTGGAACTGATGGTATGTAAAATGTACTTTTTCTATCAGTAAACCATAGAATTTTTTTTCCCTCTGTTATCATACTATCTTATCAGAAGAAAATATTTTTCGCTCAGTTCAGCTGTAGGCAATAAACATGCAGATACCTATATCTACAATCTGATTGTTACCTCTGCTCTAGATCATATTGTCACAGACTTTGGAGGAGCACTTCCTATTTTGTTATGAAAATTTCCTAGACATCTGAGACAGGGATCTTTTCTACTTGGTCAAAGTGGGAATTAAAGACTCAAACTCCTTTTCTTCTGAAATTAAGAGCTTTCTAGGGGGCATAACATTAAAGAATCTGCCAGCAATGCAGGAGACGAAGGAGAAGCGGGTTCGATCCCTGGGTCGGGAAGGTCCCCTGGAGAAGGAAATGGCAACCCACTCTAGTATTCTTGCCTGGAGAATCCCATGGAAGAGGAGCCTGGCAGGCTACAGTCTGTGGGGTTACAAACAGTCATGTGCGACTGAGCATGCACACTCAAGAGAGAAGTTCTGCAGTAAGCAAGATCTCAGCAAAACACAACATCTAAACAAGAACACTTAATTATGTTTGAGTGCTGTTTTTTGAAGTTAATTGATAAAAGAGATGAATTTCCATTGACTCCTAATAACATTCCAGCAACTAACTTTGCAAAGAACACATGCACTGTAGGAAACTTTGGCACAGTGTTCATATAGCACACGCAGACAGTGGTCTCTCAAGAAGTCACTCAAAACCCAAAGACTGGAGCAGAAATAGCTAAAAATTTTTCTACTGTAGAATAGTTAAATTATCCATTTAAAATGAGGTAAAAAAATGGTGTAAATAAAATTGTATTTAAATACAAACTGAACATTCTTGGCATTTCAATAGTCATAAACAATACTTTTGGTTTTCTATTTTAGGGTAGCCATGTTGAAATAGCCTACATTATAACAAATTTAATGCAAACTCATTCTGATGTTACTCCAATGGTTTGAAAATTTCTAATTGCCTTCTTCTAAGAATATTATACTCCCAAAGAACAGCAAAAACAGGAGAGATGCTAGATTATTGTCTCCTGTGGTAGCTCAGCTGGTAAAGAATCTGCCTGCAATTCAGGAGACCCTGGTTCGATTCCTGGGTCAGGAAGATTCCCTGGAGAAGGGATAAGCTACACACTCCAGTCTTCTTGGGCTTTCCTGGTGGCTCAGAAGGTAAAGAATCTGCCTGCAACACAGGAGACCTAGGTTGGGAAGATCCCTTGGAGGAAGGTACGACAACCCACTCTGGTATTCTTGCCTGGAGAATCCCCGTGGACAGAGAAGCCTGGTAGGCTACAGTTCATGGGGTCACAAAGAGTCAGACATGACTGAGCAGCTAAGCACAGCACGTTGACTTATATTGTTCTATTTTGTTTTGTTTTTTTCCTAGTAGTATATGAATATACTTAAATAATTTTAAAAATTCAGGATTTACTTTAATTCACTTGGCACCAAAAACATTTCCCAGTTGGTTGGAATGTGAAAGAAGACAGTAATACCAATAAGCATTTGTAATACTGTCAAATGCCTATGAATTGAAAAGAAAGCTGACTCCATGATCTAATTAAATAAAATGGACTAGTATACTTGGCAATTCTGAGCTGAGAAGATTTGGATGAATTATGAGGATACATACAAAGGTAAAACAGGACAAAGTATATAAGAATCAAAATAAAGTTTACTTTCCTCCAATATGTTGTATTTTACCCAAGCAATTCATTCTTACAAATAAATAAAATATTTCTCAAGTTCTAAGTACATAGTAAGTGCTTAATATAAATTAAATATTATTACCTTATCATCATTATTATCAGATATCTGTTGCATGTTTTGTAATAAAAGATGGAACCTAATTGACTGTGAAAGAAGAATTGAATTAGTAATTTTTTCACATAAATATTAAAGTGATGGCAATATGGAGCTCTCCTATGGTGCCACATACCATGAAATAAAATAAATTAAATGTATCGAGCACTGGACCTGTGCATTAGGGAAGTAGGTAGGTACCATTAGCCTCTTCTGCAGACTCTGTCTTTCAGACAGGTTGCTAATCTGTTTATGTGGGGCTTCCCAGGTGGCACAATGGTAAAGAATTTGCCTGCCAATGCAGGAGACACAAGAGACGTGGGTTCGATCCCTGGGCTGGGAAGATTCCCTGGAGAAGGAAATGGCAACACACTCTAGCATTCTTGCCCAGAGAACCCCAAGGAAAGAGGCACCTTGCGGGCTACAGTCCAGGATGTCACAAAGAGTAAGACATGACTGAGTGACGAGTACACACACGCATGACCTGTTGATGTACAAAATCTGTTCTCTATGTGTGAAAAAGTAACTCAGAATCCCTGGGAAACCCTATACTGATTACTCATGGCCTGCATCCTCTGCTCAAAGCTTCATTCCATCACTTCACATGTGATGGCTTCATGTCAATGAACTTTAGTTTACTTTCAATAAAGCAAACTAGCAATCAATATTGACACAAAACAGTCTAACCATGTAATGGCTACCGGTTACAAAAATCAGTCAAAGAAACAGGGCCTCAGAATGTACTCCTGGAGTGACAAGGTGTTCTGACAAAGGATCTTTCAGGGTTTAACCATCCGTCTCCACCTCATTCAGGAAGTCAGTCTCGCTGCTGAAGGTGTTACTGAAATATCAAGTGAAAAACTGCAAAGGAAAGGTGACTCCTCCCAATAGTAAGTTCAGAAACACAAGATCAGACATCTGTGGTGAAGTGGCTGAAATGTGTTCCCTACCGCTCTGTCTTATGTAAGTGTTCCCCTCTGAAACGATTTTATAAAAAAGAATAAAATCGCTCAGAGATTCTTCTAGAATATCTGAACCTAACTTCTTTGAAACAAGTCTCATGAAAGGAAACGGAAAAACTGCATTCCAATATCAATATATAAGCCCTAAGAGGACAATTCAAATACAAGAAATATGGTGTGAGAGAGTTAAATACCCTTTTTTTATATTATTAAAAACTGCTTGAATTCAGAAATGGATACTAAAAGAAACAAGGTAGACTTAAAAATAAAAAGAGACATTAAATTTTATATTAAAAAAATATAGCAAGAAACCCAAATCAGGATTGTTTTGCTAGGTTCAATATTTTGTCATTTGCACTATCCTTTGTAACATTAAAAAAAGTTTAAAATAAGTTATTTTTCAGTCTTGTAAATAATTTGTCTGTAGTATGTCTAATATTTACTATAGACTAGTCAGGAAGAAAAATGAATCTCACCAAAATCTCAAGTCAGGATAAAAATGAGCTGCTTAAAGAAATTACCCCTGGGGAAGTATAAGAGGCAACTTATTTTATAAGTGATGGGAAGGCATGAGGTTGGGATGATTTTTTTTCACTGAGCAAAATAACTTTTTTACATACATTCTTGAAAATCCCCATGCAGCTCTGGGAGAAATATTCCCCTTCTACTGGAATAAGACCATAGAGCAATGGCACACTGTTACTAAGCTAAACTTCACACATTCTTTCTCACATTGCCCCCACTCCATCACTAAGTCACAAAAATGTCTCAGTTAAAAGTCTCATCGACGGACCTACATATTATCATATTAAGTGAAGTAATCCAGACAAATATTATGCAATATTGCTTATATGCAGACTCTAAAAGAAAAGAAAAAAAAGACACAAACTTATTTCCAAAACAGAAAGAGACTCACAGACATAGAAAGCAAACTTATGGTCACCAAAGGGGAAAGAGTGAGTTAATCAGGAGGCTAGGATTGACATAAACACACTGCTTATAAAAAATAGATAACCAACAATGACCTAGTGTATAGCACAGGGAACTATACTCAATATTATGTAATAATATATAGGACAAAAGAATCTGAAAAAGAATATACAAATTATATATATAATATATAACTAAATCATTCTGCTGTACATCTGAAACATACAATATTATAAATCAATTATACTTCAATAAAATCTTTTTTCAAAAATTCATCTCAACTCTATCATTTGTTAGGTCTATCAAACAAGGAGATAACCATGAATATAAACATGGTCAACATCCTAAGAGGCTAGAAGAAATACAGGGTGACACTTTCTAATGTTCTCAATAACATCACAGGTTAAACAAAAATCAGGATATATCAAACCAAATCAAGTGGTCCTTGTGAAAAACACAACTTTAGCACCAGCACCCCTCACCTTATCTATTAATTCTCCTAATATCTTTTCCTCTTTAAGAACAACTGTTGGAGCTGGTTTTCTCTCCACTTTGGATTTGAGCTGAACCAGGAAGCAGATAGGTGCAGGAGGAGTCTGTCTCCACTGTTTACTCCCTCTTTTTAATGAAGTCTTCAAAAACATCCTTCCTCTTCAGCGCTCTGGTTAAATACGTACTCGGGGCCAAAGCACCTGCTGACTGATTTCTCTATTTCACATGATAAGATTCGAAACAATTCTGCAGGCTTCCTGCTTGCCCTTCAAGTCCTGCTCCGGGTTATTTGCTCTGACTCTGTTTTCTCAGCATACTTAATAGGACACGCACAGATGCTATCAGTGGCCTTATTTAATCCTTTGCTGGTTCTGTGCAATTCCAAAAAAAAAAAAGTATTGTACACAACTTGAAACCAAATTAAATTTGCCCTTCAGTTTGTAAAGGCCCTGGAGATTCTAAGGTGGAAAGCTGAAGCAAAATTAGTGCCTCTACTTTTATGTCATCTATTATAAACTATGGGAAGAAAGTAAGTTAAAGCTTTCCCTATCGTGGTCTTCACAGAACTGTGGGAGAAAATTCTATTTCTGATTCAGGATCCATTTTCTCCTTTCCTTTTTCACCCCCTCTTACCTCTCCAAGCACTTCTGGAGAAGATAAATGAATAGGAAATTCTGATAGTCTGATCATTTGTGTGTAGACCCAAGGTCATTTTTTGATTATGAGCTGCTGTTGCTCATTCCTCAGAGATGTGACCAATGAGTTATAGAAAGGCTTTTTCTTCTTGCCAGGAAGATAGCTTTCTTGCACCATCTTCCCTGACAAAAATAGACACTTCTGGCAAAAAGTACCCATGGATACCTATATATCCTTGCCCTAGATATATGAACTATTATTTTACCAATGTGTATTCTCTGTCCCCACCCCCCTGCCCTGTGCCTCATTTGTATAGAAAATAAATATTTTTTCTGAATTATTCAAACAAGTTCCAATCATCATGAACTTCATCCAAGAGCACTTTGGCACGTATTACCTAAGAACAAGGACATTTTTCTATAAAATCACATTCTCTCATAAGCCCCAAATTATAAATAGACACAATAATATTATTTAATATACATATTTCATATTGAAATTTCCCCAAATTTTTTTTTTGATTCAGGATCTAACCAAGGATTATAAGAATTGCATTTGGTTGCCTTGTCTTCTTCATTATCTATCTTTCATGCCGTTGAAAATTTCAACAAGTTGGCAGGTAAAACAACTTACAATCTGTCCAATCACTTCCTTATGATTAACTATTTCTCCATGGATACTACATACACAATGTTGTGAATTTCCCATTATGTCATTTTAGGAAGCACATGTTGCCAATTGACTCATGATTGATGATACTAACTTTGGTTACTTGGTTGAGGCCAAGTCTACCAGATCTTTCCAGTGTGAAAGAACCTTTCTTTATCTCTTTGTAATAACTAGGTAATCTGTGGGATGATACTATGAGACCATATAAATGTTGTTTCCTAGTTACAATGTGCTTTATACCGTGTAGTGTATTACACCATTCATTGATGATCTTTGCCTCAGTTAATTACTAAATTAAGATGGTTATTTTCCAATTTGGCTATTCTTCCTCCATTTGTAAGCTGGTATTCTTATGTAACAATACTTCTCCTTTTTTTTGAGTAATACTATGGATGTAGGACTCATTCTTTATTCAATTATTATAACACTGAATATATATGAAATATATATGACAACATAAGAAGATGATTTATATATATTAAAATTATCAATTATGAAACCCACACCCAGATTCTTTGTTATTCTTTTAAAATCTGTGGTCACAACCAGTATAGAACTCCTGAAATATTTATTCCATATTTATAGAGTTGCAAGGTTTTCAAACGAGAGAAAAAGAGAAATGAAGTCTTTGTTTCTTGGAACTTGATACACTAATCAGGTGGCCAGTTGGTTATGGGAATTTTCACTTATGGAGAAAACAGAACTAAGCATTGAATTTGGCAATTTGGACCATGACAGTTCTCTGCATTTACAGGAAAACAAAAGTCTTCCATTTTGAGAAGTTGAGTTCTCTGGGAAGATAAAAATAAGAAACTGATTAACTGAAATGAAGACAGGAAAATGTCCAAAGAACTCGCCAACACACTAATAAAAGAAACCCAGAAGCAATCAAAATACATAATTTGACTTGTATAGGCTTATAAGAATGCTGATGGTGAGCAGGGCATTTTTAATAAGAAAACCAGATGTGAATACATGTGATCCAAGTCCTCCCTTTCTTTCCTGGCCTTATGCAGTTGCATAGTTCAAAACTTAACCACTATATCAAGATGGCAGTCTTCCTCCATACAGTTTTAGGTAAATCTTGGAAGAGACAAAATGCAAAAGGGGTAGCTTTTCTTAATTATAGAATTAAGACATTTTCCACAGGCTTTCCAAGTTGTTCAGTGGGTAAAGAATCCACTTGCAATGTAGGGGACATGTGTTCGATCCCTGGGTCAGGAAGATTCCTTGGAGGAGGGCATGGTAACCCTCTCCAGTATTCTTACCTGGAGAATCCTGTGCATAAAGGAGCCTGGCAGGCTATAGTCCAAAGGGTCGCAAAGAGTCAGACGTGACTGAAGCAAACGAGCACGCAGGCAGAGAGACATTTTTCACAGGAAAGTTCAACCACGTTTAGAGTCCAGACAATTTTCCAAAAAATTTCTCTTTTGAAAAGATTACAAAAATTCAAAAGGAATATCTTTAATTATTACCTTTTGTGTCAACTTTCATTTACCCAAAATTGTTCTATCATCTCTCCATGAAACAGTAATATGAATCATAAGTGTATAAACTTCTTTTTGTAAAGTTATGATGAGAAAGGAAGGAAGGAAGGAAGGCAAGAAGAAAAGATAGGAGAAAAGAAGAGAAAAAGGGAAAAAAAAAAAAACTTTCTATCTCAAGGTACCTACAAAATCAAGTTAGAATGATGAAGTCCAATGGCTTACTGTGTGGATGAAAGTCACTGAAATAGAATACAACGCAATTATGTTTAAGGGGTACAAATCTAGTTCCTCAAGGTATATGATTGCTTCCATACTGGGGAAATGGTATAAACAGCTTTTGAAACTTACAGAGGGAAGGAGACAAAGTGAGCGAGAAAGCTTAAACATGTAAAGGATAGGCAGAGATGGAAGAGTTTTAAAGTAGTGAATGAGTATAGAGCCTGTAGAACAAACTGTGATTAAGAGATTATGAAAGAAAAAATAGGCAAAGTGATTTTAAATCACTGAGAATTACAAAGAGAAACAATAACAAAAGAGATCCATACCATTAGCCTAAAACTTCACATAGTTATCTCATTTAATCCTCCCAACAGTTCTGGATAATAGGTGTTATGATTCCCATTTTACAAATTGGGAAATGAAGATCCATGGAGCTTCTCTAATTGTTCCAATATTCTAGCTGAGAAAGGTGGGGCTCATGGAAAATACTTCCCTCACTGAGAATCATTCCCCTGGTGAATGATGGAGCTGGGGGTCTGATCCTAGCTCATCCCCTAGTCCAAGTTTAGCTGTAATAATCAAGGAGGCATTACAGGTGTGTGGTTGATTGCGGCTGTTCAACCTAGAGATATGGCTAAGGGGGAAAATGGAATTTCACAGCATCTGTAGCAACAGCGCACTGAGAGGTAAGCTGGTTGTAAGGCTCCTAGCATGCTGACCTGGCTTCCTGAGAGCAAGCAGACAACTGTATCCAGAAATGAGTCCACAAAACACAATCTTTAAAAATAGCTCAAAATAGAATTATCACCTTAAAACTACGTAAAATGATGCCATGTGATACAGTTAAAATTTCATTAATACAAGTTGTACGTGATCAGGTCCCTTCTGGAAAGATGCTTTGACATTGCCCATTCTGATGACTAGTTCCTTTCCGGGGATATAACTGCAATGTCCTTGTTTAAACAAATAGCAATGAATGCCATGCATTCAGGGAAATGTTTGCTGTGAATTAGGGTTTAGAATTGTTCTTTCCATTGGTCCCATTCCAGGAAGCAACTGACTCGTTTCATAATGGAACCATCCTAAAAGGATAAATCAGGGTGACCCACTTGGAGGCTTTCTAAAACAATGGCTACATCTGCATTTCTAAAAAGAAAAACAACTCGGAACATCTCAAATCAAAACCATGCCCAGAAACAAAAATATCCGCCTCAGAAAAGAAGATGAGCCCTGGAAGACATTTTAGCATCCTGTCATGTCAAGCTGATGATAATAGGTTTTAACTGGCACTCCCACCAAATCCATATCATTCATTACCTTGTCAGAATAAATCTGCCTGCTGTGTCACAGGTTCGATTAAGAAGCCTTACCCGTTTGTAATTGCATCTTAATCTGAATTTGTGCACACTCCTTCATACAAAATGGATGTTTTTAGATTACATATTACAGGAACTGGTGTTCTTAAAATGAACAGCAGTTTTAAGAATCTTAGGCTGGCATCAGGATTGGTCTTTTCTTCCCTCCACTTCAGCTCAGTTCAGTCACTCAGTCCTGTCTGACTTTTTGCAACCGCATAGACTGTAGCACACCAGGCTTCCCTGTCCATCACCAACTCTTGGAGCTTAATCAAACTCATGTCCATTGAGTCAGTGATGCCATCCAACCATCTCATCCTCTGTCTTCCCCTTCTCCTCCCACCTTCAATCTCTCCCAGGATCAGGGTCTTCAAATGAGTCAATTTTTCACATCAGGTGGCCAAAGTATTAGAGTTTCAGCTTCAACATCAGTCCTTCCAATGAATAATCTAGACTGATTTCCTTTAGGATGGACTGGTTTGATCTTGCAGTCCAAGGGACTCTCAAGAGTCTTCTCCAACAAAACAGTTCTAAAGTATCAATTCCTCAGTGCTCAGCTTTCTTTATAGTCCAACTCTCGCATCCATACATGACTACTGGAAAAACCATAGCCTTGACTAGATAGACCTTGTTGGCAAAGTAATGTCTCTGCTTTTTAATATGCTGTCTAGGTTGGTCATAGCTGTTTTTCCAAGGAGCATCTTTTAATTTAATGGCTGTAGTCACCATCTGCAGTGATTTTGGAGCCTCCCAAAATAAAGGCTCTCACTGTTTCTATTGTTTCCCCATCTACTCGTCATGAAGTGATGGGACCAGATGCTGTGATCTTAGTTTTCTGAGTGTTGAGTTTCAAGCCAACTTTTTCACTCTCCTCTTTTACTTTCATCAAGAGGCTCTTTAGTTCTTCACTTTCTGCCATAAGGGTGCTATCATCTGCATATCTGAGGTTACTCATATTTCTCCCAGCAATCTTGATTCCAGCTTGTGCTTTATCCAGCCTGGCATTTCGCATGATGTACTCTGCATATAAGTTAAATAAGTAGGGTGACAATATACAGCCTTGATGTACTCCTTTTCCTATTTGGAACCAGACTGTTGTTTCATGTTCAGTTCTAACTGTTGCTTCTTGACCTGCATACAGATTTCTCAGGAGGCAGGTCAGGTGGTCTGGTATTCCCATCTCTTCAAGAATTTTCCACAGTTTGTTGTGATCCATACTGTGATCCACACAGTCAAAGGCTTAAGCGTAGTCAATAAGGCAGAAGTAGATGTTTTTCTGTTTCAGAAGACATGTCATGCTTTTTCATCTTCAAATTAATCCTGGGGGGCGGTGTTAGTATCATCACCCGCAAGAAAGATCAGTTACTTCAAAAGACTAGCAGAGTGATTCCTGGTTTAGTCATACACTGTTACTGTTACCCAGATTTTAAAATTTTTAATTATTTTTCCCCTTTGGCTTTTTAAGATTTCAGGAAGTATCACAGCAAAGCTTCAGGATGCTTTGCTCCACATGGCAATTGAAAGTGTTTACTGAGTTAGAGTTGTTTGTGCCCATAAAATGCAGTCGAAATCTGAACTCTGCCTCATTTCCAGAGCATGGCTAGCAACTGTCCACTGCAGGAGTCCATGCAGTTGGAAACAAACACTAAAGTTATTTGGACTTGAAAGCTCCCAGAAAGTATTTTAACAGCTCCCGAGGGTGGGCAGTTTGGCAGATAAGGCTGCTGGCTAAGAGGCTCTCTGACGAAACTCTGTCTGCACTAAGAGGTGGGAAGAGAACTCACAGTAAGTGGGGGCACACCCTCTGCCAGGCACTGTCCAGAACAGTTATTAAAGACAGCTGCCACCTCCGGACACGTGCCCGTGGGCCACGCACTTTACAGTCATTTAATGCATTTCTACTGTTGAGGCAAGTACAATGCTTCCCATTTCTCAGTGAGGTTACTTAGGTTGAGAGGGTTGGGTAAGTTATCTAAGATGATAAACCTAATGAGTTGGAAAAGGGGGTCAAATTTGGTTTTGTCTGAATGCAAATGTTCTGGGTCATATACTACACTGCCACCTGATTGAGTCTTTTTTTATGACCCTCTGTACTTAAAAGGGAGTTGAGGGGTGATGGTGACGGTAATACAGAGAAAAGCTTTTGAAACAAAACTGCAGCTGAATGTGGAGTTGTCCCAAGAGGCCCCCAAGTCACAAAAGCCAGGTTGGACATTCTGTGTAGATAACAGGGGATCACCGGCATGCTTGAAGCCGGTCTGGTCAGGTATAGACTGGGGACTGGATCTGAGCATGAATAAACTGGAGATTTTGTGACTGGTTGGTCAAGCAGAAGGAAAGCCCCAATTAAACAAGGCTGGTGGAGGCAGCAGGTAGGGCAGAGTTGAGAAATGTTTGCCATGAAATTGGATGGCAGTGCAGCACCTAAAATATGTACCCTGTCTGAACCCGCGGATGCACTGAACAAATGTTCACATATAAAAAGAATAAGAAAAAAAAAACTGAATTCTTTTAGTTTGAGGTTGCCACAGAATACTGGATCTTCTATTTTGGATGGAAACATCTTATTTTTCTTTCTTTTTTTTTTTTTAATATTTATTCATTTATTTGGCTGCACCAGGTCTTAGTTGCAGCATGTGGGATCTAGTTCCCTGACCAGGGATTGAACCTGGGCCCCCTGCATTGGGAGCTCAGAGTCTTAACCACTGGGCCAGCAGGGAAGTCCCAGGAAACATCTTATTTTTCAATGGATATCATACGACTGAAAGTTACTTTTCAAATTAGTGGGAACATTTTTAGAATAAAAGCTAACTGTCTCCAGGCAGTCAACAAGAAGAGCATATTAATCTAATAAAGATTGACTGATCTATGGTTCCACCTTGAAATAAATGAGAAAAATTTGGACAACCAAAGCTTTCATTCAAACAAAGTCGTGCTGTGTTTAGGATTCATCACTCTTCAGACATCCTGTAAACTTTCTCCCATTTTACCAGCACCATGATTGAGCACCAACAAAGAGAATTTTTCTATGTTCATTTTTTTTTGGTTTATATTGTGAAAGTTCCATATGAAAATGCTTTAGCATCATGCATCATAATAAATATTGGGTTTATTAAAACTGTAACAGGTATTAATCACTTCAAGTTGTGAAACAATTGCCTAAAAAAATCAAGTAAACTTCAGACAAGCACACAAGTAGCTATTTTCATAAGTAAGCATTCATTTCTTACATTCAAAATTACTTACGAAATACTTGCAATATGCCAAACTGTCTAAGGAACTTGGAATACAGCAGAAAGTCAACAGGTAAGAGCAATAGGTTAGAGAACGTGACATTCACTCTCCCCATGTGTCCTTTACTGCCAGGTAGAAACTCAGCAGTGGCTACTCTTGCCTGCTCTCCAGTAGCTGTAGCTCTATTTGAGTTCAGGCGACTCTGCCTTCTTTCCTCATTCCTTTCACCTAGAGAGTATTAAAGATGCCCCACTGTTGTTAGTAGCTGGTTTCCTTAAAGCTGTCCACACCTCTGAAAACCATGCCTTTATTAAACTCCCTTTAATCCAGCCACTTGAGTGAGCGCCCTCTCTCCCTGACTCACACCACTGTCCTGACTCACAAACCAGCCTTGCCTCCTATAAACCCAACCCATTGTCCCCAAAGTCTAGCCACACTCCACTTCTTGGCATCCTTTGAATGCACCATCATGTCCATTACTCTGTGTACTGTGTGTGCTCTTTCATCATCCTGGATTGCTCTTGACTCCTGTTTCTACCAGTCCAACTCCTGTTTGTTCTACAAGAGTTACTCAAATACCATGTTCTCTATGAAACCTTTCAGAATCCCCCAAGGTCAAGGAACCTGTTATCCTCTCACAAGTTTTTGTTTATATTTCTATTACGATGTCTTCCAAGCTTCAGTCATTCAAATGCCACTTTTACAATTTTTATCATATTCTTCTACCACCGTGTATAGGTTAGTCTGCATAAATCATTCCATGCCACAGTAACAAAAATGTGAGATCTCAGTGGCTTAACAAAATGACATTTTCTGTTGGCTCATTCAAAGTCCAGCATGGATCCTGACTTCTCTCTAGGGAAGAACAGAAGGCAGAGGGGAATGAATGGTAGAGGGTCTTACCCTGACAATTAGATGTGTCTCCAGGAGCATGCCATACTCCATTTCTGCCACAACTCCCCGATCACGACTAGTTACACAACCCTGCCTTACTGTAGGGTTTCCTTGGTAACTCAGCTGGTAAAGAATCCACCTGAAATGCAGGAGACCCTGGTTCAGTTCCTGGATCAGGAAGATCCGCTGGAGAAGGGATAGGCTACCCACTCCAGTATTCTTGGGCTTCCCTGGTGGGTCAGCTGGTAAAGAATCCTACTGCAAAGTGGGAGGCCTAGCTTCCATCCCTGGGTTGGGAAGATCCCCTGGAGAAGGGAACAGCTACACACTGCAGTATTCTGACCTGGAGAATTCCATGCCTCACTGTAAGAAGCAAGTAAGTAAAGTCCTCCCAGGAGGCAGGAAGGAGATCAGCCTGGATGTGGGTGAACACTAGGAGTCATTGCTACTTATCTGTACTAGACTTTGCAAAACCTGTGGATTTTTTTTTTCTTTAAATCAACTCCTTTCTTTCTTTCTTCTTATAGGGATGCATTTAAACAGGAAACTGCATCTGTTAATAAAAAGCTTCTATTATATAATACACCTTTTCTTTTTAATCTTTGTGAAACAAAATGACAACAATTTCAAGCTAATAGTCTACACATAACTTAGATAACATCCTATGTGCCATCCTCTGGGAAGCTTCATTCTAATGTTAAAATAGCTAATATCCTGGAGCACTTGGCACCTGTCAGCATGAGTTGTAAGCACTTCACAGATATGGATTCATTCTATTCTCCTAACGACTCATAAGTGGTAGGTGTGTGTTATAATCCGCATTATAGAGAGGAAGCATGAGAGACTCTGTGTTTTCTGGGTCACCTTAGTAGTAAGCAAAGCATAACATGAACCCTCTCAGCCTCATTCCAACAAATTCAAGTTTCACCTAATCTCCATCACTTGTCTTGGCAACAATACAGCTGTTGCTCTCTTTGGATTCCCAGCACTGACATACTGCCTGGTATGTTTCATGAGCTGAATTCATTTTTGCTTTCTTGCTAAATCGATAAAGACTTTCAATGCCAGAACAAAGGTACAGGAATGACATAGTTGTTGTTTTTTTTTTTTTTTAAGGCAGAGGAGGCAATTTTTTTACCACTTAAAAAATTTTAAGTGAAAAGCATGATTATTTAAATTCCAAAATTGTGTTCCCTTTATGGCACTATCATATCACCAACTCAATGGACATGAATTTGAGCAAACCCTGGGAGACAGTAAAGGACAGGGGAGCCTGGAGTGCTGCAGTCCATGGGGTCACAAAGAGTTGGACATGACTTAGCAACTGAATAACATCATACAGTACTATATGATCTAAAGAGCTTGGTAAGGCCTATTAAATACACCTAGGGAAACCAGCTTGAGATGCATTTAGTCAGACACTACTCCACACATCGTCAGGATCCCAGGTCACAATGCCTCCAGGCCCCATAGGTGACTGAGCCCTGTGACATTCACTGCTGCTACTGTTGACATTTTCATTCTGTAACTGCGAACCTCAGCTGATTCTTAAGGAGGTCACCTAGATTCTTTTAAACATGACAAGTGTCATAAGACTATGCTACTTACACTTTGTCCAGGCAATACCAAATGGTCAATGTAATGATCTTTTTAGTTTGTACAAATGGAGAATAAACATAAGCAAATATTTAATCATTTAGCTACTTATTAGCCTGATGAGGGCAACAATTATATTTGACACCAACTTGGATTTTCTCCTCTTGAGTTACCACAAAGGACAATAGCATTAAAGTGATTTGAGGGGGGAGAAGAGGCCATGTTGGAGAATAAAAAGGCATTTACTATTATGTTAGGAGTATTACATGTTATCTCATTTAATCTCAACTACTCTGAGAAATAGATTGTAGGGTCTCCATTTTAAAAAAGAGGAATTGAGCCTCAGAAAGGTTAAGTAACTTGTTCAAGGTCACATATCTAGAAAAATCTACTCAGTTTTATGTTCTCTTTCCACCTAGCTTCTGAAGAAAATGTGCTACTGTTTTGGTTTTAACTGCTAGCAATAAGAAGGAACTTAAAAATTATGAATAAGATTAAATTTCAAAAAAGGAAAGTTCTTGCCAAAAGTGTTTTCACTAGCAGTCCACCATAAATACTGTCTTGGTTTCTCCCTAACTTTACCACTACATCTTCTATTTGAGAATCATGAAAGAGCCTTCTGCTCACTTTTAACAGGAGGCCAAAGCCATTTTTCATTTCCTCTTTGTCTTTTTTCCTTTCCTTCACTTAGGAATTTTAGAAAAAGGCAAAAGACACATGGAAATAATAATAATAAAAAAAATAATGGTTAACATTTATTAAGTGCTTACTATGTGCCATAGAACTGGTCATTTAAGTCTCTAGTTAGACCAAATAAGATTCATAGACAATTCAAATAAAAGTTATCTTTTTTTTTAACACAAAAAAAGGATATTATGAAGCACTTCATCTAAAAAAAAAAAAATAGGGTAATGCAGAAAAATGAGATGGAAAGTAGCCAGGAATGGTGTCCCCCACTGGGACTGGCAGTCATAAGAAAGGATTGTTGTTGTTGTTTAGTTGTTATGTAGTATAAGACTCTTTTGCAACCCTTTGGACTGTAGCCCACCAGGCTCATCTGTCCGTGGGATTTCCCAGGCAAGAAAACTGGAGAGGGTTGCCATTTCCTTTTCCAGGGGATTTTTCCAACCCAGGGATCAAACCCACATCTCATGTGTTGGCAGGAGGATTCTTTACCACTGAGCTACCAGGGAAGTCCAAGAAAGAGGATTATGAGATGTCTATTGCAGAAGTGGGAGGCATGGATGACCTAACCCAGACTAACAGGATAAGGTGAGAAGTAAGGCAAGAACGGATCATAAAGAGAAACTTTAGTTTTAAGAAGACATGGGTAAGACAGAGATTTAATGGGAAGGAAATTCCAAGACCTAAAATGCATATGAAAAGGAACTCACTCAGTTAAGTAATGTTTAAGGGTTTCATGGAAGCCTTGAGATGACTAGCAACTGAGTGATACAAAATAAACTTTTCTTTTATCTTAAATAGTGGGATTTAATTCTTCATATGGTTTTATGACTTCTGATAAGAAAGATTATGTTTTCATGTTAGCATGTCATAAAGAATTTAAAATGTGCAGGCTTTAACTAGATGCTCAAAAACTTAAAACTGGAGTTTTTATAGGTGTTTTGCAAGTAACGTACTGCAGCCCTATATCAGAGGGTTGCAGGCAGCATATGAAAATAGTAAGGTTTGTGGGGGTGAAGCTCAGGAAGTCTACAGAGAAACTAGCCAGTGATTGACAGCTAGGCACATTCTTTAGCCAACTCAATATGAATTTCAATAAATTTAAGAATTGAGGGCCTCAAGTTACAAAAGTGTATTCAGTTAAATAAAGACCTTCAAGAACTAAGCCAAGCTGTGACTCACATTACACTAAAAAGAATTTTTTCTTGAGGGAGGGGAGTGCTGGTGGTATGGGAGGTGGTTGTCCTTTCAAGTATTTGACAAAAATAATCTTTGCACCTATGTTGAAGTCTCTTAGAACATACATTATTAAAGGTATGTTTAAAATTATTTGCACACTATACATAACTGATATTACATTTCTCAGGTTTAAAAAAATGGCTAAAATTAAAAAAAAAAATTTAATTAAAACAAAACCAAAACACCAAACTTCAGAGAATTTCCAAATCAAAAATATTATCACAATTATCTATGCCACAAAAGCCAGAAATTGTCTTAAAGGAACACAATTTAGTCATGGAAAGAAGCCACATAAAGTTCCTGAAGAGTAAGAGGGCCTCTACTGCAGACTCTATATTCCAAATTTGGGGAAAGTTAGAAGAGGGGTTGTTTCTTTGCAGTAAATGATATGCAGGCATCAGGTGCTATAAAACAGGTATTTATGAGGGGTAGCACTAAATCTTGTTCTTTCATAGTTTATTTTCAGCCCTTGTATGGGAAACTCCCTTCTTGTGAATTTCAGGATCTACTCAAAAAAATCAGAATTTCACTACATAGTTGATTAGAAGGAAGCAAATGTGTGGAAGTTATAACAGTGCCAGAAGAATTTACAAATGTAGTTGGATAAGGCAGTCCAGAGATTAGCAAAAGGAAGAAGAATCAGCTGTGATGGGGGTGGGAGGGTGCCAAGGAGGAGAACATATAACCAAACCCAGAAGTCAGGCTGCCTGGTCCAAGCTGGGATCTTGGAGGACAGATAAAAATAGCTAGTTCAGTTCAGTCACTCAGTCATGTCCGACGCTTTGCAACCCCATGGATTGCAGGACGCCAGGCCTCCCTGTCCGTCACCAACACCTGGAGCAAGCTCAAACTCATGTCCATGGGGTCGGTGATGCCATTCAACCATCCCATTCTTTGTAATTCTCTTCTCCTCCTGTCCTCAACCTTTCCCAGCATCAGAGTCTTTTTCGATGAGTCGGCTCTTCACATCAGGTGACCAAACTATTGGAGCTTCAGCTTCAGTATCAGTCCTTCCAATGAATATTCAGGGCTGATTTCCTTTAGGATGGACTGGTTTGATCTCCTTGCTGTCCAACGGATTCTCAAGAGTCTTCTCTAGCAGCACAGTTCGAAAGCATCAATTCCTTGACACTCGGCTTAAATCCTGAATAAGTTTGATGAAAAAGCAGTCATAGTCCACTTTGCAGATGGTAGCACTGAGTCTTAGAGCTGTAAATGTCTTGTCCAAGGTTATACATTTGGTAAATGCTAAAGCCAGAGTACAGATCCGAGTCTCATAGTCTCTAAAAGTATACATGCTCAAAGTTTAGCTTTAGTGCTAATGTATACATGAATTGTCAATAAATTATTATTGGATAGAAATGAAGTTTTAAAAGTATATACAACCTATGTGAGCAGAGGCATTGTGCTTCTTTTCAACATCTTCAGATTCCTTATCTTTACATGAAGACTTTGCCTTTTTGAATCTCAGATGTAGGACTTTGATGAAGGATCCTCAAATTTTATATTTAAGAATATATAGGAAAGCCACTTATTCTCCTTAGCAACTAGAGCTGTGTTGATCAGAGCCAACAGTGTTCTCCCTTGGATTCATATTACCCATTTGAGAGCCCAAATGTGTAAATTAATGGCAATATCTAAGTATATAATTAGACTGAATCCACAGTTCCACTGGAAAAATTACCTTCTGACTTTAATAAAGTTAGCTTAGTATAGGTTCCACGGATATATTAATAGTAAAAGTAACTGCTAAAAAATTGGCAAAGGACTAGAAAAAAATGAAGCATTATTTTTTTCACACATTGTATTTGTTGAAACAATGTTCTCCTGTATTTCAGGGAAATTAATCAGATGGCTCAAGTGGTAAAAATCCACCTGACAATACAGAAGACACAGGAGATGGGGATTCAATCCCCAGGTCAGGGATGATCTGCTGGAGCAGGAAATGGCATCCTCTCCAGTATTCTTGCTTGGAAAATCCTGTGGACAGAGGAATCTGGTGGGCTACCATTCATGGGGTCGCAACGAGTTGGACACAACTTAGTGACTGAGCATAAGCATGCATTATAAGCTCTAAGTTAAAACTGATATTTCCCAATGGCAGTCTTTCTTAGCTTCTTTTTGGTGATGGTCTATAGTTGAATATATTGCAAAATATTTTAATGTTCCAAATGATATCCAGACTAAGAATGATATATAAAGGCAACTTCCTGGTTCTGTTAAAATTTCCTTTAGCAATCAAGTATTTGAAATGTCTGAAAAACAGATTCTTCTCTCCTATTCAGTTTTTATTACCATCTTTCCTCCATTCTTTAACAAGGTTTCAATTATACTTGTAACAGTCTCCACTGTGACATATAACAGAAAAGCAATTGGCCTTTCATTTTGTCTTTCCCGCCTTTCTTACCATAGCTTTATGATTGCATAATAATTTTAGCTATCATTTACTTGTGTTTGAATGTACAAACTGATATTTTGCTTACTCCTTCTCTAGGGTTGTTCATCTATATTAAACATCTAAATACTTTTAAAACAAGCTTAATAAATCCTTAAAGAAATCAAATTGGAACCAATACAGACCAATCACTTGGAAAATTATGTAGGTGTGGTTCATGTCTAACTTATAGCCATTATGTTAAATCATGATGTCTGGGGCAGCTGGTTGAATTTATATATTAAACATAAATTTTCTAAGTGACACTTTTTCTAATACATTATGATTTTACTTTTCTGAACTTCAAGTCTTATTTCATTAAAATGACTCAAATAACTACACTAGAAACTCACAAAAATTTTAATCAAATTTAAGGTTTATGGAACATGTCACCTAAAAAATGTAAAAGCTCTATTGTTCTCATTTCTTTTTTGTTCCTTCCATTTAAAATCAAAAGACTTATACTTGATAGAAATGGAGAGTAAAGGACTGAATGTGAACATATTAGAAATCCAAATAGGAACAAAAATTACTTTGTATTCTACTCAAATGACGAGATCATTTTTTTTATTAAACTATTGAGAGAGATCAATTTATTTCAGGATGTGAACAATCTTTCTGTGAATACAGACTGGAAGAATAATTTATATATTTTCTCTTTGAATTAATATTAATTCAGAGGCCAGATTACCTGTGTAATATTTCATATAATATTTCTACAAGTGATTGCAATTCACTCGGAAAAAATTCAATAGGAAAAGGCAAGATTGAAGTTGGGAAGCAGTATAATGTGGATAGGATAGGAGCTGTGGGAAGCATGAAAGGATGGTTGTTGTTGTTATTATTTTACTTATTATTTTATTATTATGCTTTTTGTTGCTCCAACTGCCTTCTGAGATTAACACTCTCCAGAGGAGGGCCCTTATTACGCTAAGCGCATTAGTATGTTTGGCTGTGCAGTCCTGAAGCTTGACATCAGAAGAGGTAAACTGGTCTGCATGGTAGTAGAAGGAAAAAGAGAAAAAAGAATGACCAACAGTGTAAAATGTAACTGCTTCTTATGACTGCAAATCTGCTCTGAATTCTACTAAGCTCTGAAGAAGCTTCTTAGGACTGAATCTGTTGCAGAAACTGCTGAGGGAGCTGAGTTGTGCATCTGGACGGGATGTGACGTACAGAGGCAGAGGGAGCCATGAAGACAGAATTCTCTAGAAATGAGAAGAATCATGAAAAATGCCATGGGATAGCAAGGTTTGAAAAATCATTTCTTATCTAGAGTCCTTCAAGGAAGAGGATCACAGCTAAGATCTTGGGTAGTTTCCAAGAGATCTGGAATTTTATCTTGTCGGCATAGCATTCTTTGGGACTACTGCATAATAAGTAATCAACATGTATTTGTTTAATGAATATTCCTCTTTCAGTTCAAACTGTATCCTTATGGTAATAAATTTCAAAAGTAACCAGTACCCATTTCTTCCTTTCCCTTCACTTCTTTTCTGTACCCATCAATCTCTGGCACTTTTTACCTTGCTTTAAGCATATAGTGACAGCATCACACCAAATTACCTGAATGAAAAATAAAAAGTTCAGTGAGCCATAGGCTTACTATATTATAAATGAAAATAAAAAGAAATTTAGTGGTTCAAAAAGCATAAAGTATTTCTTCTTAAAAGCATAAAGTATTTCTTCTTATTAACCAATCATCAGTGTAGTTCTGTAGACAATGAAACCTATTTTTAATAATTTTCCAGTTCTCTCTCCCCTTTCCTGACATCAATACTAAAAGGATCAGTCATGCTGTTCAAATCAGTAGAGACTTAAATCAATGTAGAAGAAACCATGAAAAGGAAACCAAAAATTCCACACCCGCCCACCTGTGTTTCAGCTACAAAACTTCCAACATGAAAATCAACAGAGAAAAAGGGAGAGAAAGGGTTAGAGAAAGGGGATAAAGAAAAAAGCTAGTCTATGGAATTGTCCTTGAATCTGAAACGGAATATCCCCTTTGACTCTTTGTCAAAGTGCTGCTGCAAAATTATGTTGTTCCCTGATGCAGTTTTCTTCAATGAATCAGACTGCGTAATCCTAAATGAAATCACGCTGGGAAAAATCAAAGATTTAAAAACTTTATCATCTCACCAGAAAACAACTATCAAGACTGGGCTGTCGGTAACTTCCACCAAGATAAAGATTGTTTTACACACTTTTGTTTAGTCACAAAGTTGTATCTGACCCCCTTGCAGCCCCATGGACTGTAGCTCACCAGGATCCTCTGTCCATTGGATGTCCCAGGCAAGTATACTGGAATCGGTTGCCATTTCCTTCTCCAGGGGATCTTCCCAACTCAGGGATTGAACCTGTGTCTCAATTGGCAGGTGGATTCCTTGCCACTGAGCCACCAGGAAAGCCTGTTTTATACATTATTTCTGTCAAATCAGTGGATTTGCTTGTTTGTTAGACCATACACCTCTTCGAAATGAATTATAATAATATCAAGGGGAAGAATATTAACATTTTGGCAATGCAAATTCTTAGTCCAGATGGGGAACCACTTAAGCTTCAAATGTAATGAATGAACAGGAAAAAAAGATGCAAACCTCTGTGCACTTTCTTCAATTCATAACCCAAATTTTCTGATGCGTGCTTCCTTAAAATGTTTCCAAGTCTACGGTTTGTTTAAACAATATATTTTAATAGAACTCCATGGATGTCCATTAATCCACTTGCAAATACACAGGTCATAGAGCAGAGTGAAGTTATTTCTTAAGTCTTCTATGTGGCAGAAACAGAACAAGCAGTGCACCCTTATCTGTCCTAAAGAATAAAGCCTCAGCTCTCCAACACAACTGGTTACGTAGCTTGTCCTTCAACTACTTCAAGGATGGTGATTTCACAAGTTCTTGGTCACTGATTCAATGTTCATTTTATCTTCTTGTCTAGAATTCTCTTCTCATACACTTTAAATGATCATACTTTACATTGGGTCATTAGCCTGAATTCATTCCTTAGGTGGCTGGCAGCCCAGAAGAATCTATTCCCAGATTGATAAATTGTTTGCCTTTCTCCATATCTGTTTTTCCAAGTGAATGTTAACTTAAAAAAAGTTTTGGAGATAATTTTAATCCTATAGAAAGTTGCAAAAATAGGAGAGAAATTTTCCATATATCCTTCAGCCCTTTGTGCTATTATCTTACATAACTTATACCATTAGGAAAACCTAATAAATGAAAATTTGCACAAACGTATTATCTAAACTATACATTTATTTTGATTTCACTAGTTTCTCCACTACTGTTGTTTTTCCACATTAATCCAAGATTCCACATTATGTTTGGTTCTCATGTCTCTTTATATATCTCCATTTCATGACAGAATTTTAATCTTGTCTTTCCTGATCTTGCTACATTTGATGAGTTGCTTGTTGCTATTTAGTCACTATGTTGTGTCCAATTTTTTTGTGACCCCATGGACTGTAGCCCGCCAGGCCCCTCTGTCCATGGGATTCTCCAGGCAAGGATACTGAAGTGGGTTGCCATGCCCTCCTCCAGGGGATCTTCCCAACCTGGGGATCAAACCCAGGTCTCTTCTGTCTACCTGCATTGGCAGGTGGATTCTTTACCACTAGCGCCACCTGGAAAGCCCACAAGAGGGTATGGCCTCCACCAAATTTGAACACACTTGTTCAGTCAGCCCACTTTTAGCCTTTATCAAGTATTTGATGATCTATGTTCCAGACAAATATGTGCAAGGGTTTGTCTCTCCTCAAATGTTGGTCTACTTTGCTTGCTATCACAGCTTTCTGATGGGATTAAGAAGAGTTGTGAATTTGAAGTTAATCCGGCTCCTCTACTCATTGTAAAGTTGGTAGTGATGCGGTTCTAGCATCTAGGGTGTTTATTACACCCTAGAGGAGATCTGCTCCTTTTACTAAACAATCACACATGAATCTACTTCTAATCAATTTTTTTAATTAGAAAAGTAATTTCCATTTATTTGAAATTTAAAATGTACATATTGATATTTGGGGAAAAAAAAGGAAAGAAAAACAGTTTCAGAAGTTAAAGCTCAAAAAAAAAAAAAAAGAAGTTAAAGCTCAGTCATTGTGCCCATGTGGGAGAACAGAATCAATTAATTTTGGTTTAACCTGGGCTGAACTGTCATTTAAGTGTAAGACAGAGTGAGGGGAATACTTGCAATGGTAGAGCTGGAGTTGAGAATGAGCTAGAGGCGATCCTGGAAACAAGGGTGAGAGGCTGCTGCTCTGTCACATGAGACCATGGCTGAATTCCCAAACGCTTCTCTGTCTCGACTATACTGTCCTTAGTAACAAGTAAGAGCTGGGGATAGGTAAGAAAGTTTATTATTCCCAAGTAGACTGGGAGCTGACTGTGGATCAGATCATGAACTCCTTATTGCCAACTTCAGACTGAAATTGAAGAAAGTAGGGAAAACCACTAGACCATTCAGGTATGATCTAAATCAAATCCCTTATGATTATACAATGGAAGTGAGAAATAAATTTAAGGGACTAGATCTGGTAGAATGCCTGATGAACTATGGACAGAGGTTCATGACATTGTATAGGAGACAGGGAGCAAGACCATCCACAGAAAAAAGAAATGCAAAAAAGCAAAATGGCTGTCTGAGGAGGCCTTACAAATAGCTGAAAAAAGAAGAGAAGCAAAAAGCAAAGGAGAAAAGGAAAGATATTCCCATGTGAATGCAGAGTTCCAAAGAACAGCAAAGAGAGAGAAGAAAACCTTCCTCAGTGACCAATGCAAAGAAACAGAGGAAAACAACAGAATGGGAAAGATTAGAGATCTCTTCAAGAAAATTAGAGATACCAAGGGAACATTTCATACAAAGACGGGCTCAGTAAAGGACAGAAATGATATGGACCTAACAGAAGCAGAAGATGTTAAGAAGAGATGGCAAGAATACACAGAAGAACTGTACAAAAAAGATCTTTACAAACCAGATAATTATGATAGTGCGATTACTCACCTTGAGGCAGATATACTGGAATGTGAAGTCAAGTGGGCCTTCGGAAGCATCACTACGAACAAAGCTAGAGGAGGTGATGGAATTCCAGTTGAGCTATTTCAAACCTTAAAAAATGATGCTGTGAAAGTGCTGCACTCAATATGTCAGCCAATCTGGAAAACTCGGCAGTGGCCACAGGACAGGAAAAGGTTGGTTTTCATTCCAATTCCAAAGAAAGGCAATGCCAAAGAATGCTCAAACTACTGCACAGTTGCACTCTTCTTACATGCTAGTAAAGTAATGCTCAAAATTCTCCAAGTCAGGCTTCAACAATACATGAACCGTGAACTTCCAGATGTTCAAGCTGGTTTTAGAAAAGGCAGAGGAACCAGAGATCAAATTGCCAACATACACTGGATCATTGAAAAAGCAAGAGAGTTCCAGAAAAACATCTTCTTCTGCTTTATAGACTACACCAAAGACTTTGACTGTGTGGATCACAATAAACTTTGGGAAAATCTGAACAAGATGGGAAAACCAGACCACCTGACCTGCCTCTTGAGAAATCTGTATGCAGGTCAGAAAGCAACAGTTAGAACTGGACAAAGAACAACAGACTGGTTCCAAATAGGAAAAGGAGTACGTCAAGGCTATATATTGTCACCCTGCTTATTCAACTTATATGCAGAGTACATCATGAGAAACGTTGGGCTAGACGAAGCACAAGCTGGAATCAAGATTGCCAGGAAAAATATCAATAACCTCAGATATGCAGATGACACCACCCTTATGGCAGAAAGTGAAGAGGAACTAAAGAGCCTCTTGATGAAAGTAAAAGAAGAGAGTGAAAAAGTTGGCTTAAAACTCAACATTCAGAAAGCTAAGATCATGGCATCCAGTCCCATCACTTCATGGCAAACAGATGGAGAAACAGTGGAAACAGTGGCAAGCTTTATTTTTTTTTTGAGCTCCCAAATCACTGCAGATGGTGACTGCAGCCATGAAATTAAAAGACACTTAGTCCTTAGAAGAAAAGTTATGACCAACCTAGACAGCATATTAAAAAGCAGAGACATTACTTTGCCAACAAGGTCTGTCTAGTCAAGGCTATGGTTTTTCCAGTACTCATGTATGGATGTGAGAGTTTCTATAAAGAAAGCTGAAAGCCAAAGAATTGATGCTTTTGAACTATGGTGTTGGAGAAGACCCTTGAGAGTCCCTTGGACTGCAAGGAGATCCAACCAGTCCATCCTAAAGGAAATCAGTCCTGAAGATTCATTGGAAGGACTGATGCTAAAGCTGAAACTCCAATCCTTTGGCCACCTGATGGGAAGAGGTGACTCATTTGAAAAAAAAACCCTGATGCTGGGAAAAACTGAAGGCAGGAGGAGAAGGGTATGACAGAGGATGAAATGGTTGGATGGCATCATCAACTCAATGGGCATGAGTTTGAGTAAACTCCGGGAGTTGGTGATGGACAGGGAGGCCTGGCATGCTGCAGTCTATGGGGTTGCAAAGAGTTGGACACAACTGAGCGACTGAACTGAACTGATGCCTTCTTTTCTCTTTAGGCAAATAAACATTTTCCAGACCAGGAGTTCATTTAGTTTTTCAAGGAACATTTATTTGTTTTCTATCTAATGGCATGCACTATCTTTAGTTTGGGGAACAGGTAGTGAATAGAATTTCCCAAAGCAGCTCAGAAAACAGAATGAAGGTGAATAGACATGTCAGCTATGTGATAACTGATGCAATAGAGCTGAACACAAGATTTAATACTGGCAGGAGAGTGACATATTATGATGGTTAGGAGACTGGATCCTGGAGTTAGGCTCAGTAGGTTTGATTTGGGCTCTATCGCTTACTAACTGTATGCCCTGGAGCAAGTTAATGAACCTCTACTGTGTCCTCTTCTTAAAATGGGAATAATAGCGTTACATGATAGAGATTTATGAACACTCAGCGTGATAATATTGGATTGAACAATATGAAATTGTCAAGAATCTCCTCCTTTTGATCTACAGAAATGGCAGTTTCATATGGTTGAATCCCATGCCTTAAATACTCAGCACAATGCTAAAAAGTTCTGTAGTGTTTTTAATTGTGCCCTCTTCCTCAAATATGTATATAATATAAATATATTTTCTATAAAATAAGAATATATTTATTTTAATATAAATGTATGTTTTATACACACACATACACACACACACACAAGAGATGTATGGATGAGACCTTATTTGGAAATAGGGTCTTCACAGATATAATCAAATTAAAATGAGGTCATACTGGATTAGCATCAGCCCTAAAATAAATGACTGCTGTCTTTATAAGAAAAAGGAGAGGGAGACATGAATACCCTGGCACAGAGGAGACACACAGGGAGGAAGGTCATGTGCAAATGGAGACAGAGACTGAAGAGTTGCATCTGTACCCGCGGGAACATCAAAGATCGCCAGCGACCACCTTAAGCTACAAGGAAGCAGGGAAGGCTCCTTCTCTGGAGTTTTTAAAGGGAGCATGACCCTGCTGACACCTATTTGAAATTCCTCCGACTCCAGAAGTGTGAGTGAGTAAACGTCTGTTGTTTTAAGCCATCAAGTTTATGGTAATTTATTGCATAGCCTTAGGAAACAAATACAGGTAGCTATTGCTCAGTAAATGTTATCTGTAGTTCATCATTGAAACACAGAGGGGAAATGATTCATTTTGTCAGAGAAAGAGTTGCTCAGGGAAGATTTCAGTAGTGATCACTTAAAAAGAAGAGGGAAAGGTCATTCCAGATGAGGAAATGTCATGAACAAATGTATCAAGAAATAAATGTCTGCTTCTACACAAATTTGATTGGAAGGTTGCAAGAGCACTAGAAAAACGTGATTTTAGGCATTATTGGTCTTTGATGGTCTTCTTAAGCTATGGTAGCAATGTAGTTTCTGTGCCATTGACAATAAAATTTCACAGTCATTTTTAAATACAAGAGTTATGTGATCTAACCAATATTTTATAAACAGAACTCTGGGAGTCGTGTATGCACTAGGGGAGGGTGGGGGTGCTTCACAGGGATATTGAAATTGTCATGGTTTAGGATTATAACAGTCCCAGAAGAATAGGCAAAGAAGAGGAAGATAGAAAAAACATTTCAGGTATATAATTTATATAATGACATCCTATTTTGAGTGACTTAGAGGAATAAAACTATGATGATTTCCAGATTTCTAGTTTAGGATACAGGTAGATTGAAGGAACATTTACTAAGACATGGAACTTAAAATACAGAATTTTTTTAGTGAGAATAATTAGAGAAAAACTGAAGTTGAGGAAAATATCCAGGTGAAAATTGTATATAGCATTTGGACATGTAGATTTGAATATTTGAAGAGAGGTCTTTATTGGAGTTACAAACTTTAGAGCTATTAGGTTTTAGATAGAAGTTGAAGGATTGATGGTAAATGTGCTTATCCACAACTGTGTAGAAGGATGAAAGAAGACAGTTGAGCAGAAAAAGAGGGACACTATCATGAAGACTGAAAAGCAGGATCAAAAAATTATAGCCTAAGGACACAAAGATAATGGAATGGTAAAACCCAAAGAAGAAATTTCAAGAGGATTATGTGAAATTCTACAAGTGGTTGTGGCAGTCACGACAGACTGAATTATGCAGTGGTAACAAACACATCCCAACTGTTTATGACTTAACACAGAAAAAAGGGTTTCTTCTCCACATACAACATAAACCACTGGGAGGATAGAGATTATCTCAGTTCTTCAGGAACTAGGCTTATGAAGGCTCTACCTTGACATATACCTGGAAAGTTACTAAGGCAAGGGAAGGGGAACATGGTGAATAATGCACTGGCTCTTATTTTTTTTCATCTTGTGGCCATGTGACACATGGAATCTTAGCTCCTGGACCAGGGATTGAACCTGCACCCTCTGCATTGGAAGCCAGGAGTCTTAACCACTGGACCTCCAGGGAAGTCCCTGCATTGGCTTTCAAAACTCCCACATCTACTGACACACTTCATTGACAAAGTCACACCCCAATATCTAACAAGACAATGCCAAACCAAGTGGATGGCAAAGAACAATTTTATCATGTACCAAGAAGAAGAAACACAACAATTCTGCAAAAGTCCTAAAGAAGGGGACTTGAGGGGAAGAAAAAAGATTTGAGAGAGATACTCTAGGAAGTCAGAAGCATTGGTGATGTGACACAAACAAATGAACTGCTGAATGAGACTGAAGCATGTGATGAGATGGGGACCATTCCTTTCCAATGAACCTGGGCAATATGTTTATGGGATTTTTCTTAACCATTTTCAGTGGCTCCGTCAGAGGGAGACATGAAACAAGAAGTTGGCTTGACACAAATTTGTAATTTACCCATATCAGTCAGTGAAGGAAGTATATCTGCCTGTGACTGAATAGTTAACAGAATTGACTACAAGTTCTAGTTTGGTTGGGGAAGAAAATAAGGATGTGATGGGACAGGTAAACTTGAAAACTAGGGAGAGGCCAAGGAAATGGAGATGATTATTATTATTGTTAAGAATAGGGAGAGGCCAAGGAAATGGAGATTATTATTATGACAGTGATGTGGATGTTAAGAGGTCAGGAAAGATCAAGAAAGATATAAAACTTATGGGTTACCCTGGTGGTACTATGGTTAAAAATGCACCTTGCAATGCAGGAGACGTCAGTGAGACCCTTGGTCCAGGAAGACACCACGTGTCACAGAGCAACTAAGCCTCTGCATGACAACTACTGAGCCTGAGTGTACTTGAGCCACGCTCCCCAAGAGAAGCCACTCAAATGAGCAGCCCAGGCACTGCAACTAGCGTAGCCCCCGCTCACTGCAACTAGAGAAAGCCTGCAAACAGATGAAGAGCCAGCATAGCCCAAAATAAATTAATTAAACAATTTTTTTTAAAACTGACTGAGCTAGTTTCCTAGGATTTCTTGGCTGCGTTTGAGAATCTCCCTTTTCACAGACCTTGGATTTAGTGTCCTTCTAGGGTTATGCAGTCAACCATACTATTGGACTTTGATGAAAATCAGTGTGTTTCGATAAGCAGAGTTCAGGCATTGGAGCAAAAACCGTCTGAGTTTGAGTCTTGCTCTAACATTTATCACTGAATTAACTTGAACAAGCTATCTTATCACTCTGACCTCTTGTATAAGACCTCTTGTATTTTTCATGTATAAGTGGTGATTCATTCAACAAGTAAATATTAATTATTCATTTAATAATGTGTATTTATAGATTATCTACCATGAGCCAGACATTTGACTTAGCCTGGAATATAGTGAATATACAAACACAACTTTGCCTTTATCACTGAAAGTGAAAGTGAAGTCGCTCAGTCGTGTCCTACTCTTTACGACCCCATGGACTATAGTTCAACAAGGCTCCTCTGTCCATGGGATTCTCCAGGCAAGAATACTGGAGTGGGTTGCCATTTCCTTCTCCACGGTATCTTCCTGACCCAGGGATTGAACCCGGGTCTCCTGCAATGCAGGCAGACGCTTTAACCTCTGAGCCACCAGGGAAGCCCTGAAGGGCCAGCTAAAAATGGCATATTTGGGTTTCTGATCATATCTGGGGTGACAAATAGTCTTCCTTTTGTTGCTTGGAGAATCTGTATTACTTGTAGGAAGTTATGACTCCCACACTCACAAGCTCAATTATGATTGAGCTCAATCAATAATGGTAATTCAGTTTCCTTTTGTTAGTGTTTGATCCAAAGATGAGAACATGGCCCAGCTCAAACCAATTAAATGTAATAAGTATCAGCTAGAGGACTTCCAGGAAAAATAAAAAACAAAACCTGATTAAAAGAAAATGTCCAACAGGAATTGGGCTTCTTTATCCTTCCCATCCCGTTTCTGTAGTGGAGGTCCTGTCATCTGAGAATATGTTGCTAGCCCTATCTCAGTTATTTTGAAACCATGAGGGGAAAGCTAAAAAAAAAATGTACTAGTTGACCTTTTTATATTATTGAGTGGATTTATTTTATATTATTCGACTAAACATGTACATCCAGTCTTCATTCAATGTGAAATAATTAAGTGCTTTTGGTATTTATATCATTTCAAGTTAGAAATTCTGAAACATAAACATGTGAAATGACTCATTCAATGAGCATAAGTCTTTCCTCTGTGCTCCTTCAGGGTCTTATAATTTATTTAGCTATGACAAACCTAGACAGTGCATTAAAAAGCAGAATCACTTTGACGACAAAAGTTCATGTAGTCAAAGCTATGGTCTTTCCAGGAGTCATGTTCAGTTGTGAGAGTTGGACCATAAAGAAGACTGAGAGTTGAAGAATTGATGCTTTCAAATTGTGGTGTTGGAGAAAACTCTTGAGAGTCCTTTGGACAGCAAGGAGATCAAACCAGTCAATCCTAAAGGAGATCAGTCCTGAATATTCATTGGAAGGATTGATGGCTGAAGCTGAAGCTCCAATACTTCGGCTGCCTGATCTGAAGAGCCGATTCATTGGAAAAGACCCTGGTCTGGAAAAGATTGAGGGCAAGAGAAGGGGGCAGCAGAGGATGAGATGGTTAGACAGCATCACTAACTCAATGGACATGAATTTGAGCAAACTCTGGGAGATAGTGAAGGACAGGGGAGCCTGGAATGCTGCAGTTCACAGGGCTGAAAGAGTCAGACATGAGTTAGCAAGTAAATAAACAAATACTTCTTAACTTGCCTTTAGTACCATGTGGGTATATGTACGTGTTCTTTGCTAGCTAGACTGTAAACTTTCTTTAACCATTATTTCTTTGCTTTTTTTTTTTTTTTTTTAACAACAAAAGCAGTTTCTTTCAGCCAGGAGTCTCTCCCATCTCATAAAATGACCTCCCCTCCTCCCCAATCCATCCAGACCTACAAATCCAAAACAGCAGAAATATTCTGGATTACTCATTTCCCCTCCCATTCACATGCTATCCATCCACAAGATCTATCAACTATCTCTAAAATGTGTCTAAAGTCTATTTTCATTGTAACCCAGTCCAAACCATCATGATCTCTAGCCTTGGTTATGGGCAATAGACTCCTAATAACGGGTAGCTTTTGACTACCCCCATTTCCCCTCCAAATCTTTCCCAAAAAGGCAGTCAGAATGACTTGCAGAATTGTAAATTAAATAATATAACTGCCTCCTCTTAAAATCTCCCTGATAGACTCCCATTGTGATTAAAATAAAATGCAAAATCCTGGCCTCAGGCACAAGGCTCTAACATTCTGGTCCCTGACTCCCTCTCTTATTTATCACATTCTATACCCTCCAGTCACTCCAGCCTCTTTTTTGTTGCTCAAACCCACAGAGCTTTTTTTCTGTCACAGTGAATTTGAACTTGCTCTTCCTTCCACTTTCCCCAGTGGCTACACAAAGAGCTGTCTCCTCATTACAAGGTCTTGGCTCAAGTGGCACCTTTGCAGAAAGTTGTCCCTTGATCATCGATCCACCGTGTGTAAGAGGGATTCCCCTACTTCCATTCTCCCTCTGCATTACTATTTTCTTCATTTTCTTTATAGCTCCAGATGCAGATGATCTAATATTAGGCTTGTTGCCTTTTGCATTTTTATTGCTTGTTGTTTATCTTTCACCCAAGTAGAATGTAAATTCCATGAGATCAAGGACTTTTCCTGTCTGGTTTATAATACAGAATCCCAGCATTTAAAACAGTGCATAATAACTGCTTACTAAATATTAGTTGAATGAATAAAACTTGGTGAACTGTTTCTCCTCTTTATCCACTCCATCACTCAACATGGAGCCATGATTCAGGGATACTCAGTAATATCCATTTGTTCAATACATGCTTATTGAATATCTTATATGAAAAGGTTTGCATAAGGCGCTGAGGAAATACTAGTAAAGAAGAAAGAAAATTGAAATTTTCCTTCTAGTTGTGCTTCAGAATATTCAGGAAAACCCTTTACCTCTATGAGCTGAAAGACCTTGATTTCTGCTGCTTTCCAAGGTGTGAATGTAGTTCAAATCCAGAAAAGCCATAATTTTTATTCTTAAAATGCTTGTACTTCCCTTTTTTCAATGTCAAATGAATAACTACATTTTCAACACTTGATGATCCTTATTATCGTGAAATATTCTGCAATTAACAAAAATATTTAGACAACATTCATTTGTAGAATCATAATATAAAGTATTCTCTGTTTTAAAATGAAATATTGCCTAAGGCTAGTTCTTACCAGGAGTCTGTGCTTCCACATTACATATGCATTAATAGTTTGTCTGAACTTGACAATTTTTAATTTTTCCTTGGCAATACAAGTGTTTCTCTTACATTCATGAATCTCAATGCTCTCTTCTGGCTGCTGATCTCAAGTCCACAGCCTCTCATCTCTTTTTTAGCACTGCTTTTAGTTACAACTCCTGTTAACTCCTTATTTTCAAGAGTCATTTCTTTTAACAATAGCTACTCTTTACCAGTAAAGATTTTTTCCTCAGAGAAAGGCAGGAACTGGATGTGAAACAAACAATGGTACTAATTTGGCTTCAAATATTCCAGTGGGTCTTCCCCAGTGGCTCAAGGGCAAAGAATCTGCCTGCCTTGCAGGAGACACAGGAGATGTGGGTACGATTCCTTGGTCGGCAAGATCCCTTGGAGGAGGGAATGGCAACCCACTCTGGTATTCATCCCAAGAAAATCCCTTAGATAGAGGAGTCTGGTGGTCTACATGTAGTTCATGACTGAGCAACTGAGCATGAATTCCAGTGATTGAAATATGACTATAAATAATAAGAGAGAACTCAAGGAACATACAAAATGGGAAGCAATCTCATTGCATAGCAATCAAGGTGAAAACATCTTATTCTTTTTACCTTTCATATTCAGTATTATCTACAGATGAGCATATAGGAAAAAACTGACTAAACAGAATCAAAAGTTTTAGCTGTAAGTCAATTCAAAGTACTCTTAAAGCATCAACTTATTTATATTGAAGAGTGGTGAGATATTTAGGTTATGCATAAATTAAAGAAATAACTTACAAAAAGCAAAAAGGCAGCATATTTATAGAGATGATGAGCAATGAAAAAGTGGCAGAAGTATCATGTGAAACAATCATCACAGCTCTCCAAGAAAGACTCAGAGCAGATACTGGGCACACTAGATTTTCTGAAGATCTGCAAATAAAAGAGAAAGTTGGAAAGCTACAAGCCTAAGCATAAGATACAGCAGTCTCAAAGGCAAGCACAAGCTTCATAGATGGTGAGTAAAGCCTTTGGAAGACAAGAGGGAAGCTTATCTAGAACTTGAACAATGCCGGAAGTTAGGTAAGTTAGACAATGACATTGAGGATAAAAGAGTACCAGATAGTTGTAGAGTGTAGCTACTTGGAAAGAATAAAGCAATTATATATTTTTTCAATTAAATAGCTTAAAGTTGTAGGAAAAGCAACAGAGTAGGATGTTAGATTTGGAATCAGTTTGGAGTTTTATTGGTAAACTTCTATTTATCCTTCAGGATCCAGTTCAAATATGTCGTCTTCTTTGAAACTTAATGAAGGATTGGACTGTTGCTCCTGAACCTTTTGTCATATTTCTATTATAGAATTTGCATCCTTGGATTCCCCATGTGACTTTTGCAATACTTCTCACTAGTGTGGATTGAGTTTATTTCCTTGGCTCATCCATCATGAGCTTGGTCATTAGACTTCCTTTGGTCAATGGAATGTTTGGATGGAATGTGAGCAATAGTTTTAAACATATCTGTGCCATTTGGGTTGGCCTCTTACATGGCTGTAATTTGCTGTGAGAGGAGAATCAGTAATCACTCCCTTCAACTAGGTGTATGAATGAATACATACAGGGTAGACCTGATTCTGACAGGAAGCTTGTCCAGCCTGACCCAGACATAGCAAGCCAACACTGGCTGAACCACAATTGATTTGCAGAACTATGAGCTGAAAGTTAAGGTGTGCTGTTGTAGGCCATTACAATTTTGAAATTCTTTGTTACATGGCAAGATTTATTGCTTTACCATTTTAAAATATTCTCACATACAGAATGTCCTCTTCCCTGTAATGTGCTCCTATTGTACTCTGGATCTATAACTATTACAGTATCTCTCAACTGGTAAACTCTTGTGCTCAAACATCTGTCTCTCTTAAAAAGTTCCAGGCAGCTCTACTGTAAGGACTTATCATTTTGGTGTTCTATTTCACTGTCTTCAAACTAACTGGCCCAAAGCACAAAATTGTACGTCTGTAATAGCACTGCTTTCTATATGCAAATATTCAAAGGGAAGATATCAACATATTTGTAAGACAAATCCAGTGTGAGACGTTCTGAAGCATCCATATCTTCTTCACCATATATGATTTTATTTTAAGCTTTTAAATCTCTGTTTCAGAGGCAGAAAAATAAACCACAGAAAAGAGTTAAATAAACTATGTGGTATCACAAAAAATATTTGCCTGGCATTCATAAAGTTAAGATTGTCAGTTTAAGTGCTAAGTCAATTCTAACTCATTCTTATTTATTGGAGCCTATTAAAAAGCTAACGACTACGCTATTCAGGCTCTATTCTTACATAACATATTTTTATGTTGCTGAGTAAATTCTGTTTAGACATAGCTTTTGCTCATATGAACTATTTTTGAGTAGATAAAAAGCAGTGAAACCAGTTCCCAACTCAGAGGCTTAAATTACCCACACAACTGAATAGCTGTGGATGTAAATACATGTTAGGATGAAAATGTAGAATTTGTCTATACTGTTTAGGAAACCAATTTTATACTGAGTTCCAAATGTAGGGCTAGAAAATTACAATAAAATTTGATTTAAGCCAAAGTGAATAAACTGGAAGTCACAAAACTCTTAAGCCCCAAATTATCAAGTGGTTTTAAACAGGAGTCTATTAGGCTATTGGCTATAACTCTTGTTTTCTTAGCACCAAAGTGAATATAGTATTTATTTACATAGGATAGTTTAAATACACTACCAAATGAGGTTACTTACTTTTTGTTAAATGGGAGTGGACACTTTGCTATAGGCAGATCTCCCCTAAGGGCTTTGCCTCTGGGAGTTGCCCTCAACTGAAGTGAACATCCTCAGTCAAGATCACATCTCCCTTCCCTGTGGCAGCCTGAACGTAAGACTGGCTGATGCTGGCATATAAAAGTGGGCTCAGCCCCAAACTGGGGCAACTCTAAAGAGTCATCTCAGCTCTAGATTTCCAGTAGCAACAGCTGGAGATCGCCATTGAGACTGCAGCAGAGACCAACCTCTCCCAGGGCCAGGGGTGCTGTCTCCACTCCCCCATGAAATTGGTGGTCTCTAAAACATGTTTTAATAAACTTCTTTTACACTAATATCTATCTCACTGTCTCTTTCCTGGGAACCTGGACTACAATACAAACCATGCCTAATCAATGCAACTCAACATTAGTTGAATTGAATCGACTTTATTAAACTAGGAGTTAGGACAAACACAAAGATAAATGGTGGTCTTGCCCTTTAAAAGCTGATAGTTATAATAAGGAAACTGAGATGTAAACACAGAATTATCATAAAGTGAGGCTAGAGGTTAACTGACCACCATTGTTGTTCAGTTGCCCAGTCGTGTCTGACTCTTTGCAACCCGATGGACCACAGCATGCCAGGTCTCCTTGTCCCACATCATCTCCCTAAGTTCGCCCAGTTCACGTCCATTGAGTTGGTGATGTCATCCAGCCATCTCATCCTCTGACACCCTCTTCTCCTTCTGAACTGACCACTCCTTCATGTTTGTTATTTCTGGAAGCCCTACTGACTGCCCCATAAGCTCCTTATAACACTCAAAGTTAGTCACCACCATAATTCTGGTTATTGCAGTGAAAGCCGGAATGATAAGTTCCAGGTTCAGGCAGAAGCATTTTTCAGCTGAAATTTCAGCATAATGAGATATAAGCAGTCTGCTTCATAGTGACCTTTGCATAGAAGAAAAAAATAAACCCTCTGATGTATGAAGCCTCAAAATCAGGTGGTTTGATGGTATAGGATGGCATAACCTAGTCCCTTAGCCCAGTCTAAATAATAGATGGCTACTTATCTATGCCCATTTGGTTAGGAAGGTAAGACTTGGAAGAAATTTCCCAGATCTATGATATTTAAACTGAGTACTGAATAATTTGGTTACTACATAGGGAAGAGAATTGCTTTGTTTGTTTGTTTGTTTCTTTTTTTTAGGAAGAAGAAACAGACCAATTACCTAATCAGAACTGGTGAGTCAAGAAACAATAAGTTTCTAGAGTTTTGACATTTAAACCAGCCTAGAGGACCTCCATCTGTCCAAACTGTGGTAAAATATGCAGTCTTTATGTGTGGGCACACTTTTCTGGGAAGGGTGTCTGCAAGAATGTTTAGAGCACAGTTTAGGTGAAATGCAGAGGTAAGAGATGCAGGCAAAAGAAAAAAAAAAGGACAAATGGCCTGAAATGAGGCCATAGAGCTAGAATTTATAAGGGACTTCACAAGTCCACTAAAGAAGTTTGGATTTATTTTAACCTAGGCAATTTATTAAACCAAAGATAGTACTCTGCAATTTCTTCTTGCCCAGTTCATTTTTACTGCAGTCCAAAGTAGGAAAAGTATCTCCTATGATTCTAAGGACAAAGTCTAATTTTTCACTTGGACCTGAGGACCTCTAGGATCCAAGTCTTGCTAACTTTACCAATTATAGTAGTTGATGCCTTACTCTTAAAGAGGAACTATGTGAATTTGAATCCATGCTCTACCAATAGCTACCTATGTGTTAGTTGGAATTCCCAGGCGGTGCTAGTGGTGCCAATGCAGGAGATGCAAGAGACATGGGTTCAATCCCTGGTCGGTAAAGTCCCCTGGTGGAGGAAATGGCAACCACTCCAACACTCTTGTCTGAAAAATTCCACGGACAGAGGAGCCTGGCAGGCTACAGTCCATGGAGTCGCAAAAAGTTGGAAGTGACTGAGCAACTGAACATGTGTTACTGCCAGCATCTGTAAAATAATAATAACATTACTTACCTGAAAGGTTTGTAGAAAAGATTAAATGAATAGATAGATGTAAACTATTCACATTTTAAAAAGTGCTGACACAGTTTATGGTCTCAAAGAGCTGAGAGTTCTGTGTTGATTCCTCAGCTTCTACACCTTACCATTCAGTTTCTGGGATAACATCTATTTATTCTTCAATTCACAGAATAGATGTTACTTTTTTTCTGAGAAGGATTCAGTGGTCCTCCAGCATTCAGTTAGGTGATTATCTATGCCCTTCCACAATACCTTGGATTTTTGAGTAGATTGTCCTGAAATTTAATCATATCCTTACTTATGTATATCTCTATACAGACTCTGGTAAATGGAATGTTACTGAAGAATTTTCCTTAGAGGAATAACATGCTATGTGTGTGTCTAAGGAATCACTCTGGCTGCTGGGTTGAGAATAAATTCCATGGAAGCAAGTCCCCAGGTCTGACAAGAGTTAGAAAGCAATTGCAAAGGTCTTGGTATGAGATGATGGAGACTTGGACTGGGGTAGGAGCAGTGTGATTTTGATCTACTGTTGTATCCTGGACATGTTTTTCAAATTTTATTTTATATTGGAGTATAGTTGACATGATGGATATATTTTGAAAGTGAAGCCACAGTTTTCTGATAGATTAGATGTGGTATGTGAAAGAAATAGAAGAGTCAAAAGTGATTCCAATTTTAAGGATGGAGTTACTATCTATTAAGAGAAGACTGTGGTGGAAGAGCTTTTGGGGAAAAAAAAATAGAGGAGTTCAGTTAGAATGTTGGATTTGGAGCACTTATTAGACATCCAACTGGAGATGGTAGTCAGTTGGATATACAAGAATGGATTTCAATAGACAAGTTGCTTAGAGATGTACATTTGTAAGCTGTCATCACATAGATGATCTTTTAATCTCTCAGACCTTAGAGTACCAGGACAGTGAATGTAGGAGAAGAAGGAACTGACACCCAAATTTTGTACACCTCTGACATTTTAAGAGGTCAGGGAGCCAGAGAATGATCTGAGCTATAATAGCGCATTAAGAAAAAGGGAAAGAAAACTGAGAGCATATTGTGGTCTATAAAGCAAGTAAAGAGAATTTGGGAGAAGATTCTTTTTTATTCCTTTTTTTAGGAGAATAGGAAATGGCTCAGTAGAGAGCAAAGAATAATGATGTCACAAAGGAAGGCGAGTGACAATGCTTACTTACCAGAGTGCTTCCCCTGAGTTGGCAAGAGGGAATACATCTGACACTCAAATGGAATGACTGGATATAGATAGCGGTATGCATGGTTCTGGAGGAGGAAATGTCAACCCACTGCAGTCTTCTTGCCTGGAGAATCCCATGGACAGAGGAGCCCGGGGACTACAGTCCAAGAGTCGGACGTGACTTAGTGACTAAACAACAAGGATAATGCACAGTTCATCTCTGAAGACAACACAGCAAGGCCAGGTCTAGGGATGTAAGGCTGGTAGGTGGGGAATGTGACAGAGGGATTTTGAAAGTTCCCCTCCTTAGCTCTTTCAGGTTTTTAGTCATCAGTGGAGCTTCAGTTTCCCTATGTTAGAACTACGTGCTCAGTCACTTCAGTCATTTCCGACTCTGAGCGACCCTATGGACCACAACCCACCAGGCTCCTTTGTCTATGGGATTCCCCAAGCAAGAATACTGCAGTGGGTTGACATGCCCTCCTCCAGGGGATCTTCCCAACCCAGGGATCAAACCCGCGTCTCTCATGTCTCCTGCATTGGCAGGCAGGTTCTTTACCACTCACGCCACCTGGGAAGCCCATGTATAGAACTAAGAAATTAGAAATAGCATATTTCTGTGATTCTGTAAGTGGGTAGTAATTTCAGAAGTACACCCTCAAAAAGACTCAAGAGCTATCAACTCTGCATATTTGATTAGTAGTAGAGAACTTATAAAGCATAGTTATTACTACTATTATAATCTCAGAAAATGAAAACTGTCCCATGTTTTATTATATTTTGCTAACATGATATTCCTACAATTTCTGGCACATTTATGATTTCTATAGGAACAAGTGCAGAAACTGTCTTGGAGATTGACATAGCCCATCTGCTTTAAAAGAGCTTGCGTTATAAAATGCCATATTTTCTCCTAACATCCTCCCCTCACTGAAGTAGATTAAAAAGTTAGTATTATTAAGAAATCATCTTTTGAAATAAATATCTATGTAGGATCATGAAAAGCTTTCTTTAAACAGAAGTAGTTAGATTGCAGAAAGTTGGTTAGCTCAAGTTTTTTTTTTTTCTCTTAATTCAGGATCATTAGTGTTTGACTAATGATGTGTTCCTATTTTTCCTTTAACGATGAGCTAAAAAAGTAATTTACAGTAACACAAGAAAATAAGAAAGAATACAACTTCTGCTCAAAGAAGACAAGCTTTCCATTTCAAAATGCTGGCTTTTCCAGACCAAGGCTCCATTTAGGTTCTGAAGCCACTATAGATGAAAACAAGGGATTTTCAAAAATTATTATTATTCAGGTACAGTGTCTGAGAGGAAAAAATGCTGCCTTAAAATCTAGTGGGTTTTTGTTGTTGTTTACATCTTACCATTCAGTGTTTTTATTCTTTCAGGTAAAAAGATCTCACAACTTCTATGCAGATGAACTGCCTGCATTTCAATTTAAAGTAATGGTGTGAGCAATTTCACTCCATTACTTCCAGCTCCAATACGTTCATAGTGCCTGTGTTAATGCCTACCAACAAAACACGAAGGGAACAAAGGCTTCTAATTTGTATAATGGGCCTGAGTGAGATGGGCGCTTTCTCCTCATGGATGAACACACTAAGCGATTAAAAAATTTTATAACCCAGAAACATACGGTATGTCAACATCACATGTCACTCTGAAGCAAACACACTGAAGAGAAGCAAAATCCTTTTCATTATGGAGAGTGTCTTGTCAACACACAGTTACTAGGAAAATTCATTCATGTTGCATATTTGCTGTATCAGTAGGTCACAGTTTTCTATGATACTGAGTCTGAGTGCTTTTTCAAATGAATATAAGAAAACAGAAGCACAGTAAAGTTGAAACTTCTAATCTTTCAAAGCCAATTTGTGGTACAATTGTAAATAGTATCAACTGAGTCTGCTTGGATTAAAAGCTACCATAAAGCTTATGAAAGGAGCTAAGTAGCTCAAGTGCTTGCAGTTGAGTAGAGCAGTGTATAAAGATTCATACAGCATAATCTGCCAAAGCATTTTAACAGGTAAGCATTGGGTAGAGTTTTCAGTTACTTCAAAGAGTAACACTCAAATGTGTAGCCTGGCGGATAAACACAAATTAGACAGATGACTGCCCATGTTATCTTCTGATCTCACTATGTATTTTTCCCATAAAGATCAGTGAGCATTTGAATTTATAGTATATTTGACTTTGTACCTTTTTTATCAAAAGTATGTTCTATCCATATTTTCTGATTTGGAAATCAAAGCATGCAATGTAAATTACATTAAACAGGATGATTCAAAGTCTGTTGCAGATAATTTCAGCCACCATCTAAAACATGCAAGTGTATCTGATTACAACAGCCGAAAAAAATGGTATTCACTTGAAAGCTAGTCCAGGTAAATATTTCTTTCTATAACGTTTGTGCTAACCAGATCATGTTTCCAAATACATTCTTTGTTTGATAAATGTAACAGACATGACAAATATTTTCTCATAATATTAAATAAGTTATATCTTTATGAATGCATACAAAGATATAAAAAGGGAAGTTCAAAGTCCACAGTCTTAAATTGCATGTTTAAATTAGATTCCTTTGGGCCATGCCTATCTGAAATTAATACAGTCCCTTAAATCTTTAGGAAAGCATTTGCTTTATTTGAAAATAGGCAATCTTGTATTATAAATTGCTCACAATGTTATTTTCATATGATGTCAAAATATCTGTATATAACTGAAAAAATTTAGTGAATATGATAAACTATTTCTACACCTGACTAATGAATTACTCCTTCATTTTCAGGTTCATTAATTTGTTTATTCAACCAATATTTATTGAGTGATTATTACTCTATATGGCTGAAGACAGTAGAACAAAAGAGACAAAATCTGGCCTCATGGAGTTTACATGAAAGAAGATTGGAGGAGTTAAATCAAATTTATTATGATTGCAATTGACATTAACCAAAATATTAAGTTAAGGTATAAAAAGTAAGGAAGAACAACTAGCAGAATCACAAATCACCCTTTTGTGTACACTAATCCATAAAACTAATACTTTGTTTAATCAGTGCATTTTACTTTTTTAGTACATGGGAATATTTGCTGAATCAGTCTTCCTTTTTAAATATAAAAGTATTTTTAAAACTAAAATACATAAAACTCTTAAAATTCAATAATAAATAAACACATAGCCCAGATGAAAAAAGGTGGCAAAATATTTGAACAAATATTTCACAAAAGAAGATGCATAGATGGCAAATGAGCATATGAAGAGATGCTCAATATCACTTGGCATTAGAAACACTGTAAACAAGATACCACTAAATACCTGTTGGAATGACTGAAATCTAAGAAATTGCTGGTGAGGAGTTCTCATTCACTGCTGTTGGGGATGCACAATGGTACAGACACTTTGGAAGATGCAATTTCTTACAAAGCTGAACATAGTCTTACTGTCTAATCTGGCAGTGGAAATCCTCAGTATTTATCCAAGTGATTTGAAAACTTATATCCACACAAAAACCAGCATGTGAATGTTTAGAGCAGCTTTATTCATAATCACCAAACACTGGAAACAACCAAGATGTCCTTGAATGGGTGAATGGATAAACAAATTATATATCCTGACACTTGCAATCATTTTCTGTGATAACAAAGGAATAAGCTCTCAAGACATTTAAAAATATGGATGTCTTAAACGTACATTGCTAAGTGAAAGAAGCCAGTCTAAAAAAGTTACATATCACATACTTCTTTATGACATTCTAGAAAGGTCAAAAGTAGAGATATCAGTGATTGTAAGACATTCGGTGACTAGGAAGAGAGTTGAACATATACAGGAATTTTTTTAAGGCAATAAAACCATTCTGTATGAAACTATATCCATTGGTCAAAATCTATAAAACTTTACAGCACAAGGAATGAACCTTAACATATGCAATTCAAAAACATAACCTAGGAGGTTAGGGAGTGGGGAGGGAGCAGGGGAGATACAAAAGCAGAATGCAAACTGTGACAAAATAACCTAACTTTATCACAAATGTATGAAATGACTCTGAACAGAGTGATGGGAAAAAGTCCTGACATAAGGAATGCTAGAAACGAGTGGGATAAAACTAAAAGCAAAGGAACTGTATACAAATACTCTACTCTAGTTGATAAAGTTGTATCCCAATTGGGTACAGGTTAAAAATTCTGAAAACACTAATGTATGTATATTAGAAATGAACTTTTAAGTGAATGAATGACAGACTGGGGGAGGCCAGGTTTTTCATCATTAGGGTGAGAAGTTACAGATAAACAAGGGGAGAGGGCTAGAATAATGCATTTGGTAATGGATTAGAGTTGGAGCCATCAGTGAGAAACACGTTTAACTTATACACAGGTTAATATACACCCATATATTTTTTGCTCTGTCAGCTGAGAGGACTTTGTACTGAGAATACTTCAATAGCAAGGAGAACACCTATGGCTCAGATCTTGGTTTCTTATACCATTCAAATAAGAGGAACCAGGCATCGTTGGAGAAATAACTGCTTATAGGACTGGCACAGGAAATATTCAAGGTAAGCCAGCAGTATTTATACTACCAGAAACTAAAGAAGTACTCCAAAAAAAATTGTTTTTCGATTGATACTGCCATGTCAAAGGGACTTTGGAGTTAAGTCAAAAGAATTCCCCAAGCTGGCAAAATTTGAGCAACAAGATAAACGAAATGATATTGGAGTACAACTGAAAATATAAAATAAATGAGTCTATAACAATATGACTAAATCACTGAATAAGAAGGTGAATAGACAAATATCCCTTATAGAATAATTCAGAATAACTTATGTAGACACTCCACTTCTAAGAAGAAAGAATGTCAGTTGTCACTTCTTGTATAGGCACTGCACATAGTGACTTTTTTCCAAAGAGTAAAATATGGAAAGGAGGGAAAAGAATACCTTTAAATGGGGAAATCAAGCAAGTAATATCTCAGCCAGGTAATCAAGATTACCATCAACGGTGATACGTCAGGTTTTTAATATGGACCATTGATACAATCTGATGAGAATGGCACTTGACCTCTCTGTTTTTTCACCCCAAATCCCATAACTCCAGTCTTATCATAAAGACAACATCAGACCAATTCCAACAGAGGATGTCCTACAAAATACTTGACCAGTACGTCTGTCAAAGTCATCAAAAACAAAGAAAGTCTGAGTAACTGTTATAGCCAACGGGAGCCTAAGAATGTATGATAAACAAAATATGATGTATTATTCTGGATAGTATCCTGGGACAAAACAAAAAGGATATTAGGTTAAAACTACAGAGATTAAAGTATGGTCTTCAGTTAAACAATAATCAAAAAAAATTTTTCCCACTTAATTTCAACAGACTTCTCTCTCCTGTTCTCACTCTGATCATTCTTACATTCAGGGAATACAAATAGCTATATATCACAGCTATCAGAACACCCAGGGAATTGAGATTTCTCAGGAAACTCAGTATTCTACAGAGGGTGAAATATTAGTAAAATAAGATTCCCCACCTTTTCAAACAGTACATACTCAAGTTGATTTAATCTTTTCTTGATGACTCAAGGTCTCTAGGAATAATAGTTGGATACAGGAATTTTTTTTGGGGGGGGGGTTGTGCATTGTCCTAATTCCAACAACTTCTAAGACAGAGGCAGCACCCCTTTTTGAAAAAAGCATTTACACGCATGCAAAGGTACTATTCTCTTTTGGGAGCATTACATATGCCATGCCCCTAGCTCACCACAATCCCTCTTGGTTCTTTATTAAAGTTCCTTCTCACTGTTCCGTCTGGTTCTGGACATAACTGGACTTCCCAGCGGTAAAAAATCTGGCTGCAGTATAGGAGATGTGGGTTTGATCCCTGGGTCAGGAATATCCCCTGGAGAAGGGCATAGCAACCCACTCCAGTATTCTTGCCTGGGAAACCCCACGGACAGAGGAGCCTGTAGGCTATAATCCATACGGTTGCAAAAGAAATCAGACATGACTTAACAACTAAACAATAACAACAGCTGGGCATAACTATCTGGTCTTATCTGAGAATAACTACCATGTTACATCTTGTAACTGCTCCTCACCTCTACTTGTTTCAATCATGGCAAGGGTCATAATATCTCAGTACTGGGATACCACTAGGGTAGACTTGGTAACTCCTGAGTCCTATTGGTCATTGGAAAGGCATTTCTGATACCCTCCCTTTTTTTTTTTTTTAATGCATCTTCTTTATTTCACTTTAATTTCAGAACAAAATAAACAAAACGTGATACACAACATCTAAAACCGATGTCAAATGTGGGAAGGGATAGGGCTTGAGGCTTGTGTATCCTGCTTTAGAAAGAAAGCCAGAAATAAAACCAAGAGACATCAGCAGAGGGAATCAGGTGGGCCGGGGTCACTGGGGCTGCTTCTGGGGGAGCCATGGGAATGCCTATGAGAAAGGCATTTCTTGATGACTTTATATAAAATAATATCCACTATCAGGGGCTTCCCTGATGGCTTAGTGGGTATAGAATCCCCCTGCAAGGCAGATGATACAGGAGACTATGCGGAGGAGGTTATGGAGGATATGGCAACCCACTCCAGAATTCTTGCCTAAAAATGTTCCATGGACCAAGGAGCCTCGCAGGCTACAGCCCAAAGGGTCACAAAGAGTCGGATACAATTGAGTGATTAAGCACAATAACCATCTAACTCTTTTCCCTGATTTATTTTCTGTAGCACTTATTACCATGGGATTTATATGCTTGTTTACTTGTTTATTGTTTATCTTCCCCATTTGAATGAAGTTCAACAAAAGCAGGCACCAGGCCTTCTAGTTCCCTGCTCTAAATCCATGCTTACAGTAGTCCTAGTTAATGAATATTTGTTAAATAAATGAAGATTGAACTTTCTAGGGTCAGCATGTTCCTGTGTGTTTCTGAAAAATTTTTGGAAGTCTCTTTGCTTTGTCTAATCAACTTCCTCTACCCTCACAGAAGTTACAGCAAGCATTGATGAATTAGACTTAAATAAACCGTGGTTGATGGTCTGTGATGATCTCAGATAAGGAACTATCTAAATTGTGTGTATGGGCTTTATGACATCAATGTTGGCCACTCAAAGGCCTTAAAAATTTCTTGGCCACATTCTGGAGGTTTTATGTGAAGCTATTAGATTGTTACACTATGAATTGAAAAAGAGTTAACTGTTATTTTAATTCAATCCTGAAAAAATTCATGCACAGTACAGGAAGTATTCTTGGAAGCAAAAAATATATTCCAAAGCCAAATATAAGCTACTTTTTAAAAAAGTATTCTTTTAAAAAAATCACATATTTGTGTCCCTTTTAGTGTACTCAAGAGAGAATTAGATTAATATTGACAAATGTCACTAATTTTATTTTCCCCAAACATTTTCAGATCATAAATAATATGCCCATATCCATGGGAACCACAAGATAACAGATTTTTTTTCTTGAGGCCACATTGTCCCTATAAAAATATTTTTAACAGGATAAACTGTCACTCAATTTAGAATAGTGCAAAATGTATTTCCTTTTGGCAATAAGCATTATTTTCATTAATAGCCAAAACTGATCATTGTAAAATTCTTTTATCTTTTTATATAGTACTGTGCAGCTCAAGGTAGTATCACAAGGTCAGAATGAATATAAAACCCATCTTTATTCAAAATACATTAACAAAGACACAGGAACACTCTGTGCATCGCCCAACAATGAAACACACCAAAATGTCAGAACTGCTCTCATTATGGGAGAGTACCAATTGTTCTTAACACAAATCAAATATGTAACAAAAGAAATAAAATTACTTTTAGCTTCCTCACACACCTACTTATCTCACAAAATTTAAATATTCAGGAAGCTTGAACTTCTAGTCTTATTCTCCTCTTTTCCTTGGCACTCTAGGTTTAAAGACTTTTTCTTACATCTTGCCTTTTGGAAAGGCCCACATTTGGCCATTCTCATGAATGTTACTCCATTCTCATGAAAAGTGGGTCATGTAAACACAGAATGTTTCCTCAGCTGAATTCCTTCCGGTTCTATTGTCTCTTTCTATTTATAATGGAAAAACAATAATAAAAAAAAAGATCGAATTGTGCCCAGGCAGCAACCTCTTTTACTTTAGCTGCTTGGTCCCTCCTATGGAGATGAAGTGACCCAAGATGGCAATGTGCCTCTTGGTTAATTACTTACAGGAGTCATTTTCTCACACTCAGATTCAGAACACAGGTCTGCTGAAGTCAAGGAATGTTTACTTCACCGTTATCAATTCCAGTTCAGGAGCCTAAGGAAAATAAGTAGAAAAGGAGAAGATGTGAACATACAGAAATACACGTCAGCACAAAACTATGAAATGCACATGCAAAAAATGTTAATATCTGAAGCAGACAACTCTAAGAGAATTTACTTTTATTTAGGATTTGTTGCCCACTTTACTGGAGAAGGCAATGGCACCCCACTCCAGTACTCTTGCCTGGAAAATCCCATGGACAGAGGAGCCTGATAGGCTGCAGTCCATGGGGTCGCTAAGAGTCGGACACGACTGAGCGACTTCACTTTCACTTTTCACTTTCATGCACTGGAGAAGGAAATGGCAACCCACTCCAGTGTTCTTGCCTGGAGAATCCCAGGGAAGGGGGAGCCTGGTGGGCTGCCGTCTATGGGGTCGCACACAGTCGGACACGACTGAAGCAACTTAGCAGCAGCAGCAGAAGCCCACCATATGGGCTACCCAGGTGGCTCAGAGGTAAAGAATCTGCCCACAATGTAGACTCAGGTTCAGTCCCCAAGTTGAGAAGATTCCCTGATGAAGGAAACGGCAACCCATCCCAGTATTCTTTCCTGGAAAATTCCATGGACAGAGGAGTCTGGTGGGCTACAGTCCATGAGGTTGGAAAGAGCTGAACACAACTGAGCATGCAGCATGTACATTACAGTAGTTCACTGTCCACACACATTTATGCTGTGCTAATATGGTATTGCAAAGAGATCAAACCAGTGGATCCTAAAGGAAATCAGTCCTGAATATTCATTGGAAGGGCTGATGCTGAAGCTCCAATACTTGGGCCACCTGATGCGAAGAACTGACTCACTGGAAAAGACCCTGATGCTGGGAAAGATTGAAGGCAGGAGGAGAAGGGGATGAGAGAGGATGAGATGGTTGGATGGCATCACCAACTCGATGGCCATGAGTTTGAGTAAGCTCTGGGAGTTGGTGATGAACAGGGAAACCTGGTGTGCTGCAGTCCATGGGGTCACAAAGAGTTGGACACGACTGAGTGACTGAACTGAACTGAATATGGTATTGAGATTCAATTGCCCAGAGAGGAACTATAATTTGTAACCTCTCCCTCCTCTTGCATCTGGAGGTGGTTGTATCACTATTCCTCAGCAATGAGATGTGTGCAGAAGTAATATGGATCTCTTCCAGGTCAGGGAATTTAAGGATGAGGTGCACCGTCCATTCACTGGCTGCTTACAAAAGATGATGAGGTCCTAAGGGATAATGGAATTATGATTATAATAAGATTGGCCTTGGAACCCTATGAACTACCACATGAAGACCTGGCAGCCAACCAGTAACACCTTCACTGAATTATTACTTGAAGGAAACATACACTTCTGCTTTAAGCTACTGTAACTTGGGAGTTTATCTGTTATAACTGCTAGTACTAACCTAACACACACTTTTTCCCATACAAGTTTAGGATTTCATTCCTGGTTGAAATCTCACTCTTTCTGGTATACCATGTTCAAGTCTCCATTCTTCAAAGAAGAGTTATCTGATGGTTCCAACTTCTACTGATTTTTCCTTCCCTGATTGTCTATGTCTTCCCTGTATTGTCTATGCTATAGTCCAGTGGTTGTCAAACCTGGAAAGACACCGAAATCAACTTGGTAAATTTTCACACACAAAAAAACTCAAGCCTCACTTGACTTCAAGATTCAATTTTCTGATGATGCAAAACTGTGGATATGCACTTTTGAAAGCTCTCCAGAAGATGCTGACACACTCAGATTTGGAAACTTCTGGCATGTAAGAAATTTAAAGGTTTTCATTTTCATTCTTTTTGTTCTTCTCATTATTGCTTGGGAGAGTCAACTATTTTAAATGAACAAATATCCATCCTTATTCACAGTGCACAAAGATTTTCCCATGTGTGAAGCAGCTTCATCTCAAAAGAGTACTTTCAAAACTCTTGAGGAAGACCACATGCCTTCACAACGCACCTCTTATAGGGGACCCAAAGCTGGATTTCATATTTACCTCCTTTTAAGAAAACTATCTTATACATACCTTCAAATTTGTGGATAAATGGCAAATATCTAAAACAATTTTGTTAATTAGAAGATGGATTGAATGTATTCTCATGCTTTCATATTCGTCTTCTTCTAGTAAGTAATAATATCCTGAAAGACAGGGTTTTGTCTTAAGAATTCTAATTTAATTTTTGTCTCCCCAGACTTCCCAAATTTATGAAGACTGAAGGAGTCATACTATTCCTCTATTCTCTTCATTTTTTAATGTAAAACATTCAGCTTCATGTAAAATCTCACCCATTAATTTTCGGGAGTCCCTAAGAAAGTTTGTCATGTTGTTATGTTGTATGTTTCTTTGAGAACTTGAACCAAGGTACTTAAAGGTTAAAGAAATAACTTTCTCTTGGGCATCATAGGGGCATTATTGTTCATTCTAGTATATTATGAAGACCTTCATGGAAACAACTCTTCCCTTAAGTTAGGCTTCAACTCCTAGAGGTAGACCAGAAGACCAATATTTGTTACCTACAGTCATTTCTATTTTCCTTCCTATAGGCAATGAACTCCTTCCTTCTAGATCCTTTGAATTCTACTGTCAAAGCCACACACACAAATAAATTCCTCTTTGTCTGCTTACCTACAGAAATAGATATAAGAGAGACCAACAGAATGTTAATAAGTAGTTAAACTAAATTTACATTTACATTGTTGATGGCAGTGATTTTAGTATTATGTCTCTAAGTTATTCACATCATGAATATTTAATATTGACTGGATAGCTATAACATAGATATGAGTTTAATTTTGTAGATTTTATACTTTTCTATTAAATATGAATAGAATATTATTCACAAATCTAATCCTTGAATTTCTTTATTGGCCATTATTTATATACAACAGATGTGTACACTGTTAGGGACAGGCATAATAAGGTTACATTTATTTTTTATTACCTTCAAGTGGTCTGTACCTTTAAAGTTATCCTTAAAATACTAATAATTTTATATTTTAATATCAGAGCTTCAAATTTCCTTGTTCTACCAAATGAGTTTCATTCTGTACTGAATTTTTTTGGAGTGTTTCATATGTTCACTAGCCTTATATTCATTTTCATCAGCTTTGGCTTGAGATATTTTAAGCTACAATGACTGAAATTTAGTTTAAAATTAGGTTAGTTGGTTTCCCAGTCCCGAGTCCTTGTGTCTCCCAAAGTCAGATAATAGTTAAGTTGGTTTCCTTTTCTAAGTTAACATGCCTGGTAGTGATTTAACTTTTTTTTTCATAAGTAACTGCTCTTTTAGGGAAAATATTCTTGCTTCATCAGGCAAACACAGGCCAAAACAGAAACCACATTTTTCCCCCCAAGATCATAAAAGGAGAGACTAATTTCTAGGCTTCTGTTTACTAGTTCCTTGTCATATAATCTTAGTCGGCTATGTTATATAGGTGATGATATAAATATCACGATTATTTGCTTTCATTCAATTAGGAAACTGACCTAGGTCTTCCCTGGCCAGAAACACCATTCTACAAAATATCATCTTAAAATATCAATACTGCTGCTAAGTCGCTTCAGTCGTGTCCAACTCTGTGCGACCCCATAGACTGCAGCCCACCAGGCTCCCCCTTCCCTGGGATTCTCCAGGCAAGAACACTGGAGTGGGTTGCCATTTCCTTCTCCAATGCATGAAAGTGAAAAGTGAAAGTGAAGTTGCTCAGTCGTGTCTGACTCTTAGCAACCCCATGGACTGCAGCCTACCAGGCTCCTCCGTCCATGGGATTTTCCAGGCAAGAGTACTGGAGTGGGGTGCCATTGCCTTCTCCTACTGGCTCTCTATTATGATATGGCCATTTTCTGACATGTGCTAAACATTTCTGTTTCCTCATTTCTTATATTTACTATGGTTGTTAGAGTCAGTTCTAATTTCAATAAAAGTATAAAGCTCCTGTCCCACTGTTTATTTCAAGATTCTCAGTACATGTTAGTTATTATCTCCTATCTTTAAAAGAAGGTAATTATACAGTTTTACAACTAAAGCATCCAGATTTTGTAAATAAAGTTCAGATCTTTTAATTATGCAACTGCACCTGTTGAATTTAAGACATTTAGTCACATGTTCTAACAGTTTACTTAATTATTGCTCAGCAATTTACTGCTTTCTTATGCTCTCATCTGCCAGTGAAATAGAGAAATCTTCCATTCTGTAGTAAACTCATGGAGAGTTTTCCTTGTGGTTTAAGAACAGCCCGACATACTGGCTATTTTTAAAAGCTCATGATAGTTGCTATCTGCCCTGGAACACATTGAAAACATAGCTCTGAATAGAAACTAACAGAAGCTGTATCTCATGATTCTAACTTAGGGGTAATTGCACATTTTAGAGGAATTGAAAAATAATTAAAATCTTCCTTCAAAATGGAGTGGTTTATCCTGAACATGTTATACCAGATGTGCATACAACCAAAAAAAATCAATTTCTTCTCAGAAACCTTAGGAATATTTTCGAATGGATAGAGAAAAACATAAAACTGTGATTGAATGTTATAATGACTCCCATGTGAATTATTGGGTCTCTATGAGAATAGAGGGATAGAGAGAAAATTTATAAAATTTCAGCTCCTGGTACAGCCTTCTCTAAAACTTACTTTTTATTCAGGGTTGTTGTGAAGCTCATTTGAGCCAAAGTATGTGAAAGTTCATTGCAAACTATAAAGCACTTTCCATATAACTGAGTAACTGTTCATAGAAAATGAGTTCAAACATGAATAAAAAGACTTTGGTGATCTTAAAATCTATATACCATCCAATAAACATATAAAACTCTTTGATGAGTGATTCTAAACAGAAGTCTCAAGTCTCATTCAGAACTTTTAAATCAGTTTCAATCTCAAGCTGTATTCCAAACAATCTATTCTCTTTCCTCTGAGTTCTCCTATGCAGATTTGCACCCAAAGTCATTACTAGTTTTCATGCAGTACTCTGGAGTAGGGTCCATAACTGCTTTCCTATTTCTTTCACCTCTCTTTAAAATTCTGCTGGCAGCCAACTGCAACTATAATCAAAGCAATGGGCCAGTTCAAGTGTTTGCAAAAGCATAGCGTTTTGTTATGCAATTGAAAAATAAATACGGCTTTATCTTTCCAACCATCCAGCTTTGTTTCTGCCAAAGAGTGGTAAAAGTGAAAAGGAAAATATTTGTGGGAAAATGGGTGAAAATAATGAGAAATGTAGCAGATACAGATGGTATCGCTCAAGTTAGAGATTTCCTAATTTGGAAATTTTATGAAAATAGGTTGGCTGGCCTCTTCAGCAATACCTTGCAAAGTAAGTAGTTCCATAGGTTAAGGCAGACCTCAGTTTTGCAGCCCCAGAAATATGATTTTTGTCATTGCTACTATAAATAATAGGCTTCAGCAAATTGATTCATGCCAAGCCCAGTCATCAGATTCTGACCTGAATGTCCCTGAATTCTTTACAAAGAAAAGCATGAGTGTGAGCAGTTATGTCAGTGGCTCAATATATCCCTCCCTCTAGAAGCAAATTTGTAAGAAAAGTTCAATTATACTAGAAGGTTACTTGGTGAGCAAGGGAAAGGAAAAAGTGAAGCCTGGTTCAGTCCAACTCCAGACATTGCTTAGCACCAAGTATACTAAGACAAATAAGACAAGATTATACACTTAGGAGATCAATGAAGTGGGGAACCAAAACATAAACACATTCTTTTCTATCAGCCAGGGCTCTTAGCTGCAAGTGACTGAAACCAACTGTAACTTTTTCATGCATAATAGTTTATTAAAACTAGGAAAGGGTTTTTCCAGGAATTGCTAGATAATGATGTCAGGGCCATGTAAAAAGGAGTAATGCCCCAAATCACACAGGAGAACCCGTATGATGGGGACACCACTGCCAACATCTCCAAGCAAAAAACACTGCTCCTCACCCACTTTAACTCACTTGAATGGTACACTGCCACTGCCCCACTGCCAGCTCTCTTGTGCCACTGTGACCCCAGGAGCTTGAGATGCTTTCTGACAGCAATGCTGAGTTCCTACTGGGTTGGTACAACTAATTGGTGGGACCTCTATTATGTGTTTGCACATCACCTGTAAGGGAGCCTGGGTAAGAAAACATCTGGCGTTTTCAACTCCTGTGGGACATTAGGTACTGGTTCCCTCAATATGGATGTAGTTCTCAAGCAGAAGGAAGTCGAATTCTGTGCAACCATTGACAATGGTCAATGTCTTCTACAGTTTCAATGTAGTAAGGGAAGCATAGCAGTAGAAGCATATATGAAGCTATATGAAGGCAGAATATACTCATCAATGAACTGGCAAGATTATTTTCACTGTTATGGCTAAAAATTAATAATCCTAAACATTCATTCTCATTAAAGTCAAGACAAAGAAGCAACAGCAAGAACTGACATTAGCCTAGTACACAGGTAGTTCAAAATATCCTTTCAAGGAATAAATTATTCTTTTCATTTGCAAATGTAGATGCCAAACTTCAGTCAGATCAAGAAATTGTACTCATATTGCCAACTGATAAACAACAGAAAAAGGTGCCACGTCAGGCATGTCTGGTTGTAACATATCCTTTTATAGTGTATCAAATGCATTTTAAAGATGTTTTTGGTTCTGCTCATCCCATCTAGGATTGACCAAAGTCAGGAGGACTGTCTCATGATAACTAAACACATGAAATTTATTGACAATTTTGAATGTTGAATATTGAAGATCATGCCCTTTTCTCTGGGAAGTGTTGAAAGTCCAAAAGACCTAATCTTTTAATTCTTTTTTTCTGGACATCATGTAGATAATGCTTTCTTGATAGTACATTCTCTATTCACACACACATATCCTAACTAGGTGGATGATTTCTTTAAAAGTCCATCACATTTCAGTAATAAAATATAGCTCAGGTACCTGAATTAACCTTGAGTATTTCCCAATTCTCCTATGACCCACATTTACAAAATTTATCACAGGGTGGGAATAACTCTTACATGTGACTAAGCTTTTCTTTTATATATGGATTCATAACAGCTTTTGTTCCAGAAAATACATTTATTTCTAATTGCTACAAGTGCCTACAGTTGTATTTCACTGCAGCCTCCTATGTTCAGAACATAATCTCTGCATAAACTTTAGACCTGCACATGTCCATAATCACAGCAAAACTATGCTCCAGAATAAAAAGCACATCAATTCTGCCAACAACCAACAGAATCATCTGCCTGTCAAATGTGAGATTCCTCCCTGTTCCTTCCTCCCGTTTTCTTCTCCACTGGAGGTGGCTGACTCCCTGTGAATTACATTTCCCAGATTCCCCTTCCCAGTAGCTTCTCATGGGCTCTGATGATGGTAGAGACTAACAAAAATCTGGAAGGCAAAAAACGAGATGGATGCAGAATATTTCTTCTCTAACTCTCTTTTGGATTTGTACCTTGGTGACCCTAGATTCCACTAAGACTCTAATAACACTTTTCATTCCTTTGTTGTCTCAACTCAAGAAAGTTTAGTGGCGTTCAGATGCTGCTAATCTCTGGACTGCCTCATTGTCCCCTATTTGCCTTACTGCTCTTCCACCCTCTTTGTAAAATCTTCATAATACAGTCTCTTGATTTGGATACTTGATATCAGTTCTGGTTTTCCCAACTGACCTCTGATTGATACTTCTCTCAATAGAATATAAATTGCAAATGAAAAGAAATATATGACTGCTGAAATAAATAGAAAATATGAAATAATTAAATAAATAATTTTGAAAGTGCATGCAAGAAAAAAGGGGGTGATTATAAATGACAAATTAAATCTTAAAGATTTAAAAGTCCTTGCCCATCCAACTGATAATAATAGGCTAAAACTGAGACAAAGCAATAGAAATTGAGACAATAGTAATAGGAACGGGGGGAAACCTGTTTGATTGGCTAAAGATCAGCATCAATTAATTCCAGAGGTATATAGGGGTTTGAGAACATAAAGTCTAAAAGAAGAAAAAGAATAGTTCTTGTCAACCCAATATCAGAAGCCTTATTCCATTCCTTAAGCTCAAGACCCATGCAGATCTTCAATTGCAAAAATGTATGGCAAAGCAACAGGATGATGCTGCAATTAGTTGAAGATCTCTCTAGAAACGTCCAGAGATATGCAAGGAGAGAAGTCACCTGCCTCAGTAGAAGTGCCATGGAGAATAATCTTGGTTGAGAATGATGCCCAATAAGCTGTATATCAGCAAGTGGAGAAGAGTCTCCTTAGCTTTAAGCATCTGATGGAACAAGTCATCTTAAAATTTTATGAAAAAGTTTCCAGAGATTAACTACAAGATTGAACTCCTCCTAGTGACTTACATGTTACAAAGTAAAACACTGTGGAAAAGTACTCTTAGGGTATACTTCTCTCTTCCTTTATAGGAAAGTCACAATGATAAAATAGTCAACAATAAAAAAAGATGAAAATTCATCTTAAATTTGTGCTTACAAAAACCCCATGAATCTCTTTACTAAGATTTCCCCAAGAGGGATGATAACATTTATTTTGCAGTCCCACAAACAACCCAAGAAAGTTCCAGTTGTTCTACATCTTTAGCTGTACTTGGGATTATCAGTCTTTAAATTTTAATCATGCTAATAAATCTTTAGTTACCTTTCAATGTGGTTTAAACATACACTTCTTTAAAGAATAAAGATGTTAAGCATTTTAAATGCTTTTTACATGCAATTCATATATCCTTTTTTGGTAAAATGTCTATTCAATCTTTTGCCCATTTTGTACTAAATTATTTTATTTTGTGTAATAAAAAAAAAGCTCATCTTAAGTATTTTAAGTTTTGTTGTTGTTGTTATTCAGTCGCTAAGTCATGTCCACTTTTGCAACCCCATGGAATATAGCACCCCAGTCTCCCCAGTCCTTCACTGTCTTCCAGAGTTTGCTCAAATTCATATCCATTGAATCAGTGATACTATCTAACCATCTCATCCTGTGCTGCGCCTTTTTCCTTTTGTTTTCAATCTTGCCTAGCATCAGGGACTTTTCCAATGAGTCGGTTCTTCACATCAGGTGGCCAAAATATTGGAGCTTCAGCTTCAGCCTCAGTCTTTCCAATGAATAGTCAGAATTGATTTCCTTTAGGATTGACTGGTTTGTTCTCCTTGTGGTCCAAAGGACTCCCAGGAGTCTTCTCCAGTACTACAATTCAAAAGAATCAATTCTCTGGCACTCAGCCTTCTTCTATGGTCCAATTCTCAGCTTTAAGAAATAACAAATTATTGCAGCTCTATGGAATTGACATTCATGTTAATTACTATTTAAGAGTTATTTGGAGATTTCAATTGAAACTTGAAAAATTTGAGAAATGTTGTGAATGGCATTGGCCAATAGCTCAACAGTTACAACTCTGCCATTACCTCCTCTTACCTATTAACAGAATAATATTCTTAAAGTAAACTGGAGAAGGGTATGGCAACCCACTCCAGTATTCTTGTCTGGAGAATCCCATGGACAGAGGAGCCTGACAGGCTACAGTCCATGGAGTTGCACAGAGTCGGACGTGACTGAAGTGACTAAACACAATAGTTTTAAAAAAAGAAAAAGAAAAAAAAAAGCCAGACACTAAAAGATAAAACTTTAGTAAGATTTTTAAAAGTTACAAGTGGCATGAGGATACATGTGGGAAACATAGCTTCTCTAGATATGATTTATGAGAAAGTGAAGAGGCACTCCACATAGCTCTAGAATATGAGGGTGCAATAGTGTATCAGGGTGGGAGGTGACTCTCAAAAAATGAATTACTATGTTTGTTTCACCAATATCAGAGGTTTAAAGAAATTTCTTTCGGTGGAGCTAGCAAAAAATAAAAATGGAAATCAATCCTAGGTACAAAAATATTGACATACTGAACTACTTAAATGATATAGAAATGGTTCCTTTATCCAAAGAAACTTACTTTATTCATTTGATTCATTTCACTCATTGTTTTCCCTTTAGCCAGACAAGGGCATTCTCTTAATAACTATGTGAAAACAAAAGATTGTTCAGCTTCAACTGACTCTTACTTAAAAACTTATGAAATTAACGTAATGGAAATTTGCCATAAGCCAAGACACAAACTAAAGGTTTGCAAAACACACAAAAAAGTCATGTCTCCTTTCTTTACTAAAAAACTCATTGCTTGTCCAACCATGTAGAGCTGTAAACCATACTTCAGTTAAATAGCATAGTATAGTGAAGGGCAGTACATTTCAACTGTATAAAGTGCATCAGAGCATTACGCACAGCAAGTGTGATGGAAGAGGTTGATTGCCTTTGGGAGTGCAACTGTTTTGACGCTACCTACATGAGGCAAGAACACTGCTGTTACAGCCACATACTGCGGCTATTGTTAGAAATTCTGACTGTCTGCATTTAGCAACTGAGAATATGAAAACAAACATGGTTCCAACTAAAACAATAGTCAAAGTAACCTTTTCAATTGAATTGTTGCTTGCAATAATGGAACGGTAGTACATACCACGCTGCGTATTTGCAGTCATTTCAGCTGTGTTTCTTTCACTGAAGATGCTCTACACATCTTTAATAGAAATCTTTAAAAAAAAAAAAAAATCAGATTACTTGGCAGTCTTTGCAGTTCCCTGGTGCTTTTATTTATCTTGAAGGCTGTATCTATAATTGACACAAGAAAGCAGGAACTAAGAGGGTATAACTACGAGGACTAGAGGATGAAAGAGGGTCCCAATGGTCGTGGATTCAGGTGCAGGACTTTAGTGCAGTGTGCCTTTGGACCACTCACTATATCTGACTGGATCACTCTGGACGAATATCAAAATTCATAGTGATATCCTTATGTTTCCAGGCCAACTTTTCTCAAAGATTTGGGTGGTGAGCTTAACAGTGAACCTGGCTTAGCTTTGCTGGCACTTACTATTTTGAGAAAATACTCAAAGGTCCTTCCTGTCATAAAACACTGGATAGAGGAAAGCTAGGAAAAGTCCAACTTTAATTTCATGAATTTGCACTTGCAAAAACACATATCTTCACCAAAAATTAAGAAGACTTGAGAATTTGGCTCCAAGCAAAATTCCACTCCTGGGACAGCAGGATTGAATGCAGATTTCTGCTGTGGGCAAAACCTCACTATTATTTCTAGACAATGGGGCTTTCTGTAGTGAAAATGGTGGTGCTCTGCACATAGGATGGCCACCGGCCAGTTCCCAGTTTTCTCCAGTGAATTTGCCAGATTGGCTAAAGGAAAGAATATTTTCACACAGACTGGTAATATGTCTGATGAAACCTGGGGGGAAATTAATCCAGTTAACTTTAAAAAAAAAAAAAGCTGAGGATCTGAAAGCTCAGAAAAAAACATATTAAATTACTTCCAAGGGGTAGAGTAGAAGCTCAACTTTTCTTTACAATCTGGAGGAAAATCACCATCCGGTAAGCTCTGCACTGGGTTGATGTCCTCAGGGTGATTTAGCTCAGTGCTTCTCTTACTTTATTGTTCATATTGAATCACCTGAGGGTCTTCTTTGTCTTCAGATTCTCACTCTGGAGGTCTGGAGGTAGACTGAGAGTATACATTTTAACAAGCTCCATGTGATACTGGCCTGGCTGGTCTTCCCACCATGCTTTAAGTAAAAAGGATTTAGATGATTATATGATCATTCACCTAAGCATTTAGTTCATGACAACTCAATACAATAGTCCCTCCACATCCAGGGGGAATACATTCTGAGACCCCAAGGTGGATGCCTGAAATCAGATAGTACCTAAGCTTACGTATCCTAGGGTTTTTTTCCCTATATATATATATATATATACTTCTGATAAAGTTTAATTAGGTACAGTAAGAGATTAACCATAATAATTAATATAAAATAAAACAATTAAAACAATATACTACAATAAAAGTTATGTGAATGTGCCCTCTCTCAAAATATCTTATTGTTCAAATTGAATGCCTTTTCTATTATAACTAAACCCCACATACTGTGGCTGTAACTTTTCTTTATTTTACAGAGTCGAGTAAAATTAACAGGAGCTTCATAAACAAATATTGGTCAAAACAAATTCAGTCTTAGAAAAGCTAGTTCCATTTAATCTTTAACAAATGTAAAGAATATGAATGCCTCATACTATGTAAAAAATATGGATGCTATAATCATTTTGCTGGGTAGCAGAAATTAATACAACATTGTAAATTAACTTTACTTCAATAAAGTAAATATTTAAAAAAAGAAAATGGATTCTGTGAATCTTACATCTAGGCTGATTGAGAAAGGATCAAGCTATTAATTTAATCTTTCAAAGTATGTTCTTTTGCACATCATATCCCTGATTTCAAGTGGCTGTAACTTTGCAGTTTAGGGTCTGCCAGCAAAATAAGCACGGATTTCTTTTTCCTGCTTCATAATTTCATGGAAAGATTTGTTCTTACTGTAGATCTTAGCAACCTCAGTGTATTCTTTCCTTATTAAATTGCAAAGTCTACAGCATCTCTTCAGCATATCCGAATTGCCAGCATCACTATTCTTGCTGTTTGAGACCATTCTTAAGTAAAATAAGGGTTACTAGAACACAAACACTGTGGTAGATGCCTCAACAATTCATCTGATAACTGGGATGGCTACTAAGCGAGTACCTCGTGGGATATACGAGACAAAGTGATGATTCACGTCATGAGTGGGAGGGGGATGGTGGGAGATTTCATCACACCGCTCAGAAAAGCAAGCAATTTAAAACTTATGAGCTGTTTATTTCTGGAATTTTACATTTAATATTTTCAGGCCAAGGATGACCATGGGTAACTGAAACCGTGGGAAATGAAACCACAGATAAGGGAGGGACTACTGTATACTTAATCAACTAAAGAGAACAATTGACTGAAGAATGATGTTATTGAAAAAGGTGCCTACATACCATGGACCACAACTCAGCATTTAAAAGGCATAACCTATCAAGTTGGATAGATTTCCAGGGAATTATACTCAGTGAAAAAAGTAGGGTTCGATCCCTGGGTCGAGAAGATCCCTGGAGAAGGGCATGGCAACCCATTCCAGTATTCTTGCCTGGAGAATCCCATGGACAGAGGAGCCCGGTGGGCTACAGTCCATGGGTTCACAAAGAGTCAGACACAACTGAAGAAACTAGGACAGCATCGGTTAAGGATAAGGTGGGTGTAATTATATGCAGATATTGAATTAGAAGCTAAGGGTATACAGATAAACCAGAAGATTCGTATGTATAATATAATGTCCTTACCTTACAGATGACAAAGGTACAATTCAGACTCTTGTCACTGTTAAATTACAAAATATCTTTGAGGAATACTCAATTTTATTTCCAATTCACTCTTTATTCTCCCACTTAATCTCTACATAATGCATATGACTGACTGGGCTCTATTGCAATGCAAAGCTCTTTTTCAAACTTCAAATTTTGTGAAATTTACTTAAAACATCAAAATATACTCATCTGAAACATAACTCAAGTTTCTAAATCTAGCAAACATTTCAAATTTGTAAAGATATATCCTAATAAATAATTGGGCTTATAGTCTCACATAGAATCCTCCTTAGAGAATTAGGGCAGATAACAGTTATCCCACTTCCCAGGTGGTGCAGTGTTAAAGGATCTGCCTGCCAATGCAGGAAATGCAGATTTGATCCCTAGGTTGGGAAGATCCCCTGGAGAAATGAATGACAACCCATTCCAGTATTCTTGCCCAGGAAATTCCATGAACAGGGGGGCCTGGTGGGCTTCAGTCCATGGTATCACAAGTCAGACATACCTGAGCACACATACACAAAAGTCATCTCAGCATCTCTTGCTAGGGCTTTGCGATCAATTTCTTACTTTCAATTCATCTCCAAACTGTCCCAAGTGTGAGTATGGCAGACAGTATTGGTTGCCGACACAGAGATACTTTCCTTCTTCCTTCTAGCTGAATCTCAGTCTACACTGGTAGCAAAATGCCCATCTCAAGCCAGGCAAGGCAATCTGTATTGGATAGCTTTCATCTACCTATCCAAATCTATCCTCCCTACATCCTCACACTGTTCTCTACCCCACAGATTGACCTTTAGGGGCAATATCAATGGACTCTTTCATTATCTGGCTTGGGGTGGATTCAGTCAACGAGCTAAGTGAGATGAGTAAGGCTAGGGTATTTTCTTTTCCAGTCCTTGGGGAGTTGCTGTTGCTATGTGCTGGCTATATCAAATGACCCAAGGATATAACTCCAGTCAGCTGGTACTCTCCACAGGACTCTCTTTGTCTTCAGTTTCAATAAATATTTCTTCCATTTTTTCCGTCAGGGCAAGGTGAGGGTGGAACCCCACCTCCCCACTCTTGCCAGCCCCCAGAGAAGGCACTGCCCCTTGTGAGTTTCCCTACACCTCATCCATATTTTTGATATATAGGTGTTTTCTGTTTGTTTTTCTTGCCTGTTATTCATTTTCTCAGTCTCCCTTTCAGCTAGGAGTGGTTAGGTGATTCAGTTTTTTCCAATAAACATATGAGGACTTCAGCTAAGAAATTTGGGGAATAGACTTACTCCCTGATAAAAAGACATAGCAGCTTTGGTATAGCAGCTTGTCTCCTTCCTTGATTTCTAATTTACATGTTGGAGTAGTACATGACACATGGAGTGACCAATCTGTGATTATGAATCTAAGGATAAAAGCCAACAAGCAGATGATGGCAAAGGGAAGAAGGATGCCAAAATCTGGGCTTTGATGACATTGTTAATGTGCAGTACTGCCTTATCCTGACTACAACATTAGACTTCTTGATAGGGATGCAATAAATGCCCTTAAAGTTCATATTTCTATTAATTAGATTTTCATTATCAGCAACCAAATCATTCCTATCTGATGGAGCAGTCTATCTTTACCACAAATACAGTCTTGCCATTTTCCTGCTGAACATATTCTAGTGGTTCCTCTACAGAAGAACCACCAACATAGTATGAACATCTTGGCTTTATCCTTGTCAGTTTCCCCACCCTGGCATGTTTCACCTTCCATGCCACACTGCTCATTCCCATCTTCTGGAGCTCCTCACAGCACGGCATTCTAGACTCCATGTCTTTGTGTTGAAAGCTCTCCCAGGAATATCTTTCCTATCTTCTTTCTCTGGCTATCTCTTACTCATCTTCCCAGAATACACTGGGTAGATAGGTCAGCATTTTTAGTTAGAGGATACAAATTACTCTGGATTATTCAAGAAGTAAGACTGATGAACCAATTTGGGGTAGTTCACAGAAAGCTGTGAGATGGGGCTTAGAAAGTGACCAGGAAGAAGAGAAACTGACAACCAGAAACAGAGGAAACCTCAGGTGAAATATGACTCTGGTGGACCCTGCTACAGCCTCTCTGAAGAATGGATATCTCAGCTTACAACACAACCAGCGGTGGACAAGGGAACTCAATGTCGCTGTTGCTGCCCTCTCATACCAGAATATGAGAAGGAAATGGCAGCCCACTCCAGTATTCTTGCCTAGAGAATCCTGTGGACAGAGGTGCCTGGCGGGCTGCTGTCCATAGGGTCGCACAGAGTCAGACACGACTGAAGCGACTTAGCATGCGTGCATGCAGGCACTGGAGAAGGAAATGGCAGCCCACTCCAGTATTCTTGCTTGGAGAATCCCATGGACAGAAGAGCCTGGTGGGCTGCTATCTATGGGGTTGCAGAGTTGGGCATGACTGAAGTGACTTGGCAGCAGCAGCAGCAGAACCAGAATGAAGATCCTGTGGTTCATGCATCTTTGCCTCACCAACTTCCAGTTCCAAACCTAGGGAAGATGCATCTGATTGAATGAGTCTAGGTCAAGTACTGATTCCTGAATCAAGTGAGTATCTAGTTATTATGCTTGCTTTGGAGGGAGGTGTCAAATTAAACACATTCACCCACTAAAAAGGATTGACTGGTTTGATCTCTTTGCTGCCCAAGGGATTCTCAAGAGTCTTCTTCAGCACCACATTTCAAAAACATCAGTTTTTCAGCGCTCAGCCTTCTTTATTTTTTTATTTATTTATTTTTTTCCCCCGCCCCCCCTAAGCCTTCTTTATGACCTCTCACATCTGTACATGACTACTGGAAAAACCATAGTTTTATTACATAGACTTTTTGGCAAAGTGATGTCTCTGCTTTTTAATATGCTGTCTAAGTTTGTCATAGCTTTTCTTTCAAGGAGCAAGCGTCTTTTAATTTCATGGCAGTAGTCACCATTTACAGTGATTTGGGAGCCCAAGAAAATAAAATCTGCCACTGTTTCCATTTTTTCCCCATCTTGCCATGAAATGGTGGTTGGAGTTTGGAAGTGCCTAATAAATAATACCATTGTTCTCCCACTAACTAGACCCCTCCACAGCTTGGAGTCAATTGAGAGATAGACCCAAAAGTCAGAAAGAGTGCAAAAAAATCATCTCAATTAGTGACTAAACTGTTAGGGAATGTAGTTTAGGACTGTGACCAATTGGACTTGCAGTCTCCATGTATGATATTTTCTTCTTCATTTGTAGTCAGGTTTCTCTTCTACTTCCTCAAACCCCAGACACCTCTCCATAAAGGCAACATGGCTTCTGATCCAGTTATTCTGGTGACACTCTTCTTACAGATACTTCCAATTCCCTCTCCGTTGCTCAACCCCAGGGAGACTCGCCAGTCATTATATCCTTTGATCACTGAAAGTTTCACACTGTTGACCACTCCCTCTTTCATGCAACTCCCTTCTAGGTTTTTCTTCATATTCTCTTGGCTGCCTTTTCTCAGCTACTGGTAAATATTTGCATTTCTTAGGGATTTATCTTTCACTCCCTTCTTTCTATTTTATTCACTTCCTTTTCCACAAATGCCCCCCCAGTCATCATATCTAATCCTGAGATCTCAGTCACTATTTCCACATTACCTTGAATCCCAGCCTTTATTACTGCCTGTTCTGACTGTGTTCTTCACAATGATCGTTCTACAAACCAGCTGTGATCATGCTTTAAACTTTTCTTTGGCTTCTGGTACAAACATTTATGTCCTACTCCTCATGTTTCCTTGGAGAAGGAATTGGCAACCCACTCCAGTATTCTTGCCTGAAGAATCCCATGGACAGAGGAGCCTGGAGGACTAGAGTACATGGAGTCGCAAAGAGTCAGACACAACTGAGTGACTAGCACACGTACCCACATGTTTCCTTGGGAAATGTAAACTAGCATAACATTTCTGGCTAATCTCTTTACTCTCTCTCACATATTAGTAAAAGAGAAGTGATTTAATCTTTCTGCTGAATTTTGACAAAGGAACTGATCTTGAAAGAGTCAACACCATCGGAATCCTTGTCTGATTTTGCAGAGGGTACATTCTGAGCTGCTATCCTGCCATATGATAATGCACTGCCTTAACGGTAAAGAATCTGCCTGCAATGCAGACCAGGGTTCGATTCCCCTGTTGGGAAGATCTCCTGGAGAAGGGGATGGCAACCCACTCCAGTATTCTTGCCTGGAGAATTTCATTGACAGAGGAGCCTGGCAGGCTGCAGTCCACTGGGACATGAAGAGTCAGACGTGACTGAGTGACTAACACACACACATCTGAGAGTTGCAGTTTTGGAGAAAGTTTGGTTCAGGAGCATACCACAAATCTAAGTCATGTCTGCAGACTAGCTTTTGTCCATAATGTTGGAAATGCTCTCAAAATGGTGTAATAGAACCGACAATCAAAAATGGATCAGCAAAGTAGTCTCTACTTCTGCAGAAGGGTGCCGTATAAGACAGAAGTTCTGGGAGCAAGCACACAAAGTAAGAGGGCCGCTGGGGTCTTATCCCTTAGACGCAGGCTCCCTCCCCCAGCTCCTTACAGGCTGAGGACCACAGAGTCACACTCTTCCCCAGATGTCCCCTAAGATTTTTACTGGCCAATGGTGTCATGAGCAACACTTGCAAGCTCCAGAGTGGAGGACTGTTTTCCCCACCCCTGTAGTTCTCTATGCATGTCCAGGGTAAAAGCCCATGAAATTGGCCTGCTAAACTGTTTTTAAAAGGAAGGCGAACCAGGAAGGAGAGAGACCAAAGGACTGGCAACAGAGCTGCCATCTTTAGAAACCTTATTCACAAGGATAAGGTTCCTATTCAGCTGAAACAATGAATATGGATCATTTCTCTGTTTCTCATATCTTCCCTTTTGGTAGAAAAGAGTATATTTTCCTACAATATAAAAGACAACAATTTCATTGCCTCTGTCCTGACTTCTGACTCTCTGAGGTTGACTACTTTGAGAGGAAAGCCTCATCTCTATCTACAGAAACTAAAACCAGTGGAGAATATATGGGGACATTCTAATCTCTCATCAGTCAGGCTTCCAAACTGAAAAATTCCTTTACGTTACTTGAATCTTTCACCACATTCTTATCCTTCAAGGAAGGAACACCAATTCACTTATCTGTGAGGTGAGTTCGGTAGGCCAGAGTGGACACAGATGGCATCCCCCTTCTGGATCTTTGGAATCCACCTACCTGTATAGCTTGTTGCTCCCCACACAGAAAGATTCTTGTCCTTGTGGAAGTAGACCGCAATGTGGGGCATATGCTTATTTCAGTAGAGTGTTAACAAATCCATTTGGCCACACAAGTAACATGTTATATTGTGTTTCTCAATAATAAAATGGATATCTGGTTATTCATTTGATTCTTTTATATCTCTCTCAATAGGTTCCAAATTCAGCCAAAAAATGAATGCTACTTACTGGATCCTTTCAAATGCTTGAAGTTTCCCATATATTTATATTCTTAACATGAAGTATGAGACCATCAACTGTCCTCACCCCCATGATCTATGACATGGGTTAAAATACAGTTACACACTTATTGAGTACTTATTAACTTAACACCCAGTGTTAGAGTCAGAAGGTAAATGAAAAGTGACCCATGCCCCTCAGGAGTTCACAGCTGAGCAACATAAGTTTATATTTCCAAATGCAGATTTGAGGTATAGTTCCATGGTGTAGATTTAAAAAACAAAAACACACACACAAACCAAAACTGTAACAGAGAACTCATCTAAAGCAAGACTCATTTAATTATGATCACTGGGGACAAGTCCTGAGGTGAGCTCCAGAGTCTCATGGCTCAGAAAATAGGGGTAAGTGAGACAGAGAAAAGTGAGAATAAGACCTATTTAGTAGAGCACATTATAATCTAGTTAACATCAGAAATAACATGATGAAAATGCATAGCAATCTGCAAGTGTCAATGAGACATACGTGGACATTCATATTCAACAGAGGTTTATAACATCCACAGAACCATAGCAAGCTGTGCCCATCTTATTGACAGATAGGATGAATTCATATTGATTGTTTCAGTAATGGCTCGGGTGATACTATAGGCCACAGAAAGATATATGTCCTCATTCCACATAGAAAAAGGCATTGGCAAGATTGGAGAAATTATCATATAAAACAAGTCCTGAGAACTTAACCTAAAACTTCATTCTCCTATTAAAACTTGGCCTCAAATAAAATGGTGATTCAAAGACTTAGAAATCTTTACACTAATGTTGTGTTGTTCAGTTGTGTCTGACTCTTTGCGACCCCATGGACTACAGCACACCAGGCTCCACTGTTCTCCACCTTCTCCCAGAGTTTGCTCAAACACATCTGTGATGCTGTCTAACCATCTCATCCTCTGCTGCCCTCTTCTCCTTCTGCCGTCAACCTTTCCTGGCACCAGGGTCTTTTCCAACGAGTTGGCTCTTCACATCAGGTGGCCAAAGCATGGGAACTTCAGCTTCAGCCCTAATGAATTCCCTTAAAAGCAGTGTGAAATGGTTGGTGTGACATGGCCCAAACCTACCTTCAGGCTTCAAAACAAAAGACATTTTGAAGAAGGTTCACTGGACCCTTGAAAACATGCACAAGGACTGTTGCATTAATTGAGGTAGAGTTAATATTTTTCTAATTCTCTTTGTACCTCATATTCACAAATTCTAATTTCACTCATGTAAGAAAATAATCAAAACAGGTGATACAATTTTTTTTCTATGCTTTAAATTTTAAAAGTCCCATCTGTCACTAATTACACATTTATTTCATTATGCAGCACTATAAAAATAATTACTTGAGGTTTTTTGTTGACAATTTAGAGTTAAAGTAAATACTAATTATTTTTGTTATAACTGTGTATTAAATTGAATAATTCACTGCTAGACATTTTTGGGGCTTCAAATAATTTTATTTGAACTACATAAGACAGCAATTATTTAATTAGTGACACGTCTGCCAATCTTATAAGTCCATCTTATGACATTTGAAGACATTCTCCCTTCTCATTTCTCCTTTCTTAGAAGCAGAGACAGACACTTCATGTGCAGATTTCAGAATTTTATAATGATGTATGTGACCTGCCCAGCCGCTGGTCTGCTCAGTCACTCTCTCAAAGCAGCAAAGATTCTAAGCAATTGACAAACACTCACACTTGTTGTGGCCTTGAGTTGATGAAAATGTATCTGGATAACTGCAGTGCTTTCTGCTTTAAGTGACTTCTTTTAGAAATGAAAATCTCTTCCCCAAACTCCAACCAGAAGTTGCTGTGAGTTCCATTTGGAACGTGTGCTAATAATAATATTTTCTGGAATAATAACAACAGGTTTGGATTTAATTAAACATGTTGCTCACTGAAGCATCTGTTTTAAACATTAATGAATGGCAGCTCCTATGGGATATCCAAATGGAAGTGTTTTCACTCCATCACACTATCCTAAAGTGTGTTTTGGAATTTTCAAATCATTAGTTGGTCTTTGTTTTGAGAGGCTTATCCAGGATAAAAAAGCAATCTTTCCTCAAATCATATTGATAGATGGAAGCCATTTAGGGGGAGACAATCAATCATAAAAGCAGTCTCTGAAAAGCTGTTATGCAATCCACAGTATTAAGAGCTGAGTTTTCCTTCCTGTTCACACATAACTCCCATTATCATGCATGAGAGTTAGTCTCTTATCAAGAAAAGGACACATCCCTTCCCAATTAGGCTAAGCTGCTTTGGGCGGAAGCCATTAAAAATAGCAGACATGGAACTCCAGAGACTACAACTAACCTTAACAAAAATTGGAAGCCACCTCTGAAATAGCTATTATTAACTTGGAAACATTATGTGAATAGAGAATTTCGGAATTCATGGCTTGTTCACCACTTAAAGGAAATCATATGAGTAGGGGTTGTTTATACAGTGGTGCTATGCTTATCAGGCTTTATTAAAAATAAGTTGGTAGAGGGCTTCCCTGGTGGTTCAGTGGTTAAGAATCTGACTGCCAAGGTAGGGGACATGAGTTCAATCCCTGGATCAGGAGGTTTACACATGCTGCAGGGCAACTAAGCCCAGGCTCCACAATTGCTGAGCCTCCACCCTAGAGCCCCTGAGCGGCAGCTACTGAGCTCATGTGCTGCAACCACTGAAGCCCGTGTGCTCTAGAGCCTAGAAGCCACTGCAATAAGAAGCATGCGCATTACAACGAGAGGGTAGGACCCACTTGACACAACCTGAGAAAGCCTGTACGCAGCAACGAAGACCCAGCACAGAAAAATATATTAATTAATTTAAAAAAAGAAGCGGGTAGACTTAAGTTTCAAAAAGACAGTAACTAATCAATCAATTAGTTCTTATCAATCAATCTATCCTCACCACATGGAGCAGTGCTAGGCATAATAGGTACATCAATATATTTGTTGAATTCATGATTGAATAAGACTAACACATTCTTTTCAATTCAGCAAACATTTATTGAGACTTTACTTGACACTAGATCCCACGAGGGACAGAAGATGTAAATACCGTATGTGTGTGTGTGTATAGATATCTATATCTATATATCTATAAAGTGGAGAAAGAGAGAGAGAAATTCTGCTATTGGAGGGTTCATAATCTCTCAGATGACACCAACATACAACTAATTTATTTGTTATTATGCGATCAATGCCATGATAAAAGAATTCTTCAGGTGCTATTGGAGCACAGATTTGCATGAAATTATGGGAGTTACGGTACATGACATCTTAAACAATTTGTCTGCAAACTGTTTTTGTTCAGACAATTTGAATTAACCAATAATATAAAATGTTCCTAAGTATGATCATCAGAGTCAGCATGCTGATTTTGAAAAATATATTTTCAAAAGAATTAAAAAAAACTTTACATAATACACACACAAAAAAAACTACTGGACTTTTGTAAACTCTTTGGGAGCATGATAGATAGATTCTGTGGACACAGAATAAAGAATTATGATGCCAGAAGGTATGTATGCCAAACTGGGGAAAGCCTTGATGGCTATGTATGGATTTCTTTGGTCAGACTTAGGGAACGTTTATGATTTATCACATCTTCTCAAAGAAAAGACAATGATGCATCAAGTTTAATCTCACACCTTCCAAAGCATTGGATGCTTATGATTTCATCCAATGGCAAGATGACCCATGCTGGATTCTCTGCCAAAGAGATGTTTAGTAAGGTACCATGCACGGAGCTCTTAGAGATTCTCACAGGAGGAACTCAGGGGATTGCTTTTAAACCAATCTGGGGACCTAATACACAGCTGGACTCACCGTGGTGAAGTGGCCCACAGGTTTCTTGAAGAAAAGATACTTGTATACCTAAATTCAGATGCACCATCTATAAAATGAAAGAGCTAAATTCAGTGATCTATAAGGTCACTGTAGCTTTTTCACTTCCCTTTCTTTTCTCCCAAAGTTCGAGAGTCAACAAGTTGGGTTGATTGAATTTACCTCCCATCTGTCTCCACAATCTCTTCTTTTATTTTTCTTCCTGTCATTCTGAACACTTGGGAGTCCCTTGAGGCCAGATACTTTATCCTGTTATTCCTTGTATCTCTGTGTCTAACCAATTTTGGTATATAATAGATGCTCAGTGAATATTGACTAATGAGGAAATATACTGGGTAACATCTATACAACAACAACAACAGAAAAAAAAAAACAAAAACTGTGTGTTTCTTTCAGTTATTCCAAAGCAATATAAGATACCATCTCTCATCTCCAAGTATCATGTGCTCTATTCGGAAGACAAAGCTTTTCACACATAGCAGTACAGACTATAAACTTGTTCATCTCATCCTCATAAGAACTGTAATGCCACAAAAACTGTTGAGGGCTTATTTTATGCCCAGCATCTTAATTGGATTATTTCATTTAACCTTCACAACAATTATGGGGTGAAGCTATCTCTATTCTGTAAGTGCAGAAACATGGACTGAGTAGTTTATTCACTTGCCCTAAGTCTCATAGCTGAGCCAAGATTTGAAAGCAAGGGGTTTGATTCTAGAACCATAATTTTAACCTCTAGAAAAAGAGGACTGATTTTACTTGAAGTGTTGAAAACACAAGCACACACACATACACAAACACACACACAAGTGCCTATTGAGTAAGCTCCCTCAGTGGCCACATTTTGTAACTCATAGCACTTCCACATCTGCCAAGATTATTGCACCAGTGGTAGATGCCTGATCCAAGCACAGCCAGTGTAGTCTGGTCGACATCTACTGAAACTGTCTGGTACCAGAACTCTGATCTGTAGGGTCAATAGTAATTAAATCAATGAAGCTCATTGGTAACAGTAATATGGGGGATAGAGCTATTGGTAGAAGGCAAAAATTGAAAACATACTGAGGAAAGCAGGCAAGAAAGGCCTGTAGCCAAGACAATCAAAGAGTAAGTGGAGGAGAGGGTGAGGTAGCTGGCTGGCACTGAGATTGGAATTGGAAAGACACAGCGAGAAAAGCAAACACACAAAAGGGCTGACTCATAGTATTGATAAACTATGAGTAAGTATCCACAAAATCCTCCTATAGAAAATGCTGTAGATAAGCTGAAACTAGAGCAATGCTGAATCTTGAAGTATCTATTCAATATTAGTCACTATTCAATTAGTCACTATTCAATTCTTATTCAGGAAGAAATTGTTTCCCATTCAAGTCCCAGGGAAACTGGTTTCTTTCCTCGGGGCTGGGCCCGAACACTGTCCTTGGGTTTCCACAATGCTTAGATGTATGACTTAGTTGGCTGTAGTCTTGGTATTATCTGTATTTATTTCCTGTTGCTACTGTAACAAACTACCACCAATTTTGTGGTTTAAAACAATGCAAATTTATAATCCTACATTTCTGGAGATCAGAAGCAAAAAATGGGTCTCTGTGGGCTAAAATCTAGGTGTCAGCAAGATGGTGTGCATACGCTTCCCTGGTGGCTCAGAGGGTAAAGAATCTGCCTACAATGCATGAGGCTTGGGTTTGATCCATCCCTGGGTTGGGAAGATCCCCTGGAGAAGGGAATGGCAACCCACTCTAGTATTCTTACCTGGAGAATTTTATGGACAGAGGAGCCTGGCAGGCACAGTCCATGGGGTGGCAACGAGTCAGACACAACTGAGTGACTAACCCACTGTCCAAGACTGTGCTCCATCTGCAGGCTCTAGGAAAAAATTGTTTCCTTGACTTTTCCAGTTTCTGGTGTGGCTCACATTCCTTGGCTCATGGCCTCTTCCTATTTCTCCAAAGCCAGCAGGAAAGCATCTTCACATCTCTCTCACCAACACTGACTTGTCTGCTTCTCTCCTTTCATTTGTAAGACCCCTTCTGAGGACAGTGAGCCCATGCAGAAATCCCTGAACAATTGCCTCATCTCAAAGTCAACTAATTAGCAATATTAACTCTACTTAAATCACCTCTAATACCTCTTTATTAAGAAGGCAGCCTTAATTCTCCTTTGCCATGCAATACCGCATATTCACAATTTCTGCTATTGAAGATGCAGACATCCATAAAGGAAGGGAAATTATCATGCCTACCACACAGCCTATATGCTTAGAATACACTTCATAGTACTTAAGAAAACGTGAGTGAATCTCTGATTTCTGTAACCACTAGATGATATCTTGCCAGTTGGAGTAGGACTTCTGTTGCAGCTAAAAAATGTCTGGATTTATAGGATTTCAATCCCACATAATCAATATTCATATTATTCTCCTGCTTGGTTTGCCTTTTTTTTTTCCCTCTTGCCTATTTCCCTCTTACTCTCCTAATCCCCTGTTGTGAAAATTCAGCTCTTGCAAAACAGAAATAGAGACACAGTCATAGAGAATAAATGTACCAGACACAAAGCAGGGGGTAGGGTGGGGGGCATGGAGATTGGTGTTGACATGCACACACTATTGATACTACTTATAAAATAGATAACTAATGATAACCTCTTGTAGAGCCCAGGGAACCCTACCCAGTGCTCTGTGCTGACCTAAATGGGAAGGAAATCCAAAAACGATGGGCTATATGTATATGTATGGCTAATTCATTTTGCTGTACAGTAGAAACTAACAGAACATTATAAAGCAACTATAAGTCAATAAAAATTAATTCAAAAAAAGAAAATCCAATTTACTCAGGACAAACAATATTATGTAAGGCAGCATGGAATGGCTGATAGTGAGATAGGAGATAGAAATAATGTGCCATGGGCGCATGGAAGAACTGTGTATATGGTATGATCTTCAAAGTTTTCACAAAAGAGGTGATGGCATTTAAGCTAGAAGATTCTGATGGGCCATCCATATAGAAAAGACCCAGAGCAAACAGAAGGAGAATGATAGAAATTATTCTCAAATTTTCTGATTTCTACTCCATTGTTCCTTACCTATCACAGCTTGGATATACTAAGCAGTGTCTGTGCATATTTGTTGAATGAACAAAGTGAATAAAAGAATAGAAGAATTAAATAAATGAATGAGTGAATGAATATAATATGATGGAATGCTCAAAGTAGTTGTAAAATATGGATTAAAGCAGGTTCATTCTGATAAAAAGAGAGTGAGAGATCTGGATTTGCAGGTAACATTCTGCCATGAAATAAGCTTTCTAAATGTGGGCATTTTAATTAATCTCTCGTGCTTCATCTTTTATCTATAAAATGAATATCTACTTATTTTAAGTACAAAATAATATGTTACATGAAAGTGCTTTTAAAGATGATTAAAACATGATGGATAAGATAGGTAAGTGAGCTGGTATATTGTCTGTGTGTTAGTCTCTCAGCTGTGTCTGACTCTTCGCAACTATATGGACTGTAGCCTGCCAGGTTCCTCTGTCCATGGAATTCTCCAGCAAGAATACTGGAGTGGGTAGCCAGTCCCTTTTCCAGGGGATCTTCCCAACCCAGGGACTGAACCCAGGACTCCTGCATTACAGGCAGATTCTTTACCCTCTGAGCTACCAGGGAAGCCAGTTAAGTAGGTAATAAGACAGATGATAGATAGATATATAGATAGATAGATAGATATTAGAATGCTTCACTTTATTTCACAACATTAATTTAATGCTATTTACTTTTTAACGTTATTTACCTTGTCCTTTATGACACTACAGCCATTTCATTTGCATTCCTTAACACAAATTCACTAAAGAAAGATAAGTATAGAAACTAAGAAACATGAAAATGGAACTGAGGCACATTCACCAAAACTAATGAAGTATGTTTAAGATCACTGTATATTAATTAATTCATATAATCTTTATGAAAATCCTATGAAGTAAGGGCTTTTATTACCATTTATGGATGATCTAGTAAGTGACCAAAATGAGTTATGAGTGAAAGACTAACTCCAGAGTTCATGTTCCTCATCACATTTCTACTAAGATATAAAATAATAATTATTATTGCCATTATTATCATCATTGTCACAAAAATGAGTTAATTAAAACTACATAGTCCGTCACTGTCTACATATTCTCTCACTCTCAGAGCTACCTGCGAGAGTAATACTACTATTTCACAAACAATTTAGTAAAGTTTCAAAACGTAAAGTTAATTGTTCAAAGTCTCACAGCCAACAGTTGATACATTCAGGGGCAAACTCAGGCCTGTCATCTCACTGGGCCAACACGCTTTGCTTTGTTCCACGTTGCTTTATTCGTTTCAGCAAATTTGTTTATTAGTTTTAGCAAAGAGCTGAATGTCAGATCTGTTGGCCAGAGCTTTGTCAATCTGGCTTTATGACTCTGTTCCAGTGAATTTTGAAATGATTATTTTCTGAATACTTTAGATTTGTACTCAAAACACTTAGAGCGTTATTAATTGATATGTTCAAATTAATTTCTGGTGAATAATTTTAAACCATCGCTGTGAGGATTGATCTACCAAAGATAACCAAGATAATCCTTAAACTTCATATTCTATTTTTCCCACTAGTTTTAGTACAGGATCTGTAATCAGCATTAATCAAGTTTTTGTAAAGAAAAAGTATATGTGGAAATTATTTCCACATAAAGTATAGAAATAATAATTGGTGGTAATTCCCTGCTCAGAATTACAATGAAATAAATTTCTTTCCTTTTCCATAAGTTAGTTACTATATTTCTCTTCATAATCTCTGTTGTTGCTCAGTCGCTAAGTCATGTCTGACTTTTTGTGACCCCATGGACTGCAACACGCCAGGCTTCCTTGTCCTTCACTATCTCCTAGAGTTTGCGCAGATTCAAGTCCATTGAGTCAGAGATGCTATCTAACCATTGCAGCCGCTGCCACCCCCTTCTCCTTTTGCCTTCAATCTTTCCTAGCATCAGGGTCTTTTCCAGTGAGTCAGTTCTTTGCATCAGGTGGTTAACATATTGGAGCTTCAGCTTCAGCATCAGTTCTTCCAATGAATATTCAGGGTTGATTTCCTTTAGGATTGACTGGTTTGATCTCCTTGCAACCCAAGGGACTCTCAAGAGTCTTCTCCAACACAACAGTTCAAAAACATCAATTCTTCGGCACTCAGCCTTCTTTATGGTCCAACTCTCACATCCTTACATGACTACTGGAAAAACCATAGCCTTGACTACACTGACCTTTTTCAGCAAAGTAATGTCCCTGCTTTTTAATATGCTGTCTAGGTTCATCATAGCTTTCCTTTCAAGGAGTAAGCATCTTTCAATTTCATGGCTGCAGTCACCATCTACAGTGATTTTGGAGCCCAAGAAAATAAAATCTCTTACTGCTTCCACTTTTTTCCATCTATTTGCCATGAAGTGATGGGACTGGATGCCAAGATCTTAGTTTCTTGAATGTTGAGTTAGAAGCCAGCTTTTTCACTCTTCTCTTTCACCCTCATCAAGACACGCCTTAGTTCCTCAATCTTTACATTCTGCTTTTAGAGTGGAATCATTTGCATATCATAATCTCTAAACTAAAATAATATAGGTGAATAACACATTACCTTCTTTGTTATGTGGTATTTGTGATACCTTTATCATAAAGAGGTTGTTTTTTTATTTCAGCCAAATTTGACATCACTGATAAAGGTAGCAGATATAAAACACTCAGTATTATAGATGACAAATGGTAGATGCCTGATCACTAAAATCCGTATATGTGAATTTATTTTTGATCTCTCTTTAGTTTTGTTAAGTTATTCTTCATTTTCCTTAGTATCAAACTATGCTTCCTTGGTTCTTCTCATATAATTAAATGGCATCACCATCCACCAGAATGTTGAAGCCAGAACCTAGATAGTCTCTGTTTATAAACACTCTCTATCACCATTTTCTAGGTAAAATCCATCAGGAATCTTGTAATTCTGTCTCTAAAATGTAACTGATTCCATTTACATGTATCCATTACCATTGCCATCACAAAACAAAATAGCAATATTTTAATAAAGCTTTTTTATAAAACATTAAAAGCTAACAATATAAAAATTATACAGTGTGCCTAATATATGCTATTTTTCTAAATATTCAGAGATCTACATACTAAACTCTCACAGTTCCAAGGCAGTGCTTCAAAATGCAAACTTTAAAATATATATTTATATATTTCAGTGGGTAAAGAATCTGCCTGCAATTCAGGAGACATGGAGATGTGGGTTCAATCCCTGGGTCAGGAAGATCCCCTGGAGGAGGAAAATGGCAACTCACTGCAGTATTCTTGCCTAAAATATCCCATGGACAGAGGACCCTGCTGGGCTACAGTCCAAAGGGTCACAAAGAGTCAGACATGACTGAGTGACTACTCATGTACACACATATATGCATTATATATGCATATATGTGTAGATATACATGTATACATATATATGTATGTGTATATATGTGTGTGTGTTTATATATATAGTTAAATCCCTTTTAAATATATTAGGCACCAGACATACAGAATCTTGATTATAATCTGCTCTGTATTTCATCCCAGTTAAATGATACTGTATAGTGTTTAATTTTCTAAGCATTTGACCTTAAAGAAAGCAAAAATCTTATATTGAATCATTTTCAGTAGCCATGGTTTTGGTCTTTAAGCATCTATCAGAAGTGCTTTTATTTACTATAAATGGACTGTGTTTATATAAAGGTCCTAAATGATTTTCAGATTTTAGACCGAAGGAAACCACAATTTTACAATCAAAAGAAACTAGCCCAAATGATGGTTCATCTTTGATCTTCATCCCCAATTCTACAATCATTTTTTTTTTAATGGAAGGATCAGCTAAGGTAGTCATAGGATTTTCACTGCTTTTCCTTGTCCTGTATTCTTATAGATTCTTACCAACTAGAGCTTATTTACAGATATGAAAATCAAACTCAAACACATTTAAACAACTAGGAGAAGCTCTTGTGAATACAGATCTTATAAACACAGCACTTTGGAATGTCTGATGTTGGCCTTTCTAGAAGTTATAAGCCTAGAATAGCTAAGTGGTAAAGAAATGAGAAATGTTCTGTAACTAGAACAAAGTGATGATATAATAGATTTTAAGAGAAACTTCATTATATAGAATTATTCCTAGTAATGGAAGAGTTATGGTTTCCCATCATATTCTCCCACAAACTTCAAAGAAGTCTTTGTTGATTTAGTTACAATACACTCTTTATGTGGGATAATCTAGTACAACAAAAGCCTTAAACTAGTCACTGGAGTGTTTAAGCTTCTAGAGGAGACAAAAGTATACCTAATTTGGATCCTAAAAGTTGCTGGCTGAAACAAGAATGGGCAATCTAAAGGTCTGGACTGAGTTTGTTTTGATAGAATAAGTTAATTTAGAAAGCTGGTGGGAAATGATAGCAGGACAGAGAGTGAGATGAAAACCTGGAGAAAAAGAGTTCTTCTAGATGAGATGTAGTGAAAATTGGCAGAAGAGCTGTCTAGAAATGACATGCATCTTGGTCCTCCTCTCATTGCCACCAACCTCTTCCCATCTCTTGTTTTGTTCATGTTATCCCCCCTTGACGTTGATGTTTCTTCCTTTTAGTCATTAGGATTCTTCTTCTCAGGTCTTATCAGTTTCTGATACTCTTAATTTGGCTTTTCTTTATTCCTTTTGTCACTTCATTTGCTTCCCTCTTTGAAATGTACACATTTTATATTTGTTGAAAAGAAACTTTTATAATCCCATTATTTGGGGTTAGAAAATTAGATTTGCTCTTTAATTTTTTTCTCTTGCCCTTCAAAATTAAAATCAAATGATTCTTATGTACATTCCTCCCCATCTTTTGTGTGCATTAGTGTTCCACCATTAAAAATACACTGTATGATCTAGTGCTGAATATTTGGTTTGCACTTAGGCTATTTTTCACATTAAGAAAATGACCCATTTGTATGGCTGAGTCTCTTCACTGTTCACTAAAAAATATTACAACATTGCTTGTTAATTGGCTATACACTAATATAAAATAAAAAGTTTAAAAAATAAAAGATGACGCTATCTTACCCCCTCCTCCAAATATAAATTTTTAAAAGTCCAGCTGATTTAATTACACTTTTTAATTTTTTATTGAAGTACAGTTTTTTACAATGCAGAGTTAGTTGCTGCTCTTCAGCAAAGTGAATCAGCTCTATATATACATAAATGCCCTTTTTTTGAAGCAGTGACTTCAAGTCATAGATAATATGCATGTGTGCATGCTAAGTCATTTTAGGCATATCTGACTTCTTGCAACCCTATGGGCTATAGCCTGCCAGGCTTCTCTGTCCATGGGATTCTCCAGGCAAGAATACTGGAGTGGGTTACCATGCCCTCCCTCAGGGGACCTTCCTGATCCAGGGATCAAATCCATGTCTGTTACACCTCCTGTGTTGGCAGGTGAGTTCTTTACCACTAGTACCATCTGAGATGCCCAATAGATAATACACCCTTAGGAAAAACTGTGTGCCTGGAGGTGGGAGTAAATAATTATATTTTCTCTTTATTTTTCATTATCTGATATGTAGCTGATACCACCCTAATGGCAGAAAGTGAGGAGGAACTAAAAAGCCTCTTGATGCAGATGAAAGAGGAGAATGAAAAAGCTGGCTTAAAACTCAACATTCAGAAAACTAAGATCATGGCATCCAGCCCCATTACTTCATGGCAAACAGATGGGGAAAAAATGGGAACAGTGGTAGATTTTATTATCTCGGCCTCCAAAATCACTGCAGACAGTGACTACAGCCACAAAATTAAGACGCTTGCTTCTTGGAAGGAAAGCTATGACAAACCTAGACAGCATATTAAAAAGCAGAGACATCACTTTGCTGACAAAGGTCCACGAAGTCAAATCAATGGTTTTTCCGATAGTCATTTACAGAAATCAGAGTTGGACCATAAAGAAGGCTGAGTGCTGAAGAACTGATGCTTTCAAACTGTGGTGCTGGAAAAGACTCTTGAGAGTCCCTCGGACAGACAGGAGATCAAACAAGTCAATCCTAAAGGAAATCAACCCTAAGTATTTATTGGAAGGACTGATGCTGAAGCCACTTGATGTGAAGAGTCGACTCATTGGAAAAGACCCTGATGCTGGGAAAGATTGAAAGCAAGAGGATTAAGGGGCAACAGAGAATGAGAAGTTTGGATAGTATCACTGAATCAATGGACATGAGTTTGGGCAAACTCCAGGAGATAGTAAAGGACAAGAAAGCCTGGTGTGCTGCAGTCTATAGGTTTGCAAAGAGTCAGACACGACTTAGCAACTGAACAGCAACATGTACTTGTTGTAGACTTTGTTGTTGTTGTTGTTGTAGACTTTTTAAAAGGAACTCCACAGTAATATATTTGTGAATGACTGAATAAATACATAGATGAAAGCAAAAGATTCTAGTATAAACGTGATAAACTTATATCCCCTTCACAGAGACCAAGAAATAAAATAGACAAAGTGACACAATATGATTTTTTCTACAAAAAGAATAAGAAATATTATATCAAGTATGGTAGGTTGTAAAATTTCTCAATATTTGTAGTCTCTCTGAGCATGAAGAATCTCATAAGTCTTTTTTTCTCATGGATTCCAATTAAAAATGGAATGTAAGTGGGAAAAAAAGATAATTCTATAATATGCATAATCCTTGTGTATATTTTGTGTATATATGTGCATATTTTAATTGCATACATACATATATCTATCTACCTACCTAAAATTCTAACCAGGGCCATTAAAGAATCAGCATTGTCACCAACGGTACTCAATTTGGTTGGCATGAGGGAAAAAGGGTTTTGCATTATAAAAACCTTATGTAGGGAAGTTTTCCAGAGATTAGGAGATACTTTCTGAGGAACATGCCAAGAATGCTGGTAAGAATAGAGGGGGAGAGTAAGAAAAGGGGTGCGTGTAAATTCAGAAAATTCCTTGAGTGATTCTGATAACTTCTGATTGATATCACTGGTAGATAGTCTTATGAAGAGTCACTAATAAATCCAGTAGTCAATCAAATAGCTCAAGGCCTCTCAAAAACCATACAAAGTCGAAGGAGATTTGATAAGACTCTGATTATATCATCTTAAACATTTAAGGATACCTCACACTCCCAGTTTATGGGTGTGACCCAGTTCTCAGTAAAGCAAATACAGTGCATGATTTATATGAATAAACCTTTTATATGAACCTTTATTAAATGATTTTTAAATTCAGGAGTATCACTTAGCCTAAGCCCTAGGAAAGAATCCCACCATTTAATAAGATTTGTGGGTTTTCGCTTCCTGATTTATAATCACAGATCCAATTAGCTGGAAGTGATATTCACCTTTTCCATCATTTACTTGTCAGCATTGTAAGGCAAGTCCTAGCAATTAAATGTTGTGCAAAGTTTTCAGGTATCTAGGGCTGGTAGCCCATTAATGCAACAAACATCTATAAACAGCAGATTAGTCCAACTACAGTGGAAATAACAATGCAGGTGAGATATGCTAATGGCATGAGCAAGGGTGGTAATGTGAGGAGGGTGACAGAAACACTCAAAAATTTTGAAAATAGAGACAAGAGGATTTGCTGATGGTCAGATGTGGCATGTGAAAAAGAGTTAAGGATGACTCCAAAGAAATTGAGAAGATGAACAAGTGGATTTTAGTAATTTATCTAGGTTAGGGGCTCAGTCTTAGACTAACTTGTTTTAAAATGTTTATTAAACATTAAAGTTAGAGATGGAAGGCAGACAGTTGAATACAAATATCTGGAGGGAAGGGGAGAGGTATGAACTGGATATACTTATTTGTAAGTCATCATATACAGGATTTAAAATCATACAACTGGATAATGGGAGTCTCATTCTGCTATGCCAGGAAAAATCTACAATTCAATCTTTCTTCTGACAACAACTAAAAACTCTGTTAAAAAATGCTACAAACAATCACCTGAGGACAATGAAAAGTGCACAAAGGCAGACAGACTATGAAAAGACCTCAAAAGCTGGAGAAGCAAATATATGGAAATTCACAAAAATAAACAGAGCCTAAGGGACCTGTGTGACCATATTTATCAAAGATGTGTGATAAAATGCCATAGAGAAAGGAGAAAGATGTGAAACAAGAAAAATGATTTGAAAAATAATGGTGGAAAACTCCCCAAGTCTACTGAAACACATAAAATTTACAGATTTGAAAAGTTCAGCAAATCTCAAACAATAGAAATTCAAAGAAAACTATGCTGGGATATATCCTAATCAAGCTGTTAAAAATCAAAGGTCAAGAAATAAATGAAGAATATTAGGAAATATTTTCAAACTAGTTAAAGGGAAGTTAGAAAAAAATTAAAGTTAATGGTAAAAAATTGAATAATTTCCTTCTTAATATCAAGAATGAAGCATGTATGCTCACTTTACTACTCTGTTCAACACTGTACTTGCAGTCCTAAACATTACAAGAAAATATGAAAAGGAAATTCAAATCATAAAGATCAGAAGTTAAGCAGTAAAATTTTATCCGCAGGTAATGTAATTTTTAAAACAGAAAATCCAAAGAATCTTCAAAACAAAACTAGACTGGTAAGTGAAAATAGAAAGTTCACAATATACAAGATTACATGGAAAATAAATTATATTTTTACATATTAGCAATGGACAATTAGAAAGTATAATTATAAAAATAATATAATTTATAGTTATGCCAAAAAATACCCTTATGCTGTATACTAAGGAATAAGTCTAATAAAAGACATCTATGATCTCTACTTTGAAAAAAATTGCTGCAAAAAATTGAAATCAATTGTGGCTTAAATAAATGGAAATATATACCATGTTCATAAACTGGAAGATTCAAAACGGTAAAGATGGCAATTCTCTCAAAATTTGTATTAACATAATACCAATCAGAACCATAGCAGGTTTTTTTTTGGGGGGGGGGTAAAACAATGACAAAATAATCTAGAATATATATGAAAATTCAATGCCCTCTGAGAAAAGAAAGTTTAGGAAAAAAGAACCCTACCTGATTTCAAGGCTTATCTTGAAGCTATCATAATTAGGACAGTTTTGTAATGGCCAAGAGATAGACATAAATATAATAAAATGAAATAAAATCAAGAAAACACTTACACTTACATCTGTTGAGTTTTGTTAGAGTTGCAACTCAGTTGGGGGGAAAAAAAGACTTTTCTACAAATCATGCTGGATCACCTGGCTAATCATATGGGGGGGAAAAAAGAGATAAGATGTGACCCTTATCTCACATCACATACAAAAATTTACCCCAAATGGACATTAGGCCTAAAGGAAAGTCTGAGAAGATAAAACAAATAAGAGATAACATAGGATATAACCTTTGTAATCTTAGCATAGTAAGAAATTTTTTAGATAGGAATGAAAAATAGTAATCCTAAAAAGGAAAATTGATAAACTGGACTTCCTTAAAATGAAAAGTTTTATCCTTTGAAAAATGTCATTAAGAAAATTAAAATATAAGCCACCAAATAGGGGGGAAATTTTGATATCACTTATATCAGAAAAAAAGATTTGTTTCATAGGTACACAGAGACTTACACTCCAATAAGAAGTAAAAGAAACCAAACGAAACAGCAAACAAAAAATGCAAATGGTAAAAGATTTAAACAGAGATTCACATAAGTCAATGGAAAATAAGCAAATGAAAAGAGGTCCCATCCCATTCGTCATCAGGGAAATCCAAATTAAAATCACAATTTGAAATCATCACAACCTATTAGGATAGCTACATTTTTTTTTAAATGATCATGTAAAGCAAGCATCTGTAAACTCTTTTATTTTTTTAACATGAAGATTCCAGATATGTCTTCACTGGCCATATGGCCTTTGTCAAAACTGTTCAACTCTGCAGTCATAGCATGAAAGCAACCATAGATGATAAGAAAATGAGTGGGCATAACTCCATTACTTACAAAAGCAAATGGCAAGCCAGACTGAGATCTCAGGGCACAGTCTGCCTTAATATAAGGTCTTGGCATAGACACTGGAATTCTTACACTGCTGAAAGGAATAATTAACGGTTCTATCACTTTAGAAAATATTTGGTCAGTTTCTTAAAAAGTTAAACATATATCTAACATATAACCCAATCATTCCACTTCTAGGAATTTATCTGAGAGAAATTAGAACATATGCTCAGACAAAAACTTGTACACAAATGTTTGTAGCCATTTTATTTGTAATAGCCCTAAACTAGAAGCAACTCAAAGGTCCAACAAACGATAAGTGGATAAATTGTGGCATACTCATGCAATAGTACAGGTATAAATTATCACTCAGCAATAAATGGCAACAAGCTTTGATACATAAAACAATATCAGTGAATCTCAAAATTGTAACATTGAATGAAAGAAGTCAGATCCCCCCAAAAGGACTTATTGTTTATTTCCCTTTGTATATAAAGCTCTATAAAATGCAAACTAATATCTAGTGACAGAAATTACATCAATGCTTGCCTGTGAATTGGAGTGGGAGAATGCAAAGAGAAATAGGAAATTTCTGAGGAAGAATGGAAATGTTTGTTTTCTTACATTGTGGTAGCGACTGTTTCATGGGTGTACACACATGTCAAAACTGACCAAATTGTACAGTTTAAATACCTGCAGTTTGTTATATTTTAACTAACCTTCAAAAAAGTTTAAGGAAAAAAAAAACTGAATACAATCACCAAGGGAGTGAGTGCAGGTTAAGAGAAGCAAAAATCCAAGACGGGATCCAGGCAAACTCCAACATCTAGAGATGGGGAGATGAGGAACAACAAACAAACAGACTGAAAAGAAATAACCAGTAAGGTAAGAGGAAATCTGGGAATGGGTGACAGGTTTGTAACTCAAGGGTAGCAAGTGTACCGAAGCAAAAAAAGTGTGATAAGTGTGATCAACTGAATTAAATCCCCCTGAATTAAAGCCAAGTCAAGTAAGGTAAGACTGAAAACTGTCATAGGATTTACCAACATAGAAATTGATGCAGACAATGAAAAAAAAAATTCATATAAGCAGTGGAGAAACTCTGTGATAAAGGAGAGCAGAGAAAAAGCATGAGAATTGAGGGATGTGGGTGTCAAGAGAAGTTTAGTTACTTCACTTATTATTTTTCCAAAGAGGAGAAACCATAGCATATTTGTATGTTGATAAGAATGAGGAAGGGTGGATAGAAACTGAGGTGGTATCCATGAGTAGATGATAGAGGATGAATCTTGTATACACAGGGACGAGATGACATCAACCACAAGCTAAGAGTTCATCAAAAGTGAAGGCAGAGTGTACGACAATAGATACAGTTAAGTGGATAAAAATGGTGATAGGAATTTGTAGAACAGTGGTTCTCATCTTTGTACATTGGAAACAACTGTATAGTATTGTAAAATATTTTAAAGATTTTTTTTTTAAATTTAAAAAAATTTTAAACTATTTTAAAAGTTTCCTCTAGGAATACCCTGAGTTTCTTTTTTAATTAATTTGGGTTGTGGACTAGGTGTTGTTCCCATGTTTTTGTCTTTGTGTTTTTAGTCTGCAGGAGATTCTAGGGTGAATTGCAGATTGAGAACCACTGTTACAAATAAATCCTCTTATGACTGCTTCAATGCTTTTCCATGAATTAGGAAGTAACGTTGTCAGCTAAGAGGAAGTATTGCGGTTTCAGGTGATATACAAAAGACACAAATCCAATTTTGACCAGGCAACAAGTGACAGGAGGTCCCTGATGCAATGAGAGAACAATTAAGGCAGAACTGCATCAGGATAAGGCTTCAGAAAAGCAATAGGGGGGAAGGGAAGAGAAAGGTCAAGGCAGCCTGCATAAGAGAAACATAGAAAGGAACAAAAACCAGAGGGGATGGGTGACCGGGCGAGGTCTGAAGTTTCTATGGGGGCTTGACAGAAACGTGGTGGAGTGGAAGGAGTCAGAAAAACTAGATGACTCTCACGGCTACACCACTCAGCACTTTTTGCTGGAGTTAAATTTCTTATATGGAGAATAAGGATCGTAGTTAAACTCCATAATATCTAATAAAATAGCTGCCACAAAAGGCTAGGTTGGAGACAACTGGCTTTTTCTTTTTAGGAAGTGACCCATTGAAGTGATTTGAATAGAAATCTGAACTGTCAAAATGATATTTACAGAGGATTCATCTGGAGGTGGCATGAAGGAAAAGATTGCAGTAAGTAAGGAAATTATTGTTTATCTAGAAGTGAGGCAATGAGTCTGCAGCAAAGTGGTGGCAGTGGGAATGGAAAGGAAATGATGGATGTAAGATAAATTTTAGAGTAAAATTCAACTAATTAGATGACTAACTGGACAGAGAGAGTAAGGAGTCAAGAATGACTCAGTCTCACTCTTAGTTGATGGGGCAAATGGTGACAGAGTGCATGAGAATCAGGCATCGGGACAGAAGGAGCTGAATTTAGGCAGAAAGATGATGGATTTGTTTTTTAACACAGTTGTGGTTTTGTTAGCTGTGGACGTGCCAATGAAACGCCCACCAGGCAGACGGATATTTGGAGCTGAGCTCTAAGCTCAGAAGAAGACATGACTAGAAGATGGAAATTGATGATTAGCCACCAAAGATTTGATTGTTATAGAAATGAGAATAAAATCTCCCAAGAGGGCACAATGAGAAAGCTAAGCATTGAGAGGGAAATGCTGTTCCTGACGTGAACCCTTTAGTTGGTGGAATGTGAACTGGAGAATGGGGCTCCAGGGGAGAAGCCGGAGTGGATACAGGCTACTCGGGACTCCAGGAAGTGGTTATTTAGAAACCTGATTGGAAATATTTTGCTATTTTAACAATTTGTTTAGCTGCATCTGTCTGCCAAGGCTGAATGTCAATGTCAAGTATGAAACAAGATCAAATATTAATTTATACTAAGTAAAGGAACATGCAGGTCATTCTCTCTGCAGTTTCTCCAAGTGAGGGTCAAGGCAGCAGCGCTGAAAGCAGCAGTTACGTATTTATCAGACGGGACTGGGGGGCGGTAAGGATCAAGTATTTGCATTTCCAACAAGCATCTCAGCTGATGCCAAAGCCTGGGATCAAAGCCTAGCAGCAACTGGGAAAGTTACCTGGGTGCTGCTTTTACCTGTGAGAGAAAAACAGAATAAAGACCCAACTTCCAATGCCAATCAAACAACATCTGAATTCAGGTCGACCAGTTAAGGTTTATTTCCTCACACACCACAAACCCCAATAAGGGCTCCCTGACTAGGACAATCAAAAGCATGAGTTTCACATATCAAAATATCAGATTGGTGGGAACTGGGGAGCCCACTTTTGTAAGATAAACATTGTATTACTCCAAACACACGCCAACGAAACAACAGTGGATCAGGCTGCCTTTGTTTCCAGGTTAATCTTTTCCCGGCCGAATCCCTTCAATCTCCCGCAGGCCATTCTTGTGAAGGAAAGGACAGCATTTTGGAGACTACAGCCATATTTATACACGGTCTAATTAAAACACGAACAGAACACAGGTCCTAAGAAAGATAGGAAAATCCTCTTCATATCAAAAGTGTGCAGATGTTCTGTAGCTTTATGTAGTCTGAGTCAATTTCAGTGGAAATAAAAACACTGAGAGCGTCATAGAAATAACATTTGCTAAGGGAAAGTTGAGCTGGCAGGACTGATCTAATTCTGATTAAAAAAAAAGAAATCTCGGTTTGAATTTACAGGCTAAGATGGTTATAAACCACCCTGTGATCTGCCATATTCTGCTTTAGTGGTAGTTTTCTAACAGAGAAGATTCAACTCTGTGACTGAATAAATAGTCTGAATCACTTACAGAGCTGGCAAAACACGTCTGCAGTGGAGTACATGGGCTGTTTCTGCCTCGCACGCTCACACATGTGACCTGAGAACTGAACAAGAGTATACTCTTCAATATGCCTAGAAACACCAAGAAAGTCTCTTAGAATCACTCAATAAGACCTAAAAAGAGGCCCCGCTTCTAAAGAATTCGGATTTTCAGACCGCTTTTCTTATGGTGCCAATAGCTTATTGGTGCCAACTTAATTAAGCAAAATTACCAACCTTGGTGTTAACTTTACCCCTTCCTACAATCTGCTTAGATAAGAGTGTGCTATACGATACTAGAGACTTAAACCTTCCTCACAACACACAACCCGTGGCCTAATCATTGGGTTTTTGTTACAAAAATTGAGGGTATGGAAAATCCACGCCCCTGCCCCCCGCCACACACACACTACAAAATCTTGCTGCATTTGACAGATGATAAAAATCAGTTTTGTTCATTCTGGAAAAAATAAAAATAAAGAAAACGTACTGTAAGATAACAGGTTTCAACAGACTTGGACAACTATCCTGGAATCTTGTAATTATACTGAAATGAGGTTGGAGCCCTGGGACTGTGTCATAGGTGAAAAGAGTGTTACATTAATATTCTCACAGAACTTGTAGCACAGAAAAGAATCTTATACTTCCTTGTGCCCTCTGGTAGAATGTAGGTTTCTATAGGAGACAGGAATTCTTTGAAAGACACTTTTGTACTGCTACTATGTCAATATGACAGAGTCTTACAGGGAAAAGGAAATTAAAACAATTCCTGTAAAAACCTTCCTGATCAACTTACATCTATAAAGGATGGGATTCATTCAATCAGATGAGAAACTATCCTCAAAATGGAAAAGTCCAGTTTGCATATATCCAGCAAGGTAGGAAACTCTCCCAGAAACAGCAAATATTTATTATGTGGACCACCACTGCCACACAACAGATATCATCAATTGATTGAAAGTTACAGTGTTAGTCACTCAGCTGTGTCTAACTCTTTGTGACCCCATGGACTGTAGGCTGCCAGACTCCTCTGTCCACGGAATTCTCCAGCAAGAAGAGGTTGCCATGCCCTCCTCCAGGAGATCTTCCTGACCCAGGTATTGAACCTGTGTCTCTCACATCTCCTGTATTGGCAGGCAGACTCCTTACTGTCTGAGCCCAGAGGTGAGCCCCATCAGTTGATTACGGGACTCTTTTTCCACTGAGCTTGGAATAGCCACAAGATTCTTCTCAGCAGAGCATCCAAGTAAGTCACTATTAATCATTCAGTTCTGGTAAACAAAAAGAAACCTAGGCTGTATCTCCAATCTAACATATTTGGTAAATAACCTTTAGGAAAGACACTTTCTTAGCATCTTCTCAAAATTCCTTTCCATAGGGATCTTGCTAAAACAAAATAATTCTTTTATGTAGTTCATTTATTCATTCAAATTGTATTTACTGAGCACCTTCCTATGTGTCAGTTTTGAGGACTTATAGCAAAACAGACTGGAGAAGGCAATGGCACCCACTCCAGTGCTCTTGCCTGGAAAACCCCATGGACAGAGGAGCCTGGTGGGCTGCAGTCCTCGGGGTCACTAAGAGTCAGACACGACTGGGAGACTGCACTTTCACTTTTCACTTTCATGCATTGGAGGAGGAGATGGCAACCCACTCCAGTGTTCTTGCCTGGAGAATCCCAGGGGCGGCGGAGCCTGGTGGGCTGCCATCTATGGGGTCGCACAGAGTTAGACACGACTGAAGTGACTTAGCAGCAGTAGCAAAACAGACAAAAACGTCTTACTCTGTGGGAACTCACATTCTAATGCTCATGAAATTGGGAAAGTGAAGCCAACTGATATTTGAGATTATACTGGTCATTTCTAATTTATTAATGTGGCCACCCATTACCAAAACCACCCACATGAGGAACTACTAAGCCACAGCATGCATGAACAGTTTTTATCTTGTATTTAAATACAACCGATAACAATGTTAATCCGACACATGGTTAGTATACTCTCAGTATTACACACCGCAATAATAAAGGATAAGTAACTAGCAGTTCAAGAATTTGACTATGATCAGTATTTACTATAATTACTATGAAAAAAGTGAAAGTGTTAGTCACTCAGTTGTATCTGACTCTTTGCAACCCCATGGACTGTAGCCCGCCAGGCTCCTCTGTCCATGGAATTCTCCCGGCAAGAATACTGGAGTAGGTTGCCATTTCCTTCTCCAATATTTACAATATTTATAGTAAATCCAAGCCCCGCTTGTGATCAGTTTGTTGGGAGATTGGGGGACTTGGTAAGGAAGGAAGAGCGCAGATTGAGGTCAGAATATAAATAGGATTATTTCAACAATCTAGCACATGAAATTTATAACCAGGAAAAGAATTTAGGAAATGATTATCATCTGTATCTTCTAACGTAATAGTTTTAAAAATCACTGTCGGGTTGTAACATGATTTATGTTTCAACTAGGTTCCTGCAGTCTCTCTGACTGTATAATATATTGGTTCCTCAGTGAGCTGACACTTCCTTGCAGAAATGCCAGCCAACCAAAGCTTCTCTCCATGTAACTGTGCAGCGAATCACAGGAAACTGAAAGGAATGGTCCTAATATATAGGACAGTGTACCAGCTAGATAGATTCCAACCATGTATTGGTGCTGAATATTTAAATTTTTGCATAGTAAGGTTGCCCATGGTCTGGCTTTCATCTTTCTCATAAATCTCACTGTCCTTTTAACGTAAGAAATACTTGACAGCTTTATCAAAAAAGGCTGACAGTCCTGAGTCAAGAATTTAAAATTTTAATATAGTTCCAAATTCTTTAAAGGGGAGAAAGGTTTAAATTTTTCTCCAGCTTAAAAATATTTTCAGACAGAGAAAATGCTTCTGATCAATTCGTAGTCAGGAGTCAGAATTGTTCCTTTGAAGCCCTGAATGTGTATGCAAAAGAAATTCCATACAAAGAGAAGAGGTTTCCTTTAGAAAAATAACCATCTTGTGAAGTAAATGCTTTGAGTTTGGCTAACCTGAAGACATTTCCTTTGGTTGAAGCAATTTAAATCTAGATATTTTTCTCATGGAATAAAAAATCTCTTTCTAAATTTTCTTTATGACTAAGTTGTTGTCTAAGATGGGATATTTGTGTATTCCAGGGTAACCACATCCTTACAAAGTAAAAATATTTTTACTTTCTATCAAAAACCTGCTACTTTGTTGAAACTGTGTTAATGTTCTATTTAAAAAGTATTATGGATGATGTATTTTCTTTTCGATTTAAACATATCTTGAAGCTTGAATGCAACAAGTTGCATGTTCAGCCAATATAAAAGAGACTCATAGTTTTAAAATATATATTCTTACTTGTTTGAATGTAAACATGAAAATCTGAATATTGTAGAGTAATAAAAAGCTGTGCGATCTAATGTAAGTAGATTGCCGTCACAAAACTTCACAATCCGGATGGGATTGTTAATAAATTATTATGATTCTTCTCAACACCTACTTAACAGTTTCTGTATCCAGTATTTCTATAGAACCTTGTGGCTGTTTTAGGAAGACTATGGTGTAAGTTTCCTGGGGAGAAGTCTAGAGAAAAGAGGGGGCGATGTAGAGACAGTGAGATGGAAATATGGCCACAAGGTGAAACCTGGCTAATCTTCAGTGGCCTCTCTAAAGCCAACGCTCCAGGTACAGAGGGAGAAAAGAGACTCTTGCTCCTTCACTTGAACTCCTTGATGGCTCAGATCCCCTTTTCATCTTCATGAACTCCCACGTGCACCTCATAGACCTAGCCTCATGCTGGGCTGACTAAGCTTTTGACAAATAACAGCTATTTTTATGGCATGATATCCGCATATTTATGGAATCAAAGAAAAAAAAAGAAAAACAGAAGGTTAAAGTATCAGCCATTTATCTCCGTCACCTCATTTCACCCCCTTTCCGTTCTCCCTGCCCAGCCCTTGGTCAGACAACATCTCACTGTGGCCCGCACACCAGGCACCCAAGGAGCTGAAATCAGTGCCTGGAGTCAGGGTAACCCCTGCGATGAGAAGGCAGAGCAGAGGTATAAGGTAGCCCTGGGGGCCATGATCACCACCTGAATCCCATTGGAGGTCAAGGCAGCCACTGTATGGGCTTTATAATCACTAATACCAACAAATCTCACTTCTGTTTTAAATACTACCCTCAGTTGGGTCCCTTTCCTTTGCCACAGAAAAAATCCTAACACAACTATAATTACTGATTTTGGTTTTTGTTCTTTTGTTTGTTTTTCAAACAGCCAGAATTCTCAAAATACAATACCTCTTCTGGAGTATTTACCCAATAAGAGTTATCTATTTATAAACAGATCACTTGCCCAGTCCCCATCTCTTTAAGAAAGATAAGCTTCATCTAAATTATTTCATTTCATTGATGACTGTCATTTATAACTTTATTTCTACTTCTGTCTTGGGTATTTCTTTGGAGAAGTTGTATGGATTCATTACATATTCTAATGTATTGTCTATAGATTATAAGATAAAGTCAAGCATGTAGCTGCTGATACTTTTTTTAAGTTAACCTGTCTTTTTCTTAGAAATGTCTCTTAATAGTAAGCTTACCTGGTGGCTCAGATGGTAAAGATTCTGCCTGCAACGCAAGGGACCTATATTCAATCCCTGGGTTGGGAAGATCCCCTGCAGAAGGAAATGGCAACCCACTCCACTTATTCATGCCTGGAGAATCCCATGGGTAGAGGAGTCTGGCAGGCTACAGTCCATGGGGTTGCAAAGAGTCGGACACGACTGAGGGACTATCACTCACTCATTCAGTTCTGTTCACTTCAGTCGCTCAGTCGTGTCCGACTCTTTGAGACCCCATGGACTGCAGCACTCCAGGCCTCCCTGTCCATCAGCAGCTCCCAGAGTTTACTCACTCACGTCCATTGAGTCGGTGATGCCATCCAACCATCTCATCCTCTCTCGTCCCCTTCTCCTCTTGCCTTCAATCTTTCCCAGCCTCAGAGTTTTTTTAAATGAGTCAATTCTTCACATCAGGTGGCCAAAGTGTTGGAGTTTCAGCTTCAGCATCAGACCTTTGAATGAATATTCAGGACTGATTTCTTTTAGGATGGACTGGTTGGATCTCCTTGCAGTCCAAGGCACTCTCAAGAGTCTTTTCCAACACCAAAGTTCAAAAGCATCAATTCTTCGGTGCTCAGCTTTCTTTATAGTCCAACTCTCACATCCATACACAACTACTGGAAAAACCATGGCCTTTACTAGAGGGACCTTTGTTGACAAAGTGATGTCTCTGCTTTTTAATATGCTGTCTAGGTTGGTCATAACTTTTCTTCCAAGGAGTAAGCGTCTTTTAATTTCATGGCTGCAATCACCATCTGCAGTGATTTTAGATGCCCCAAAAATAAAGTCTGCCACTGTTTCCCCATCTATTTCCCATAAAGTGATGGGACCAGATGCCATGATCTTAGTTTTCTGAATGTTGAGTTTTAAGCCAACTTTTTCACTCTCCTCTTTCACTTTCATCAAGAGGCTCTTGTTCTTCTTCACTTTCTGCCATAAGGGTGGTGTCACCTGCATATCTGAGGTTATTGATATTTCTCCCAGCAATCTCGATTCTAGCTTGTGCTTCATTCAGCCCAGCATTTCTCATGATGTACTCTGCATATAAGTTAAATAAGCAGGGTGACAATATACAGTCTTAACGTACTCCTTTCCCAATTTGGAACCAGTCTGTTGTTCCATGTCCAGTTCTAACTGTTGCTTCCTGACCTGCATACAGATTTCTCAAGAGGCAGGTCAGATGGTCTGGTATTCCCATCTCTTTCAGAATTTTCCAGTTTGTTATGATCCACACAGTCAAAGGCTTTGGCATAGTCAATAAAGCAGAAGTATATGTTTTTCTGGAACTCTCTTGCTTTTTCGATGATCCAGCAGATGTTGGCAATTTGATCTCTGGTTCCTCTGCCTTTTGTAAAACCAGTTTGAACATCTGGAAGTTCATGGTTCACGTATTGTTGAAGCCTGGCTTGCAGAATTTTGAGCATTACTTTACTAGCATGTGAGATGAGTGTAATTATGCGGTAGTTTGAGCATTCTTTTGCATTGCCTTTCTTTGGGATTGAAAACTGACCTCTTCCAGTCCCGTGGCCACTGCTGAGTTTTCCAAATTTGCTGGCATACTGAGACCTAAATCACTCACTCATTGATAAATGTAAATCCCATGGTTTAATTTCTTAGTTTGTTTTTGTTGTTACTTTAATTCTTTGATAAAGACTGAAGCCAGATCCAGAAAAATAAACATGGAAAAAATAAAAACTTAGGCCAGAGTATGATAAAGCTAGAACTGGATTACTTCATAAAGTAAGGAGGTAATTTCTTTATAAAAGATTAGATAATATGTATTAAAATTATAAAATGTGTTATTTCATATAAATCCAACCAGAGTATGCTTTTTAGGTACAGGATTCTATGTAACTATTGTTAACTCTTGAGGGTGGGTTTTCTAGGGCAAAAATTCTGTGGGAGCATAATAAAAATCCTGTGGGAGCTGATTTCAAAACAACAGCTCAGTTATAGCCATGAATTGATTTAATTTGATGACTTTTTCATGTGTGCATATATTTGCCTGTATATATAAACCAACTACTTTTTATCTGATATTTTTCATCATATAGCTTTACCTCCTCACCTCTTTTCAAAGGCAGTCATGTGTGGATCATTCTAAACATTGTATATATTCCCCTTTTGAATAATGTAAGGCATCTATGGAAGTGTAGCATAAGGAAACTTCTAAATTTGAATGATATATAGAATGTGGTCATTTTTATATACATATAAATTTCCATTATGGATTTAGGTCATCTGTAGCCATCTGTTTGTTTTCTTTTGTTTTTTTATTTTGCCATCTGTGTTACAAAATTTACAGAGTTAACAAATTTTGTTAATGCCTATGGATATACAACAAAAATGTAGAGAAAGTCACATTAATTTTTTTTTAATGTCGTGAAAATGACCACAAGGAATAACAATAATGACAGAAAGAAAATAAGGGCAAAAGAAATTCAAGTTATACTACCTTATCAGATCTTTTTTCTTTTTTCAGTTTCAAACAACAAAAAACAACCCAGAATAACTTCCAAAAAAAAGTGTTTTTTTTTTTTAAGTTTTTTTTTTAATCCTTTTCCCAGAAGGATATTGAGACCCTTAAAGAAGCCAGTGACTGACCAGTCCCTGATGAGAAGAGGCCCCAGGGTTGCTTCAGAGATCTAACAGGGGTACTCATGAGGTTGTCACTGTTTAGTTGCTAAGTCATGTCCAACTCTTTGCAACCCCATGGACTATAGCCAACCAGGCTCCTCTGTCCATGGGATTTCCCAGGCAAGAATACTGAAGTAGGTTGCCATTTCCTTCTCCAGGGGTCTTCCAGACTTAGGGATCGAACCCACATCTTAAGCATTATAGGCAGACTCTTTACCATTGAGCTACCTGGGGCTTTCCAATTCATGTGGTATCTCTTTAATAATAACAATGGCAGCCATAATAATCTTAAGAGCTTCATTATCTACTCAATATGCAGCATGTTACACTTTAAATTTCCTCATGTACATTTCATAGTAGTTGTATGAGAAAGCTCACATTACTTTTCATGTCTTCATAACAAAACTCAAGACAAAGAGTTTACATAGATTTCCCAAGACAACACGGCTAGTCAGTGACAGGGAAAGGCATTGAATTCAGTCAAGCTGGAATGAGAACCCAAGTACTTAAACAATCTCAGGATTACATGGTTCCCCTTCTTCTGTGGTTCAGTTCAAAATTACAAACTTTTGGAAGTGGGGATGCTTATGGCTCTAGCTTGGATCAGGTGTCCTCATTTAGATCAACTTCCTCAGACAAAGGGCCGGGGTTACTATGTAGAAGAGGGTGGCCCTTTGCATTTTCGGGGAGCTATGGAGAGCTGGGTAGCCAGGGCCACAGATACCTCTAGTGTATCCATGCTACCTTCATCTAATCTTCCCATTCAAATGTCATTGTTCCCTTCTGCAAAACCCAGAACTTTGTCCCCTTCTTTGGCCCTCAGCTAACTTTGCTCTCTGTTATATGATGGTCTTATCTATCATCACCTCTAGAAAACTTTAGGAATGCAGCAAGTTTAACCTTTCTTTTATATAACCTCCACAAACTCTACTAGGTACTGGCCTATAGTAGACCATCTAAAGACTAGTTGTTGAATTTAAAAAGTGACTATGACTGGTCAATGAATGTGAAGAGTGCCATATCCCCTCCTACCATGGACAAAGGCCATGGAGTCACATGAGCAAAGGCAAACTGAGACCAAAAAAAGAAAAATGTAGTGAGTAGAATATGACCTATGCATTCATTTTAAAATCAACACATGAAAATTACATTATTTTTAGCTTCAGTTTCATGATTCAGCCTTTCCAGTGTAAATAATTTATAAGAGAAGTGAGACAAGCATCAGGTTTGTGGGAAATGTAAATTAATTTCAATCTAAAATTAGAAGAACCCTTCCCTCCCATGGACAGATGACAAGGGGACAAAAAGGGCGAGAGGAGTCTGATGAAAACACAGTGGAGAAACCACAGAACCACAGGACCCGGCAGGCTGAGGGCCTTTTCTGAAAGGAAATAGAAGAGTCATTCATCCAGGGTGATAAAAGGTTTACACAGAAAGACAAATAACACAGGGCAAGTCAATGGAAATATAAAAGGACATCAAATTTACGAGGTATCTTCTTTGTAGACCTGGCTTGAGGCAAAAGTGAAAATTAAACAGGATGGTATTCAGGCATCCAAATCTCCCACTTTTGTTCCCTTAGAGTTCTGATACTTTCTTCAAATTTCTGTACCCATTAAAGAGCCTGCTGGTCCCCTCCTTTCCCACTTTTCTCAATGGTACATGGAATCAGATGGTCCCCATTTACATGCTGATACAAATGAGTCAGTCTGGATGTTACTTTTTCTTTAATTGTGAAAGGAAAAGTTTAATCTCTGATAAAAAAAAATTTCCAAAAGCAACAGGTATCTCAGCAGATTTTGAAGGATCAGGATTCCTAACTCAGACACTGTATAAAGCTGACCCTTCATTGAAGAGAGTCCTATATAGGGAAGAAGCATATTCCCTGCTAAATTCTCCTTTGCCCCACTGTGCCACTAAAAACTGTATGATCTTCATTAAAATACTCAACTACTCTCGGACTAATTTTCCCATTTTTAAGCCTCAGTTTCTCTTACTCTATAAACTATAGGGGGGAAAAGTACATTGCTTGGGGACATTGTAAAACTTGAGTATCTGTAATTGCTAGCTCAGGGCTTGGCAGTTAGTATATGCTCATTAAAGAGGGGTTATGCTTTTTATCTACACTGCTACCAATGTCATTACTTTTGTTACATTTGGTGACTGAACTCCAAAGTCTGAAACTCAGAATGGGTATATGTGTTGAGATGTGGGATGGAAATATATGAACTTACACTAATATACATATATACACACATAAAATCTTTAAAAAGAGAATAAATTAAGCTTTAATAATATTTAAATATGGGGCTTCCCCAGGGGCTCAGTGATAAAGAATCCGCCTGCCACTGCAGGAGACTTGGGTTCGATCCCTGGTCCAGGAGGATCGCACATGCCGTGAGCAACTAAGCCCATGAGCCACACCTGTCAAGCCTGGGCTCAGTCCAGGAACCACAACTATTGGGACCACATGCCACAACTGTTGAAGCCCCCAGGCCCGAGAGCCTGTGCAACAAGGGAGGCCACCTCAAAGACAAGCCTGTGCGCTGCAATGAAGAATAGCCCCTGCTCCCACTGACCAGAGAAAAGCCTGCACAACAATGAAGACCCACACAGCCAAAAATAAATAAATAGAATTATATTATACAACAATAATCATACTTAAAGGATGGCTAGACATTCATCTTCTTATTAATCTGTGCACTGCCACTCACTGACCACATAGGAAAAATCACCATATGGATTCTGGAACAGAATGGAGTGTCCACAGTGTGGAAGGGTTGATACGGCACCTCCCGTGTTTGCTAGCTATGTATTAAAAGTATTTATGAATTGTTATTTTATTTTCAACAAGAGTTCACACACACAAAAAAAGTGGTTTGAGAGAATGCTTGCAAAGAAACTATGGGTTTAATTTGGTATTTAAAAGGCACAAGTTCAAGAAAGTGACAGCACTGGCACACCCCTGTTCTTTACATGATCTCCTTGTCTGCCACACTGTCATTAAAACAATAACAGTTGATAAGAAGGCAGAGGCAAAAAAAAATATTTTACTGGAAGTTGTCATCCATTCTCATTAACAATGCACCACTAATAAGCAAAATGTTTGTCATCGCCTTTAATTTTTCTATTGTTCTGCTTGCCCTTTGTTTATTTCTAAATAAATATTCAACTGTTAGGGCTGTGAACTTAAAATTTCTTTAGGATGCAGCACTTAATGAAAAAGGTTTGGAAACCTCTCCACTAAGTGCATGAGTCTCTTGCAGTTTCAGGATTTTTAACTTAATGGCAGGAAGAGGAAAACAATTTTACTTGAACCTGGGAAATTTTTAAAATGTGGGTATTTTATTCCAAGGTAAGAGAAAAGGAATCATTAATATGTTATTTGATTTCATTCAATTCATTATTAAACACAGTAAACACCCTAAAAGCATAATATTTAGTTATCCCTCTCATCTTCTAGAACTTAGTCCTTTAAGTCTAGTCCCCAATGGTATCATAAGATTATCTAATTCTTCTGCCCATCTTTTGTCAGGCCACTGGGAGGCTTTCCGGAGCCCAGGAAAATTTGGAATCTTGAAATCTGAATTTATCTCCAGAAAATTGTAAAAACAGCACTAAAAAATCAAAGTTATCTTCTTAAAAATGTACCAAGACAGTAGATTGGTGGATGCCTTAATATTTCAAAATCCCTTGTTTATTCTTAGATATATATTTCTAGCAATTCAGCTGATGAATTGAGTAAACCACCTCTATCTGTATCTATAGAAAGGGTCCTATCTTACTCCCTTTAAGTATAGTTCCAGAATACATCAGTTAATTATTTATTCTCTCTCTTTAAGAAAGGTCCTAAGCTTTGCATGTTCTGTGTTTCATGTACATGTGCTCTCTGGCTAATAGGAATGATTTTATTTATTCAATAAAAATGGGATACAGTGGTGTTTTTATTCTGAGGCATCACTTTTCTCCACTGAATAAGGATGCAAATTAATATAATATTCTAAACAGGCTTTTGCATTTCCTTGCTCTTCTAGGTGAGACTTCAAAATTCTCTTAAGTCAAATCTAGATTCTCAAAACCATAAAAAAAAAAAAAAAAAAAAACTCTTTCTAACTGGGCAGATTTTTAAACAAGAATGTTCTTCTAATTCTACTCTGCAGTTGACTGATCCTAAGATGGGAATTTGTGCCTCTAATTCTCTGTCTGTAAGCCTGGGAGTTTCCATGAGTAAAATAAGCATCATAATGGCAAAACGCTCACATGTTTCTGACAGCAGTCCTGAGCAACTGCACAGTGCCTGGTGCAGCAGAGTCCTTGGGTGAAAGGCAGGCAGGACGTGCGCCTAAGATTTCTATCAGTGCTCATTTCCAGATGGAATCCTGGAGCTATACTGAGTTCACTCTTTTTTAAAATCTGTTCAGTAAGTGCTTACAGGGCTGGTATGGGCTCGTTTGTTTTTTCTGGTCACCATGGAGCTGCTAGTTTCAATCACAGAGCATCAGAGCAAGTGGGAAAGAAGAGAAAATGCCAGAACTCACTGGCTGTCTTTGGAGAAGCTGAAGGGTGAGTAGCAGGAAGCAGAAAACCAAAAACCATCGCTGCCAATAAATGACCTAGACACTGTTTTCTTGGCGTTCCTGTTTGAGTTCTTCATGGCTAGGCAAATCAAGACAAATGGGGAGGCGGGACAAAGTTTTCTCAAGGATTCATGGAGATGAATCTCTTTGTTACAAAGTAAGTGAAACTCTTTTGTAAAAAGTTCAGTTCTGGCAGAATAGCAGAAATGGATCAGAGTTTGGATTCTGAATCACAGAGGCTGAGCACATGGCTCAAACTTCACAAATATCAGCTTCTTATCTGTGAAATGGGTATAATAACATCTGCCTAATGGAATCATTTACTGAAACGTAAATCCTAATGCACAGTGCTGGGCACATAGGAAGCCCAGTAAATGGTTACAGATTTTGTTATTTTAGCCATTGTAAATGAGATTATTCAACATTTAAACAAAAGAGTATCATAGGACTATAATTGAATGCTGAGTTTAAAAACTTTCACTATATTTCACTCTAGGCTGAAAAGACATGACATTTTTGAAAAAAAGCCGTATGATGTTTCACAGTATTTCAATTTCCAAGCCTGTGAAACTCCATCACTATCTAATTTTAGTAGCTGCTAAGTCTTATACATCTTGCTTTGCTTGGTTGGAAATTAAATGCTTTCCTTGACAATAATCATTTTTACAAACACACTGTATGAAAGGTAATACATGTGTTTTTTTAGGGAATCACTTAAAAGTTTGATTGATTTAACTCTCCCTGTGTTTCTAGACACTCCCCCGCCCCCCCAACTATATGGTCAGGCTAAGATTAATGACAGAAAATCTCTTGAACAATATATCAAAATTCATAAAGCTGCAGGAGAGAAAAGATGCCACAGTCATTTCACTTCTAGGAAATTCTGAGCCAAAATGTTTTCTGGCTAGTCTTTTTTCCTGTAGAAACAACTAGCCTTCTTAATTATCCTATTTTCTATTGTTAGTTATTCTCTCTTAGGCTCACCCAAAGCTGCTATCAGTGGGTTTTAATCCCATCCTCTCTTTTGGAAACTATTTCCGTAGAACTAGAAGATTATTTTCCTGCTATTTGAAGTTCCTGCGTGTCACGGAGGTATGCCAGCCCAGGGACTTAAAAGCTGATCCTTTCTTTATCATGGTTAAATTCTTGATAAACAGAGAAAGGTTTTGACACTCAAACTAGCTCATTCTGGAACCTTTTAAAGGAAATGCTCTCTCCAGTCTTTTAATAAAACACAAAAGAAAAGATTCTGGATTTAATAATATGAAACAGAAAAATTACTCCCTTCACCCAGAACTTTTGAGCTGCTTTGTTCAGATACTGGTCAGATGGCAGGAGCTGGGGGTGAAAAAGGAGCAGGAAGAAGTGGAAGAGGGGGTTGGTTCTGTTAGATTGTTGAAAATTTGGGTACCTCTTTTGATTGATACTTCAGCAGAATAATAGGAGGAAGTTCTGAAAGGGAAATTCTTGGATCCATCTACAGTATATACCAGCTAAGCCACAAGGGAAGCCCAAGTATACTGGAGTGGGTAGCCTATCCCTTCTCCAGCAGATCTTCCAGACCCAGGAATTGAACTGGGGTCTCCTGCATTGCAGGCGGATTCTTTACCAACTGAGCTATGAGGGAAGCCTAGAGTATACACAGTGGCAGTCAAAGTGTCCTTCCCTGTATCAGTAGAACACAGTTCCCAGGGCCATGGTGACTTCAGTGATTCCAAGGCAACCTGTCTCCTAATAGACTTGGTTCTTTTAATTCCTCTCTCTCTCTCTCCCTTGTCCCCCCACCCCTCATATTCCTGAGGATGAGGAGCAGAGGGCATAGACTGATAAACTGAGAGGCAGTAGAGGCAAGGAGACTAGGGCTCTGATGTTCAATATATCAGTTCACTGTGTTATCACCGGGAGAGCAGAATTCAGAAATTTCTCATCATGTCCAGAGATACTGTCTTTTTCCTTTCATGCAACGAACATAAGAGCCTTTTATAGGAAACTAAACACTTACTGTGTTTCTACAAACTAAAAATCTACCTAAATGAATGGTGAGAGAAAAAGCTCATATACAGTAGCTACCCAATTTCCTGTTAAAAAACAAAACAAAACACCGTGGAGGAACACAGTAGAATCTCTACTTAACGGCCAGACTTAAAATGGGATAAAAACAAAAGTAACTCTGAAGTGTTATTGCTAGGAGACTTAAAAATAATCATAGTAATAATAAAAGGAATGAGAAATCAAGTCATTAGCTGTTTCCTAACTCTATACCACAATCCACATGTGCACAACTGCAACCATTTCTTGCTAATTCTGCCCACTGTGATGCTTCAAAGGCTCATTTATTCACGTACCTCCCTCGGTGGCCAAATTCCTATCACTTGAAGATCTCTCCTTGCTCTTGTTTCTAGCGTTCCCATCTCATTCAGGATGTCCAACATATAAACAGAAGAGATGGGGATTTGGATCAACATAGCTTCATCATAATCCTGCTTTCTGAATCTCGCCCATTTTCTCCTTCATTTATTCTAACCAAATGAGACAGTTGGGCACTGACTGCTGTGCATATTCTAGTCACTTTTTTTTTTTTTTTTGAGTTATAGATACAACGTTTGATTGTCTGTTTGAAAAGCAAAGGGGAAAGTCCTTTGGATTACATCTGACATTGCACGACTGAAATGAGCTTACAAACATCTTTTTCTCTCTACCCGATCCTCTTGCTTTTATTGTGAAGACTACAATAAAATAAAAGCACAAATGTAAAGAATTATTGGTTGAGATGGTTTTGGTCTTTCTTTCAAGCTATCTTTTGAAGTTTTCCTCTAGAACTCCAATGTTGCAGCCACCACGGCTTGAAGTATTTCCCCCACTGCTTGAGCCATTTCAAACATTCTCTTAGTATTAAAACAAATCAGAATCAGGAGGTATCTAATTGTGCTGGTTTTGATTTTGTTAATACAAAGTGAAAGATTAAAATGGAGCAGGAACAGAAAAAACATTTCTTAAAGCGGCAGTCACGGCCAACCACTAAAAGGCAAAGAAGCTGGAAAACCAAAGCCTTAAAAACTTTTTAAGAAAAACCAAACCAAAAAAAAAAAAATCAGAAAAGTACAATCTTTACAGAGGTTGCTTCATAACGTCTTTATAAAAATATTACTGTTTGGCAAAAGGCACGACTGTAAAGGTTTTCAAATAAATCATAACTGCTTCCCCCTGTAACATTCATGAGTTCACATATCATATTTGTCATTTTTGGTGGCAGTTGGTGAGTTTTGTGGTGGTCTGGGTGCTTCCCCAACATGCCTCTCCTTCCGTTTTATTTTCTTCACCCTTCGTGTGCTCTGAGATTCTCACTTACTCCCAGATTTACACTCCAGGTTTCCCTTTTTTGTAGCTCCATTATTATTCCAGCTGCAGGACAAGAATCTCAGAATTTTTAAGACAAGAATCTTAGAAATCTTAGAATCAAGAATCCACCCCCTACCTCCAGCCCCAAGACCCTTAATGCAGTCTTGAACTAGCATCATTTGAACCAAAAGGATCTCAAGAGTCTCTCTGACTTGCTCCTTAAGCTACAGAGTACTACTTCCTTTTTGTCATGGAAGTCATTTTTATTTGTCATTATTATTTCTCATATCACCTTACACAATAGCTAAGGCACTGGGATGAACAGGTAAAATTTTCCCCATTCAGTGCTTGAGGTAATAACTCACTAATAGAAATTATAGCAATGTCTCTGCTTTTCCCCACAATCTCGGTTTCAAGTATTTGGGGGAAATGTCTCCATCCTCTCTGAGGATCACTCTCTCTTCCCCTGAGGGCTGGGGATGAGCATACTTTCAAAGTAATGGAAGTCTTTCCAGGACTTGCTGAGCCCATGGATTATACCCTTTGGCAGAAAGTGTCAGAGCATGAGCCTTCCTCAACACACTCACGCTTCTTTTTCATACTCTTTTGAGAAAATGTAAGTGATCCCTCGTAAGCTGAACCTGATTCACACCTTGGCGTGAAGTAATCACTTACCATCCTCTGAGACAAATTTCTCAAACCCCAAACTGGAAAATGTGGCTTGACCACAGAAAATGCAGCATTTGGACTGATTGCTATAATTAACACCTATTATGCATTTAGTCATAAAGGTATTCATTTAACTAACAGGAAGAGTAAGGCTTGAACTGTGATATGAAGGGGAAATAGGAGTTGACCAGATAGGCAAAGGAAAGAAAAGTGTTTAGAGAAAAAGGAACAAAAAATATTAATATAAAGACAGAGGTATATGAGTGTGCGAGACATTTAGAGGGTCTATAGGAAGCTGGTTATTACATGATCGCCAAGGGCTGCAGGATCAATGTCAGGAGAAGCAGCTGAATACAAAGGCAGGGGACAGACCATCAAAGGCTTTGTGTATTGAACTAATGAATTTAAAACTTTATCCAGTAAAAGAGTGGATGAAGGATTTTGAGCCTAGGAGCAAGATGCTCAGATTTGCTCTGACAAAGATGCCTGGTGGTAGCCTGGAAAAATGGATTGGAGAGGGACAAGGCAAGGGTACTTGCAAGAGAAGCAAGAGTACTTGACAGCGTCTGTAAAAAGATGGGTTATAGATTCTGAGTGTCCCGACTAAGGCTGTGACACTGGGGATGGAGCCAAAGGGCAGACAGTTAAGGGAAACATTAGAAGGAGAGAATTGGCAGAACTTAAGGGCTGATAAAATGTGAGATATAAGAGAAGAAAGAGTCTTGACTTCTCTTGATGCATTTCACAATTAATGGAGGAAATGTTGACCCTATATGGTAAAGCTGCCTGTCCACTTGTGTAGCAAATCCGTTTTTCCCTCCTAATCAAGGACTTTCTTGCTCTGAGTATATATCCCCCCTCTCTTTACCGTATCTCTGTTTACTGAATCATTCCTGTCAATATAAAACATGGTACAATAGCTCTTATCTTTAAAAAAATAAAAGAGCTCTTTTTGACTCTACTCTCCTTCCCAAACACTGTTTGATTTCTCTGCCTTCTTTTATAGACAAATGTCTTATGTGAGTTGCTGCTCTTCACTGTCTCATCATCCAATTTCTGTCAAACTTCACACAAGTTTTTGTGCCCAACACTCCACTCATCTCTTGCCAAGTGTCTGGTAAAAGTTAACTTGGATTCCACCCCCCTGGGCACACCTGGAGAGCGTGCAGGCGCAGTTCAGTGTGGTCTTGCTCAGGGATCTCTAGTATTTATACGGCGATACCTGCAGCACTGATTAGGGGCCATCTAAGGCAGGGTTGTTATTGTTTAGTCACTAAGTCATGTCCCACTCTTTGAGACCCCCAAGAACTGTAGCCCACCGTTCCTCTGTCCACGGGATTTCCCAGGCAAAAATACTGGAGTGGGTTGCCATTTCCTTCGCCAGGGGATCTTCCTGACCCAGGGACTGAATTCATGTCTCTCACATTGGCAGGAGGATTCTCTATCACTGAGCCACCTGTGAAGCCCTCTAGGGTAGGACTGGGAAGTATAAATTCCTCAGCATCCCTAGATGTCTGTGAAAGCAGGTTGCTGAAACCTGAGGCCAGTTTTCCTACAAAGAGATGCAGGTACTGACCTTTAGCAAAAGCCAGTGTTCACAAAAGCTGCCTAAGGGAGGGGTACCCAAACTGGGATCCCCAGATCAGAATCCCTTGAAAATTTGTTGGAAATGGAAATTCTCTGCCACACCCCCAATCAAAAGTCCTCCAGGTGACTCTGATGTACATTAAAGTTTGAGAACCACTTCCTAGAATCTCTGTGAAAAAAGCACAATTACATTATCCTTCTTGTATAAATAAGAGTCCAGGAGATTTTTGACTCCATTATTTGGACATCGTGAGAGTCCGACTCCACATTTATGAACACAAACTTTAAAATCAAAATTATAATAACAAGGATGAATTTTTATCAAGAAAAAAATTTCTACAGCAGACAATATTATACCAATTTAATTTCCTGATGAATTTTTTATATACTACACTTAAGTCTTTTACTATTGATTTAACATTAACATCACTGGGATTAATACAATTTACTATGCTACTTTTGTCAAGGAGCTTCAATTTATCCATTAAAAATTTCATTCTATCTAATTCAAACTTTTATGGTTATACATTTAGCTAATTTAAAATTTGTTTTGTGGCCATTATTTTTGTGAAGTCAATTTTTTTCCAGGCCAAATTTTGCAAACCTATATTTTGCCAACAAAAATTGATTTGTCAGTCAATTTTTCATCAACAGCAAATTTTACAGTGAGCAGTTTTAACTATTACTGGTTTCATTTCATGTCAATTATTTCTATAAACTGTAAGCTGGATAAAATACTATATGTTTATCCTTATTTCTTAGCTAATCCATAAGAAAAACCATGGCAAATTTTTATCAAGTATTACATAATCACCCTATTTACAAAATCCCCAAATTATAAAAAAACTCTCTTTCAGGATATGCAGTTTTTCCATAACCTCTTACCCTTGAGAGTACCTTAAATGTGTGCTACTAATTTCTTCCAGAGTGGATCTAGTAGATTTTACAAATGCGGAATATGGGACACTGAGCTCTCAGAATTCTGCTGGCCAAAACAATGTGGAACTTCAACAGAGTGGTTTACTTTTGTTGTTTTACCGAGTGCAAATAACAAACAGATTTACTATAGGGAAGAAACAAGGGGATTACTGAATTTTCCATAACGTATGCACCCAATTTCATGTCGTCTCTCTCTCTCTCTGCTCTGCACTAACTACTACACCAGTGACGGAACAAACAGCATTAGTGAACAGATGTGTGGGAGTTTGGTGCATGGCAGGTTCAAGATCTTTGACTTTGTCATACGGCCCGGACATTTGTTCATCAAACCCATTTTTTCTTCCTCTTGAGCTTACATCTGTCTTTCAAGGCCCTGCTTCCTTCAGAGATCTCTGGGCACACATGACTAGTATATCTTAATGAAATATGAGGACAAGTGAGACACAGCACTCTCCCTGTGCTCTCTTCTTCTGGCTGTCTGACATGGAGAAAATACTCTGGCAATGTCAAGAGTTAAGTGTTTCAAATGGCAGAGCAAGAAGAAACACATTCTAGGTTTCTGAATCATTGCTTAAAGGAAAGTTGCCCCACCAAGAATACCTACTGTGGACTATTATATTAATAAGAAACAAACTGAAAGGTTAAATTATTGAGATTTGAATGCTTGCTTGTTATAACACCCCGCATTATCCCAACCAACACAGAGGGAATAGCGGTAGTATATACAAAGGCAGGATCAAAACACGCTGATATGGAACACAAATGCCCTTCAGTGGGTAAGTAGTTAAACTGTGGTCCATTCCTACTCATGGAATACAGGGAAAAATTAGTGACACAGACAACAACTTGGATAGATCACCAGGGAATTATGCTGGGTGAGAAAAGTCAATCGCAAAAGGTTACATACTGTATGATTTATAAGATGTATTTGAAATAACACAGTAATAGAGTGATAAAATAGTGGTTGCCAAGATTAGGGGTGAGGGAATGGAAGTGATGAGTGCAGCTACAGCTTTGGATCTTGATTGTGGTGGTAGTTACGTGAATCTGTACATAGGAAAAAGTCACACAGAACTATACACACACAGGCACATGAGAAACTAATGAATCAGATGAAATTCTGTGGACTCTACCAATGTCAGTTTCCTAGAGTGGAGATTTTACTATAATGGTGCATCACATTACCCTTGGGGAAAGATGAGTGAAAGGCATACACAGAAGCTCTATGTATATTTTTTGGTAAATTCCTATGAAATTTTACTCATTTCAAAATAAAACCCTGGAGAAGGAAATGGCAACCCACTCCAGCACTCTTGCCTGGAAAATCCCATGGACAGAGGAGCCTGGTAGGCTACAGTCCATAGGGTCACAAAGAGTCAAACACAACTGAGCGACTTCACTTCAAAATAAAAAGTATTGAAAATATATGGATTGAATTTTCATAAAAGTTATAAAAGGATTAGACTTAAAGCAAGAAAAATTCTGTGATTCTCGGTGGGTATTATTTGGGTTCAAGGGGTGACCCTCTGAAAATAAAAATGGCTGGATCTTCAGGGGAGAAGATGTACTTGGGCTTAAGCTATTGTTTCTAGTTAACTTCTGACCCACTAAATATATTTAATTGTTAACAGTTCAATGAAAATTTATCAAATCCTTTCTAAGAGCCAATTCTGATTTTCTTTTTCCTCTCTCTCCCCGTCTCCCAATTTATATCTCTTTCAACACACCCTCTTTTTAACCAAAGGGAAGGGAATAATTGTAATCTTTATGTGTGTGTGTGTCACACATGAATATATATATATATATATAATCTTTATATTCATATATATTTTTCCCAACACATCATATTACTACTCTGGATTGAGGATTATAGTTAAATATTTATTTATCAAATATATATCTGAGCACTTTGAAATTCAAGACTTTACATTGGGGTTTCTGTGTGGGAAATCAGTCATAAAACAGGAAGGATCGACTTGCTAACATCACTTTATGTGCCTGTGTCTATTACTAACTGGTGGTACTTTTGGAGGTGTGTGTGTGTTAGCTGCTCAGCTGTGTCTGACTGTTTGAAACCTGCCAGGCACCTCTGTCCACGGAGTTCCACAGGCAAGAATAATAGAGTGGGTTGCTATTCTTTTCTCGAGGGACTCTTCCTGACCCAGGGATGGAACCCAGGTCTCCTGCACTGCAGGCAGATACTTTACTATCTGAGCCACAAGGGAAGCTCACTTTTGCAGGAGTAAGTTTTTAACTGTCAGCAGTCTATTAATGACTGCTTAACCAAATAGTTAAAAGTAAGCTGACCCACTTAAAGATGATATTTGTTGACAAAGGCAAGAAGTTTTCTACTGCCTCCACTAGTATTTACCATTTTATCACTTATATTTTATGAGCTGTCTCACCTAAAATGTGCTACCTATATTTCATTCATTTAATTCTAAAAGAATACCTGAACTCTAATTAAATCATCTTCTTCCTAACACTTTACTTATTATCAAGTCAGGATAAGCCATCTCCCAAAATCTGCCCTAGAAAACAAAGGCCAGATTTATTGAAAGCTAATGTAAACAGGTGTGTCTACAATGTTGTATGTGAAAAAAAAAAGTTATCTATGTATGGAATGTCTACATCACTGTTTAATCCCCCTATCCACACTAATTTATAATGCTCTGGTTTCCTCATCCATCAAGAGGGATGGGTGCCCAAGATGAATGGCTTCCTCTTACTTTAAAGAAAACTTCCCACTCATAAGTCTCTTCCTTGAGTCTCTCAAATGGCACCGAGAGAGATTCCTGTCTAACAGGTCTGCAGCACCTTTTTCTATGGTTCATTCAATGACCTGGATCCTCTAAGCTTCAGCTATTCATCTTCTAAGCCAAATCTTTGTGGGAGTTAAAGCAAAACTGTCTCTTACGTTCAGCCCTCATAAATGAATAACACTTGTTTTGTCTCTTGTGAGCATTTAAAAATGAAACAAAACAAAAATGAGGATAGCCTGGTATGATATGAACAACAACTACTCACTTAAAAAGAAACAAAAATTAGTTGAAAGAGAGCTGGGAATTAAGAAAAAGACTCCCAGCCTTGCTCCTTTCTAGGTCAGAGTCTCCCTCAGCTACAGTGTGGCAGAGGAGAGACCCAGAAGGCACTTCAACTCCCTGAGATTGAGCTGGAAGCTGGCTGGGAGCTCCACAGGGCCCTGGAGACCAAGTCACTCTGGAGCAGAGGGCTGCAGAGTGGAAAACTCCAGAGTTGGAACAGAGTCACCCATCAACTGTGTACTATCTGCCTGGCCAGAGCAGTCAGCAAGAAGAGTGGCCAGGCTGCAGGGAGCAATTGCCCTGCATTGCTTACGCCAAGAAGACAGACTTGAGTCATCAGCAGTGAGCACAGCAAGGACAGAGGCAGACTGTCCAAGTCCAAGTCAGCAGAGAAGAGGGAAGCCCGGAGGACACTGTGGATCCCCAGTACCATGTTATATGCCAGTCTTGCCAGAACAGACCCGATGTGATCTGGAACCAGAGGAGGGAGAAGAAGTAGGAGAGTAAAACTCTGCAAGGCTCCCCGCCCCTAAAAGACTGAGTTCACCTTAAAATGACAGAACGAAACCGCAGGTGATTAAACCAGAAGTAGAGGCTCATGAGCAAGCTGTTATAGTTTTACCTACTAACATTGTAACTGTAATTTTTAAAGCCTCTTGGTGGGATTTTTGACCTCAATAACCAGTAGGTGAGTTTTGCCAGAAGTGTGGGATTTAGATTTAAAGACTTGGTTTCAGTTTCCGGATATTTGTATAATTCCCTCCTCTCCTCCAGCCTTATTTAATTCAAGGATCTCCTCACAGAGGCTTTGCTAGCCTACTCTGTCTGAAATAGCCCCCCTTCCTCCTCTCTCTCCGCTTACCCTGCTTTATTCTCCTTGTGAACATGTACTAAACGCCTACTCCATGGTGTTTCATTATGTAAGTATTTGTTTATTGTTTCTCTTCCCTACTAGAATGTTAAGCTCCATGAGGACAGGAATTTGATTAATTTACAATTGTTCCAATGTGACACAGTACTTGTTCAATATATGTTTCTTGAGTAATTAGAAATATTCTAAGTCACCCAACTTCTCTCTTGCTTTCCTCAGTTATATATCAATGATCATATGAATACCAATTCATCAGCACTGAGGAATAAATCAGAGTGTACCTATAAAGGCTCCATGAAATCCATAAATAATTGGTAGTTAGTGTTTTAATTAAAACCATGAAAATGTTTAACTCAGGGTCCCTCAAGTGATATCAACAAAATCCAAGAAGTGTTCATCCACTTCTTGTTTAGTCGCCCAGTTGTGTCTGACTCTTTTGCAACTCTATGGATTGGGATTTTCCAGGCAAAAATACTGGAATGGGTTGCCATTTCCTGCTCCAGGGGACCTTCTTGACCCAGACATCACCTGCGTCTCCCGCCCATGTCTCCTGCACTGCAGGTGAATTCTCTACTGCAGAGCCTGCCCATGCAAAAGCCAGTGTTGTTAACTGCAGTGTGTCTGCTACCCTCTTATTTTGGATTAGCAATAAAGATGTAGCCATGTTCTACTGCCATTGCTTTTAGAATAAAATTCAGACTCCTGACAATAGACAATGCTTTCAAATCTCTAAAGATCTAGGTTCTGCCTGCTTCCTGGTATTCATCAAATACCACTGTTACTATTCTTTAGAGTCTAGGAACACCAAACTTCTTTCTGTCTCGACTACTCCAAGCTTTTGCACTCACAGATTTTTTTTAAGCCTCTTCTTCTCCTTGGCAAAGCTTCCCAAAGAGCTTAACAACCCTGGTCCCTTTCATGATTCAGGGTTTGACTCAAACATTAATCTCCTCAAATGGTTCTTTCCTGATCACTTTGTCTGCAGGAGTCCACCCCAATCACCAACACACACATACCAACCTGCCAAAGTCATTCTCTATTCCAGAGCCCTGTGTTGTTTTCATGACAGCAAAAGTTTACATTCGATTTTTTCATAGCACTTAAAATGTTTAATCATCTCAGTCTCTTAAAGTTCTATACCAAAAGGGAGTTCTTTAACATAAAGAGAGTTCTTTATAAAAGTTTTAATTATTGCATTGAGACTGTTTTAACTTTTGAAAAATAATTATGCCTAAATACTGGCTTTTGTGTACTATAAATAGTTTTTAAATTTTATGATGCCCTACAAGTGTCTAAGTGACAAACTTACAAATCTACAAATAGATTCCTTTTGCTTTTCTCAGAACTAATTCATCTTTTTATATCTAATAGATAAAAAGAAATACTGCAAAATATTCTAGACATAAAAATGAACATATTGAGGTCTTAAAGTGGCCTTCAAACCAAATTCTCAAACCCAACCTTTTATCTTCAACTAATTATGTAAGTGTGCTAAGAACTTGGCCCTAGCTCTTAGATTTAACACAGAAATATCCTGATAGATCAAAAGGACAACAAAACTATTCCTTTATCCAATAAATATTTATTGAGTGCATAATTTATGTCAGTCCCTGTTTTAGGCATGAGTAAAACAAATCTTGGTGTTCTCTTATCGCTTACTATATCAAAAGAGACACATATTAAACTAATATACATGCACAAAATATCTAATTTATTATTACAATAAAAATATAAATGGGGGAAAGTACTAAGAAATAGAATGATAAATCTAAACATAATTTAAACTAGGGGATAACATTTAAAATGAGTCCTAAAAGATGATTGGAATCAAACTAATTGGAATTAGTGATCTAATCATTAAAATGATTAGAATGAAATTGATAAGCAGTAGGCTTCCCTGGTACAGAATCCACCTGCAATATGGGAGACCTGGGTTTGATCCCTGGGTTGGGAAGATTCCCTGGAGAAGGGAACGGCTACCGACTCTAATATTCTTGTCTGCAGAATTCCATGGACAGAGGAGCCTAGCAGGCTTTGGGCCATGGCATCACAAACAGTTGGACACAACTGAGTGACTTTCACTTTCAGGCTTTATATTGGCATCCAAGGCAAAGAGGACTGCTTGAGCAAAATACCTGGGACAGGATAAATTGTTCATATTTCCATTTTTAAAAGTTTCATTTCTAATTTCTCCAACGCTTATTCATTGTATTTGAGAAGGTCACTTTGTCTTCCAAATATGAGTGCTATCATCTATAAAATATAAAAAATAGAATGAAAATACACTTTGGAGAATAAGAACTGTATATGAAAATGTTATGGAGTTATAGATAAACTATAGTACATCCAGACAATGGAATATATTATTCAGCACTCAAAAGAAATGAGGTATGGGGCTATGAAAAGACATGGATGAAATTTAATGCATATTACTAAGTGAGAGAAGCCTGTCTGAAAATGTTGTCTACGGTATGATTCCAACTGTGTGATGATAATCTGTAAAAGGCAAAACTATAGAGACAGTAAAAAGGTCAGTGGTTGCCAGGGTTTAGTGGAGAGGGAAAGATGCATAGTGGGGTACAGAGACTTTTAGGGCAGTGAAACTACCATGTAGGATATTATCATCATGGGTACCTAAAATGGTACATTTGTCTAAACCCCTGAAATGTGTAACACCAAGAGTGCCTCGAGGTAAACTACGGACTTAGGTGATAATGATGTGTCAACGTAGGTTCATCAATTGTAATACATGCGCCACTCTGGTGGAGAAGGTTAATGATGGAAGCTATACATGTGTGGAGCAGAAGGTATGTAGAAACTCACTGTGGCATCTACTCAATTTTGCCAAGAACTTAAAGCTACTTTGAGAAAACAAATTCACTAAAATAATGTTATGAAAAAAATTATACTACTACATAAACAGTATAAAGTGTTCAGGTAATACTTTAGTAGCTTCTATTAGACTAATTTCAAGATAACAATTACCAGCTCTGGAAACTATTTGATCATACTGAAGAGATATAAGCAGGAGGCTTCCCTGGTGGCTCAGCAGTAGAGAATCTGCCTATCAATGCAGGAGACGCAGGAGATACAGGCTCAATCCCTGAGTCAGGAAGGTGCCCAGGAGAAGGAAATGTTAAACCACTCCAGTATTCTTGTCTGGGAAATTCCATGGACTGAGGAGCCTGATGGGCTATATACCATGGGGTTGCAAAAGACCCAACTTAGCAATTAAACAATCACAACACCAACATCATAAGCAGACAGAAACTTGAAGAGATTTGACCTTTGAAAGCAGAGAAACAAGCTGAAAAATATTTATATTTGCACAGTGACTTCCATGAAGGTAAAAATAAAGTCTTTAAAAATAGTCAAAGGATTGAAGTTGGGGACATCACCACATTATATAAGAGGAACAATAAGAAAGACAGATAATGTCTCACCAGACACAATGGAAGGCAGAATATAATGAGATAGCAGCTTTACACTGATGAAAGATTTTCAAGAAAATCTGTCAAACAAGAATATTATCTCCAACAAAAATGTCTTGTAAAATCTTAGTTGAAATAAAGACATTTTGAGAAAAAAAAATGAAGCTGAAATACTTTTGTTAGCATATCCACACTATTATAAATAATAATGTTCTTTGGGATAAAAGAAATAAAACCTAATGGAAATTCACATAAAGGAAGATTTTAAAAACACTGCAAGTGGTAAATAAGCAGTTAAACATAACATATAATTTTTATTTTCTTTCTTAAATTATTTTAATGTCAATTTACTATTTAAAGTGAATATTTTAATGTATCTGAGAGTTTATAACATTTAGAAGTAAAATATATAAAAACAATTGCTCAAAGTGTGGTAGGGGTATGAATAAAATTATATTGTTGCAATTTCTTATATTAGTAAGGTAATATAGTATATTATATATAGTATATTACTATATTATATATATATATTATAATAACTCCAATATTTTGGCTACCTGATGCAAAGAACTGACTCATTTGAAAAGACCCTGATGTTGGGAAAGATTGAAGGCAGGAGGAGAAGGGGATGACAGAGGATGAGATGGTTAGATGGCATCACCGACACAAGGGACATAAGTTTGGGTAAACTCCGGGAGTTGGTGATGGACCGGGAGGCCTGGCGTGCTGCAGTTCATGGGGTCGCAAAGAGTCAGACATGACTGAGCGACTGAACTGAACTGAACTGAATATAGTATATTTACAAGGTAGATTGTGAAGCAACATATGCATAAATTACTCACAAAAGCACTACTAAAATGTAATGTAAAAATGTAGGTAAAATTCCATAGAAGATATATAATAAAATACTAAAATATGGCAAGTAAAACACACATACAATCCAAAATGAGAAGGAAATGAGTAACAATCAAAGAAAACTTGTTACCAAAAAATTCAAGATGATAGACAATTACATCAACATCTATGTCAACTGGGTAATTGTTTCAATTAAAAAGCACAGATTGTCACATCAGTTCAAACACACCAGAACCATCTGTATGAAGTTCAGGGAAGGTATACTTTAAATATAAAGACACAAATAGGTTGGCAGGAGAGATGGAAAACAGTATGCAAATAGTGAGTATAAAAACTTGTATGGCTATATTAATGTCACCAAAGGAGTAACCTGAAGCAAAAATTAACAGAGACTTTAAAAAAGGTGATTTCATAATAATAAAGGATCAATTTATCAAAAAGATATAAGTCCTATGTATATATACATCTGCTAGCCAAGCTCTCAAATACATGAAGCCCAAACTGACATAATAAAAAGAAATCTATACAAATCCACCATCAGAACAGAAGACTGTGATGCCCTCTTTTCAGTAAATGATAGAAGTAGACAAAAATCAGTAAAGATACAAAAAATTTGAATGAGCTATCAACCCATTTGATCTAATTGATAACTAGCAGAATATACATGCATACACAATTTAGTTACCAAGGAAAATATATCTTAGGTAACAAAACAGATCTTAATAAATTTTAAAGGATTGGGATATTATATAGTATTAGATCAAGATAGAAAAAAATTAAAAGGTAATAATGATAAAATATCAAGAAAATTCACACATTTATAATAAGCATCATATAACTAGTTGACCCTCACTCAGTTCAGTTCAGTTCAGTCACTCAGTCGTGTCTGACTCTCTGCGACCCCATGAACTGCAGCATGCCAGGCCTCCCTGTCCATCACCAACTCCTGGAGTCCACCCAAACCCATGTACATGGAGTCAGTGATGCCATCCAACCATCTCATCCTCTTCGTCCTCTTCTCCTCCTGCTCCTAATCTTTCCCAGCATCAGGGTCTTTTCCAATTAGTCAGCTCTTCGCATCAGGTGGCCAAAGTATTGGAGTTTCAGCTTCAACATCAGTCCCTCCAATGAATACCCAGGTCTGATCTCCTTTAAGATGGACTGGTTGGATCTCCTTGCAGCCCAAGGCACTCTCAAGAGTCTTCTCCAACACCAAAGTTCAAAAGCATCAATTCTTCGGAGCTCAGCTTTCTTTATAATCCAACTCTCACATCCATACATGACCACTGGAAAAACCATAGCCTTGACTAGACGGACCTTTGTTGGCAAAGTAATGTCTCTGCTTTTTAATATGCTATCTAGGTTGGTCATAACTTTCCTTCCAAGGAGTAAGCATCTTTTAATTTCATGGCTGCAATCACCATCTGCAGTGATTTTGCAGCCCAGAAAAATAAAGTCAGCCACTGTTACCCATCTATTTGACATGAAGTGATGGGACCAGATGCCATGATCTTAGTTTTCTGAATGTTGAGTTTTAAGCCAACTTTTTCACTTTCCTCTTTCACTTTCATCAAGAGGCTCTTTAGTTCTTCTTTGTTTTCTGCCATAAGTGTGGTGTCATCTGCATATCTGAGGTTATTGATATTCCTTCCGGCAATCTTGATTCCAGCTTGTGCTTCCTCCAGCCCAGAGTTTCTCATGATGTACTCTGCATATAAGTTAAATAAGCAGGGTGACAATATACAGCCTTGACGTACTCCTTTTCCTATTTGGAACCAGCCTGTTGTTCCATGTCCGGGTTCTAACTGTTGCTTCCTGACCTGCATACAGGTTTCTCAAGAGGCAGGTCAGGTGGTCTGGTATTCCCATCTCTTTCAGAATTTTCCACAGTTTGTTATGATCCACACAGTCAAAGGCTTTGGTGTGGTCAATAAAGCAGAAATAGATGTTTTTCTGGAACTCTCTTGCTTTTTCGATGATCCAGTGGATGTTGGCAATTTGATCTCTGGTTCCTCTGCCTTTTCTAAAACCAGTTTGAACATCTGGAAGTTCATGGTTCATGTATTGCTGAAGCCTGGCTTGGACCCTCACTCAAAGAAGTCTCAAAAAAATTTTTGAGCTAAATAACAATGGAAACATATCAACATTCATGGAATTAAGCTAAGAAAGGCAATCCCAAAGAATCCTCAAGCTACTGCACAATTGCACTCATCTCACACGCTAGTAAAGTAATGCTCAAAATTCTCCAAGCCAGGCTTCAGCAATACGTGAACCAGTCCATCCTAAAGGAGATCAGTCCTGGGTGTTCATTGGAAGGACTGATGCTGAAGCTGAAACTCCAGTACTTTGGCCACCTCATGCGAAGAGTTGACACCCTGATGCTGGGAGGGACTGAGGGCAGGAGGAGAAGGGGATGACAGAGGATGAGATGGCTGGATGGCATCACTGACTCAATGGGCATGGGTTTGGGTAGACTCTGGGAGTTGGTGATGGACAGGGAGGCTTGGCGTGCTGCGATTCATGGGGTTGCAAAGAGTTGGACATGACTGAGCAACTGAACTGAACTGAACTGAATCCATAGAAGGACAAAATTCACCAACCATTCATGATAAAAACTCAATAATTAGGAGTAAAAGTGGAAGTCACTCAGTTGTGTCCGACTCTTTGCTACCCCATGGACTATAGAATCCATGGAATTCTCCCGGCCAGAATACTGGAGTAAGTAGCCCTTCCCTTTTCCAAGGGATCTTCCCAATCCAGGGATCAAACCCAGGTCTCTCACATTGCAGGAGGATTCTTTACTAGCTGAGCCACAATTAGAAGTACAAAGGAATGTATTTAATTTTTAGCATTTTTAAGAAGCTAGGGTTAACATTATATTATTGGTAAAAAATTGAACATGTTCTTCCTAAGATTGTGAATAAGGCAAAGATATTTGCTCTCTGCACTTATATTTGGCATTGTTTAGGAAGCTCTAATCATTGCTATGGGGCAAACAAAGAGGCATCCAGATTTAAGGGAGAGAAGTATTTCTTTCATTTGTAGAAAATATGATTTCTCATATAGAAAATCCTACAGAATCAGCAGAACTAATAAAATATCTAGCAAACTTGCAGACTGAAGTCTGATTTTAAGATTTCCCATAAAACTACTGTAACCAAGACAGTGGCATAAGGAGAGACAAATACATTAATGAAACAACAGAAAATTTAGAAACAGATCCATACTTACATGATTAATTGATATTTGACAAAGGCACCAAGGTAATTCAGTGGAGAAAGAGCAACCTTTTCAACAAATGGCGCTGGTGTTGGAACGACTTCATAACTACGGAAAAAAATTTTTTCTCCAATTTGAGGTGAATGAACAAAACAAATATAAAAGCTAAAAAACATAGGATAGTGGAGGTAGGAAAAAATTCCTTTCAGAGGACAAAATAATAAAATAGCAAAAAAAAAAACCTTCTAAAATTTTAAAAATTGAAGAGGTTAAGTCTGTGTATGCTGAAGTTCCATCATTTCATGGCAAGTAGACGGGGAAACAATGGAAGCAGTGACATATTATTTTTGGGGGCTTCAAAATCCTTCTGGATGGTAACTGCAGTCATGAAATTAAATGATGCTTGCTCTTTGGAAGAAAAGCTATGACAAACCGAGACAGCATCTTAAAAAGCAGACACATCACTTTGCTAACAAAGGTCCATATAGTCAAAGCTATGGTTTTTCCAGTAGTCATGTATGGATGTAAGAGTTGGACTATAAAAAAAGCTGAGCACTGAAGAATTTATGCTTTTGAACTGTGGTGTTGGAGAAGATTCTTGAGAGTCCCTTGGACATCAAGGAGATCAAACCAGTCAGTCCTAAAGGAAATCAGTCCTGAATATTCATTGGAAGGACTGATGTTGAAGCTGAAACTCCAATATTCTGGCCATCTGATGTGAAGAGCTGACTAATTGGAAAAGACCCTGATGCTGGGAAAGACTGAGGGCAGGAGGAGAAAGGGACGACAGAGGATGAGATGGTTGGATAGCATCAGGGACTAAATGGACATGAGTTTGAGAAAACTCCAGGAGATAGTGAAGGACAAGGAAGCCTGGTGTACTGCAGTCCATGGGGTCACAAGTCAGACACAACTTAGCTACTAAACAACAACAATGCTAGAGTACACTAAAGTTGTTATTTTTGGAAGATAAGTGATCAGTGTTTCTTTTAATGTATGATTTAAAGAAACTTGTATAACTGAATGTTGGACTGGGACTCTTTGTATTGTGCAGCAATTTAAATTAAATACCAACAATCAGAAAAAGGCTCCACATTTTAAGATCAGGTCGCTAGTTAGGACCACTGACTTCTGAGGACATAGCCTTTCTATTTTACTCAACTCAATACAACATAAATACTTGAAGAACTGGAGAGGGTGGGCTTTATGGAAGCCAAGTGACAAAGGCTCTGAAAGAGTCCCTCAGAAAGGGGGGAAGTTGCTGCAAGGCAGGGACAGCATGCTATTCCCTGGCTGAAGAGCACAGGTTGGTCTGCGGAGCTCAGTTCTTGGAAGAGCATGAGAAATCAGGAGTATAGCACATCATTGTTCTCAGAACTTCCCACCCCATAGTGGAAAATAGGAGGATACCTCCAGTGTCCCCTGATGTCGGAAGGCACACTTGAAGAAAAAACTCCTACCTACTTCTTGCCTAGGCCTATTGATTAGCCTCTTCCAGTTAAGTCTGAAAGGACTCTAGTGTACCCTAAGACAAAAACAAGGCAAATTGTACACCATCTCAGCACTCTGCGGCCCTCAGAGGGAACAAGAAAGTGCTATATTGCTGCCAGTGGAACTACTTGAAAAGGCACTTGGAAGAGAAGGATCCAGGTGCAGTGCTAATAATTCTGATGCCCAACATGAAGAAAACATTGACTTATAAACTCTGGAACAATGAAGGGCATACATGGCTGCCCCCTGAGGGAGAAGTTGAAGGGGGTTGAACTGAGTGAAACAAGAAATAGTACCCACAGGCAGACTCTATACAAACAACCTCACCATCAGAGGCCAATAGTGACAGAAGAAAGGACATTTTCCCACCACCCATATGAAGACACGCCCATGCAAGGACCTTTGCTTTCTTTCTTCCTACCACCAGTACTGGAAAAGCAAGCATCTGCTCTAAGAGGGAGGAACCCAATCTAAGGAGAGGAACATGGAGGGAAGCTTGAGGGTTGTTTTAGAAAATGACAAAAGGGAGGGAAAATATGTATACCTATGGCTGATTCGTGTTGAGGTTTGACAGAAAACTAAAAATCTGCAAAGCAATTATCCTTCAATAAAAAATAGATAAATTTTAAAAATGTTTTTAAAGATAACTTAGTATGAAATATCAGATGAAATGGTCCTGTAACCAAAATGACTGAGACAAGTTTAAGTTAGGCCAACCTTTTCTTAGTGCTCACTATCCAGAAGGAGAGAAACAAAACCATTTCATATTTTGCAGTCCAATGAGTAGATGCCTCCATAAATGTCATCCACTTCATTGTCATTTTGTAGTAAAATATATGTGGACCTTAAAATTAAATTATAATAAACTAAATTTGATATTATTTAAATTAGGAGTTAAGATCTATAGCTCAGACTCTTTTGTTATATATTTAATGGGAGTCTCCGTAAACCATCATTGGGCTAGCAGTGAGTTAAACAAATAATTATTTTTCTGGTAAGATATTTTTCATGCAGCAGATTCTAGGAGTTAGCTGGAAAATTTATAGAGATGGTGACCTCTTTCCTATGTGAATCTCTGAAGTAAAATTCTATGAAAGTAATTTTTTAAAGATATTCATTTGTAATAATTATACTTGAACTCTCCATAAGGAATAATTTAGTTCCATGAAAGTTGGCTTCTTTGATCATTTTCAAATGGAATTTTTTATTTAAATTAAAATCAATCAAACTCATCATGAATATTAAGATTGATTTTTGAGGCCACAAATGTAAATAGCAATCCTGTTACAGTTCTTAAAGAGTTGAAGTCTACTTTGCATTTCAACATATAAGTTTATTGTTTATGTAGAACTAAAATCATAATCAAAGGGAAAACTAAAATATTTCATCTATGATATAATAAATTTTATAATTAAATGTAAACTTAACAAAGTTCCCAAATCTTAAGTGTTATTGACAGACTTCAGAAAGCAAGATTGACCAGACACTGAGAGTGATGTCTAAGTGGATTTCTAAATCGAGAATAAAAAGTTGATTTGCCCAAGCTCATGGTCAAGTGTGAAATGATCAACAGCTGTAAATTAGCAGATGAGCCTGTGTTCTGTACACAAGGATAAAATCAGGAGATCTACATCGTGTGTGTTTCTATACATTTGGCAAAATGTGCTTATGAAATCATATTCACAAAATCTTCCAGGTGAGCCAACTGCCAAAAAAATTTGTTTCCTTAACAGACAGAGACTAACACTTTCTCGTCATGGGGCTATCATCAGTATTTGTGGAGAAGGGCTGACCAGAAATTATCTTTCACTAAATGGTTCTATAATTGCTCTTCTGTAGCATATGTTAACATAATTTATATCTTGAAGATGCCAAAACTGGATGAAAACTAAAACAATCAAGTCAATCATCTGGATGGTTAGTGTTACTGTCACAGAGACATAAACTGAGGCCAAATTTGGTAAGAAATCAAAGTCCAATCTAGCTTAAGAGTAAACAACCATGTAGTTATTATTTATCGTTGAAGGATGTATATTTTCATAAACAAGCTTAGATTACAATGGTCCCCCAATGCAGCTCCCAGTTTGTCTGTTTGTCTCCCCACTCCCTTTCCTGTCGGTTACACTACATTAGGAATTTTCATGCCATCGTGCATCCTATAATTGGGGTCTTGATCCCTCCAGTCAACACACAGAAGGAAAAGTTTGCATCATTGTATACTGAGCTAATGTACAATGACTGGGTTTGGCCCAATTGTAAGTTTTCAAATAGTAACAAGGGGAGGAAAAAGCTCCCATACTGGAGGGATAATGCATCTGAAATCACTATTTCATTTGGCTTCAGCTCTGGCCTTATTTTCCACATAATGAATCCAGAAATCAAGAAAAAAGGAGCCCATCTCAATTTTAAATCTAAATCTTTTCAGGAGTGTATCTCAAAAAAAAAAAAAAATTTAGAATCCTATGGCCAATTAGGAGAGTACACATACTTGCTTCCTCCCTTTACTGAAAAATAATTTCCTTTCCTCAGATAAGATGGCTACAAAGTCAGTCTCAGGAGGAACAAGTTCAGCAAGAACGGTAGAGAGTGAGTGGGCACCCGCCAGTCGCTCTGATCAGCCATGTTGATCCTGGCAATCCGAAGCTTGAGAGATCCCTTCCAAGGTCATCCTCACCTCCAAGTGAAGTGAACGTGTTAGTCACTAAGTTGTGTCCATCTCTTGAGACCCCATGGACTGTAACCCACCAGGCTCCTCTGTCCATGGGATTCTCCAGGCAAGAATACTGGATCGGGTAGCTATTCCCTTCTCCAGGGGATCTTCCCAACCCAGGGATTGAACCCAGGTCTCTTGCATTGCAGGCAGATTCTTCACCATCTGAGCCACCAGGGACGCCCAAAGTAAATGTGAAATCTAACAGAGGCCCTACAAACCTGCAAAGCCAGGCCAATAACCTATTTCTTGCAGTACCTCAAGCATTAGTTGAATTTTAATCATGGTTATTGTTCATATTCTTGGATCACTTGATATTTGCTCCTCAAATTGCTGATGTTTTTTAGCACTCTCTTTTTTTTGGGTGAGTTCATGATTTGCTTCGTCAATGACACTTTTTTTGTTGTTTTCCTTTCTTTTCTATAATTTAGCACAGCTCTAAGAAAATAGTTAGTCCTTATTAGCTGTTTTTTCTTAAGTTTAATCTCCAAGTTTTAAAGAAAGTGAAGTAAATAGTGAGGTATGAAGTTATAGCATTAATATTTCAATTGGTCAGTCATCAGTTATGGTATCTCATTGTCCAAAGGTAAGAGACTAGTAAACATAAAAGTGTCATTTTTTCTTTTTTCTTTACAACCTTGCTGTGATAATTAGCAAATGCACATTGTTTTTAAGCACAGCAGAGCGGCATCACCCGTATGAACACAGTTTTGAATTCCTGAGCCACAACACTATTCGCTGTGTGGTTTGGGGCGTAAAGAATAGCTCCATTGATGAAAATCTATAGGAACTTCGATTTCTACCAAAAATTTTAATAGATTACAATAACTTAAGAATCTATTATCAGTTAGGGAAAAACCATAAACAACTAGAAAATTTCTTTTTAGAGTGAATTAAATTAGAAAAAAAAAAAAGCTAATGATGTGGTATCAGAACAGTATTTGTCTGGAACCATCTAGAAGTTACACCTCAGAATTAAGACAGTCTTTCTAGTAAGGCTTCCTGAAAGATGTCACCTTTCACTTTCCCCAAATAGACTGGAGGCAAGGAGAAATAGCAAGAGAAACCAAAGTCTGCTCCATTATTAATCAGGCTTTATTATATTCCCTTTGTTTTGAGTAGACTTGCTAATCTCTATCATGATGGGTATTACTTAACCTGAGGAGTCATCATAACAACATGACCTTGACCTAGGAATCAGAAAGAGACAGGGTTTAAAGCATACACCATACTCTCCAAATATTTTTTTAAATGCAGTTTCCCTTAAAGAAGCAACATTAGTATGTGTTTCTTCTTGCAAGATGGTGGAAAAAGAGAATCCTATTTCAGCAGGAAAAGTCCTGCACTGAGTTCTTTTTTAATATATTTACTTATTTATTGGGCTGCACCAGGTCTTGAGATCTAGTTCCCCAACCAGGAATCGAACCTGGGTCCCCTGCATTGGGAGCTCAGAGTCTTTGCCACTGGACCACAAAGGAACTCCCCCACACAGAGTTCTGATTTAAAATACAAATTAAAATATTGTCAAGATACCCAGAAAAAACCTATTTTACTAGTAGACCAACAGCTAAGAATGAAACACTTAGTGCACTCCTGCTAACATCTTATTATAAAATTTGTTTGAGTGTTTTCTCTTCTCTTCCACAGAATAGTATGTAGTAATTAAAGCCAGCAAGTCTCTGATTAGTATGAAAATGTTACCCTGTTATTAAGTGTAGTTAATAATGCCTTCTGTGCATGTAATAGGCTAAAACCTAAAGAATCCTTAAGAGTTTTTTACATGTAGGATGAGGACTTCACTGGAATGAGGACTAGGAAAGGGATGCTAAGAACAGCAGACCTTTCAAAATGGTGAGGACAGTTCACTTAATTGAGAAATTGGCAAGGCACAGTCACTCAGAAAAAAGTTTGGCAGATCTGGTAATAACAGCCATGAAACTCAAGATCTGCCTGGCAAGGAAGTTACTCAATGCCATTCTTGAAAGGTTTTATTCAATAAGTAAACTAAATACAATCAGTCAATTGTTGGCCCCAAATTTCCAGCCTATCCCATAGATAGGCTTCCTAGCCTACTCCATTGCAATATTATTAATTCCTGCCAACTCCCACATTTAGGAACCAACTTCCAGGGGTCTTTGGTCTGATGATTTGTTATTTGGTCCTATATTAATAATCTTTGAAACATCCATAAAGCAAATATTGAAAAGTAAATCACTAGGTTAGAAAGAAATTGTATATTTTCCCCTGAGACCATGATTTCCCCCTATGGCACTGACCTAGAATCATGCCCTTCGCCTTTCAGCTCATTTAACAGTTAAATTTTACACGTATTTGTGAAGTCAGTTATGGCTCCATCATAACTGCACAGTATAGTATCTGGCACTTTATAGGTATTACAACATTTTGTTCAATAAATGAATGTATGGATCACCAAGTAGATTATTTTTAGCACAGAAATGCTCTTCTACCAAATTGCAGGACATATAAAATTTACACATGTTCACTTTATCAAAAGTAGCCTGAAGTTTCACTAGTGTGTTAGTCATGTAGTCGTGTCTGACTCTTTGTAACCCCATGGCCTGCAGGCTGCTGGGCTCCTATGTTCAAGGGGTTCTCGAGGCAAGAATACTGTAATGGGTTGCCATTCCCTTCTCTAGGGGAACTTCCCAACCCAGGGATCGAAATCAGGTCTCCCACATTGTAGACCATTTCTTTACCATCTGAGCCACCAGGGAAGTTTCACTAGCCCAGGACTTGTGTAGAATCTCAGCCACATCTATGAGGCTTTCATTTTCCTTGTCCTTGACCTAAAAGTTTACTAAGTAAACTGATTGTGTGAGCAAGTTCCCAGGAAACGTAAATAGTATTTCACAGAATACTGAACTTACTAAGGTCAAAATCTTGTCAATGTATTTGGAAGGCACCAAATTGAATTTAAATACTATGCTATTCATTACACTTTAATCTAATTCATATATCTGCAGGTTATTTCCAGATAACCTTTCCATGACAGTTGCCTCTAGTCAGTTGATGTGGTCATGAGCAGTAAAGTTGCATTTAAAGAAGCATCTTTCACTGAATTCAGATGGTCTTTCCTTCAATTGGTCTGAGTTAGGGAAGTTTTAATACATATTTATTTAGGTATGTGAACAAGTAGCAGGGGAGAGGAAAATCACTGTGAGTTGATAAATACAATCTGGGTCAAACAGATTGAAGCCTTACATTTTGAGTTTCTATAAAGGATTACGTTAAAAAATGAATCTGGACCTGGAATTGTCCAATCATGAAATTGTTCTATACATCAGAACTGTATTGTCCAGAGTATGGCCAGCAATGGAAAGGTTTGTAGAAATTTAGGGGTATGACTTCAGATCTCCTGACTCAGAAGCTCTGTGATAGGCTTAGGAATCTATGTCTAAAGAAGATGAAGTTGAAAAACTGCTGGACTAAGCAATGGCTTCCAAAGTGGCATGTTCTTACCTGAGGGACATGTACAGACAACAAAAAAATGACTAGAATTTGTCTAAAAATATATATATATATAAATACGTACAGACACACACACACATGTGTGTGTGCACGTGTATACATATTCTTATATTCATGGGCTTCCCTGGTAGCTCAGAAGGTAAAGAGTGAAGAGTGTGCCTGCAACGAGGGAGACCCAGATTCGATCCTTGGGTCAGGAAGATCCCCTAGAGAAGGAAATGGCAATCCACTCCAGTATTCTTGCCTGGAAAATCCCATGGATGGAGGAGCCTGGCAGGCTACAGTCCAAGGGGTCTTGAACAGTCAGACATGACTAACTAATACTCACACGTGTATATATGTGTGCATACTCAGTCGTTCACTCATGTCCAGCTCTTCAGACCCTATGGACTGTATGTAACCTGCCAGGTTCCTCTGTCCATGGAATTTTCCAGGCACGAATACTGGAGTGTGTTGCCATTTCCTCCTCCAGGGGATCTTCCTGACACAGGGATCAAACCCATGTCTCCTGCATTGCAAACAGAGTCTGTAACACTGCCAATGATATATGTATATACACATATATCACTATATATGTATAACATCAGTTTCTATTTCAATAAATGGTTTATAGTATTTTATATAGATGTACATGTATATAACATAAAAATAAATGAATATACATTATAGGATGCCAAAATGTCTTTACTTATGGAGTATACAATTGAAAACATTTGCAGACCTAGAGAATAGTATCTAATCAATCTTTTTGAATAAAATCCCCTGTGTCTGTGTTCAAATACCTTCAAATGGGTTCTACTCCCCCTCCAAAATAAGTACAGGGAACATGTCAAGAGTTTAGCATGAGTGATTAGGATTTTGTAGCTTTGCCTTTAAAAACAAAGTGAAACTGTCCAACAAGTTAAGCATCTTTTTCTGTGGAAGGTGTCAGAAAGGTTTTGAAAGGTAGGCTACCAAGGGAAATACCTATTATCAACCTAAACAGAGTCAGGTGGTTGAGAGCCAATAAAGAATTAGCCACTTACGGGGGGGGAAAAAAATCAAACAATGGAAGTAAATAAGGGTTTAGATTCTGCCTGTCTGATGCCTAGGAACAATTCATTTGGGGAACTGCAGGGGTATTTGAAAATTTAAAGAGGGTGGAACAAGGCTGTAAACATCAGATTTAGTAGTTGTGGATGCCGCCCCTGGTAACAAAGAATCCGGTTCCCAGTAACTGTGTGAAATTGACTTCAGCTGTCTGCATAGAGCTAGAGTGGGTCTTGATTTGAAGCTTGGGGGAAAAAAGTCTTGAAAGCCTACAAAGTATGATCTTCCCTTTGTTATTTTCTTTCCTCTGTCTGTCTTGTGTTGTACTCTGCCTTCGATTTAAGAAAAATAAATAAATAAAAAGAGGACTGTAATTGAATTAAGGACAGTGCATCCCAAACTGCATAGCTCTTCACATGAGACCAAAAGATTTGGTTTTGATCTTCGAATAACCAGATGCCTCACTTTTAACAGATGCCCCTGACTTTAACATACACATACCCTCACCCCCTGATCCAAAAAAACAAAAACAAAAACACCCTTATAGCAAAACTAAGGGAGAAGGGAGAAGGAGTGGGTAGAAACGACAAATGCTTCCCTTTTTCCAAGTGTGGGAAAAGAAAAGGAGTAGTCCTTTCTCTGGTCTAAATGTAAGTTTGCCTGATTGGTGACAGAGCAGGAAGGGACTGAGAACATTGAACAGAGAAGGAAAAAGAAAAAAGTAACCTTTGGAGAGCTTTTGGCAAATGTCCATTTCTATTATTTTATAAAGCTGAGGGGAAGATTATGCCTATCATTAGAATGTTGAGAAATATACAAACATTTTATATTAAATGAATATTTGACTCACTTTTTATCAGGTTTACGATGGCACAATTTTCATGGGCCTTGCTTTATTTTTAGCATAATATTCTTGGATAATTATTTACTAAGAGACCTTAGGACTCATGGGTGCTTATCCAAATATAGTATTACAATTATTATTTTATTTTTTGCAGGTCTTTGTGCTCATTTCACTATTATATAATAACTATTATATAATAGTGTAAAGAAAAAAAAACCTTGAATAGCAAGGCATCTTTGACTTTATAGTTCTTTGACCACTTTATCACCGATCCTAAACTGATGGTAAAAGTTTCAAACAAGTCACTCCCAAAAGAATTATTTTTCTAAATGGGCATCCCTATCTTTCCTTTCCTTTCTTCTCTCTTTCTTTTCTCTCCTTTTCCCGCTTTCTCTGGCTCTGCCCCCTCTCCCTCCTTCTCTGTCATCCAAAGTAATAAATACAAGGCTCGAGCAGCAAGAAAACTATTTTGTAAATCTCCAAGCATGATACATACACACAAATGCACACAATAAGACAGTGAAATGTGCCCAGGACTCTAAAGAAACAGGAGCAGACAATACAAAAAATACTTTCAGCCTTTCTCTTTGTGCTCTAAAAATATTTCCAGTAAACATGCTGCAAGCCAGGGGGATCACAGGTTCCTTTATTAGCATATATAAGTTTTAGCAACTGCTGAAAACTTATCTCGAAGGCATAGCAGATCTCTGGTATAGCAGATCTCTGGTAATTGTGTGTGGTTTCAGAACCAGTGTTTCATGGGTGTGAAATCAAATGAAATATGGTTATGAGGTTTTTGATCCAGATATTCCCTTCTAAATTTTGCCAAGACATTATATACTTGGATCTTTTATCATATTTGTGTATAAAAAGAAACTGAGGTTAAGTGCAGACTTGACACTGAGACATATTATAATTGTACTCTTTCAAAATATCACACATGAAGCCTCTCTCTGTGTATTCTTTTCTATATATAGTTTCATTTACTAGTTTTCTGAGATCAAGGTTATGTAACTTGAAGTAGAATGGGTACTTGCCATCATACAGGGAATTTCATCCGATATTCAGTTCAGTTCAGTCACTCAGTTGTGTCTGACTTTTTGCGACCCCATGGACTGTTACATGCTGGGCTTCCCTGCCCATGATCAACTTCCGGAGCTCACTCGAACTCATGTCCATCAAGTCAGTGATGCCATCCAATCTTCTCATCCTCTGTCATCCGTACTACTCCCACCTTCAATCTTTCCCAGCATCGAGGTCTTTTCCAGTGAGTCGGTTCTTAGCATCAGGTGGCTGAGGTATTGTGAGTTTCAGCTTCAGCATCAGCCCTTCCAGTGAATATTCAGGACTGATTTCCTTTAGGATGGACTGGTTGGATCTCCTTGCAGTCCAAGAGACTCTCAAGAGTCTTCTCCAACACCACAGTTCAAGAGCATCAATTCTTTGGCACTCAGCTTTCTTTATAGTCCAACACTCACATCCATACATGACTACTGGAAAAACCATAGCCTTGACTATAGAAGGAAATAGAACTGCCATATGACCCAGCAATCCCACTTCTGGGCATACACACTGAGGAAACCAGATCTGAAAGAGACACATGCACCCCAATGTTCATCGCAGCACTGTTTATAATAGCCAGGACATGGAAGCAACCTAGATGCCCATCAGCAGATGAATGGATAAGGAAGCTATGGTGCATATACACCATGGAATATTACTCAGCTGTTAAAAAGAATTCATTTGAATCAGTCCTAATGAGATGGATGAAACTGGAGCCCCTTATACAGAGTGTGAAGTAAGCCAGAAAGATAAAGAACATTACAGCATACTAACACATATATATGGAATTTAGAAAGATGGTAACGATAACCCTATATGCAAAACAGAAAAAGAGACACAGAAATACAGAACAGACTTTTGAACTCTGTGGGAGAATGTGAGGGTGGGATATTCCAAAAGAACAGCATGTATACTATCTATGGTGAAACAGATCACCAGCCCAGGTGGGATGCATGAGACAAGTGCTCGGGCCTGGTGCACTGGGAAGACCCAGAGGAATCGGGTGGAGAGGGGGGTGGGAGGGGGGATCGGGATGGGGAATACGTGTAACTCTATGGCTGATTCATATCAATGTATGACAAAACCCACTGAAATGTTGTGAAGTAATTAGCCTCCAACTAATAAAAAAAAAAAAAAGAAAGACCATTGTTGGTAAAGTAATGTCTCTGCTTTTTAATACGCTAAGTTGGTCATAGCTTTTCTTCCAAGGAGCAAGCGTCTTTTAAATTTCATGGCTGCAGTCACCAACTGCAGTGATTTTGGAGCCCCCGAAAATAGTCTCTCATCATTTCCACTGTTTCCCCATCTATTTGCTATGAAGTGATGGGACTGGATGCCGTGATCTTAGTTTTTTGAATGTTGAGTTTTAAGCCAGCTTTTTCACTCTCCTCTTTCACTTTCATCAAGAGGCTCTTAAGTATACCAAATTTCAAAACCATGATTCACTCATAAACACTGTCAGTGATTAGCCACCTTAAGAAGATGTTTACATTTTAAATCTCTTTGACTAAAGGTATCATTAAGATTAAAAACTTTTAAGATTTTTTAATGAAGTGACTTCCAGGGCACAAAAGATTCTAATAGTGGCCCCCAAAAAAGAAGTTCCAATAGTAGCTTCAGCTATGTTTCCTTCGTACTTTTTGTCACTAAAATCTATTCCATACTATCTCTCGTGTTAGCATGCTACACCACTTTAGTCATGTCCAACTCTTTGTGACCCTGTGAACTGTAGCCCGCCAGGCTCCTCTGTCCGTGAGATTCTCCAGGCAAGAATATTGGAGTGGGTTTCCATGCCCTTCACCAGAGGATCTTCCTGACGTGGGGATCAAAACTGTGTCTCTTTTGTCTCCTGCATTGGCAGGCAGGTTCTTTACCACTGTGCCATCTGGGAAGCCCTATTATCTCTCAGGTTCATCCAATGGGATGCTTGTAGTCTACTCTTTTAGTGAATTATTTTTTCTATAGTCTCTTAGGCATTTTTACTGGAGGGCAGATAGTAACTTTGGACAGCATGGTCAAATGCTTAGTTTGCAATGGATCATCTTCATGTTATAGTGTAATGCTTAAACTCAACCTTAATAAAACTTCATAAAACCCTTAGATCTTTGGTATTATTAGTCTGCTCACATGGATGCAACATTTGGACAAGATATTTGGTATATGTCTTTAATACACTGTGACAGAATTAAATTTCCACAAACCATGTATAGGCAGATGATGGCAAATCCTCAGCTTGATGACTATAAAAAACAAACTCTTGTATACAAGGAACATAAAACTGAGCCAAGGTTGAATCATAGATTAGCACTCTGCTCATGAATACTATTATCATCACCGAAGGGGTTTGGAGTAAACCACTTCCCCTCTTCTCTGTCTTTATAGAACAGATAGTTCTCTAACTTTTTAGCTACTTACTTACTTACTTACGTTGTGATGTATAAATCTGGCCTGATGGTGTCATGCCTTGTGAATATGAATGTAGCTGGGGAAGTTAACAGGGAAACCAAACCCAGCCCTTCTTCCTCTTCCAAGGTCTACTTCTACCTGGCTCCACTTTCCACAGCACTACCATGAATTTTATTTTCCCTAAACTCCTCAGGCAAATTTTAAGGATATTTTTAGGTAATATTGGTTCATCTTTTTTAAAAATTAAAAAATACACATATGTAAATAGAATAGACACTTCACCAAGCAATAAAAAAGTTCATATTTTGAGTGTATCATCTCAAATTTTTTCTGTCATTGAACATCATTTTAAAATAGGTGCAAATTTTCCATAGTATAGCAGTGTCAATATTTATTGCACTCATATCCTACTTTAACACTTAGGGGTTTTGCAGTATTCACTGCTAAAATCAACAAGCAATGAACAACTTGATGAGATAATTATTGTGGATGATGAAGATAAATTCTAGAGCATGAAAGAGCTTTGGCATATTGTAACTTTCTTCCAAAAAGTTTTCCTAATTTACCCTCTCAACACTGGAGTCTAGGGGTGTCTGTTTCCCTATTGCTTTTCCAACACTGGTTAATGATTCCGAAATTTTAACAACAAAAATAAACATCATCTTAAGCCTGTTCATTCACTTAGAAGAATATCATATGGGAAACTTCTTTGGTTGGTCTGCTTCTGGTTAACTAAGAAGAAAATTTTGGAGCAGGTAGTCCCACAAGCTAGGGGAATGGGGAACACGATGGGATAGAGGCTAGGACAAGGAGAGAATCCATGCCTCTGGGCTGAAACGGGAAGTCACTGGGATGCCCCAGTGACTCAGCAGTAAAGAACCTGCCTACAACCTGCCACGCAAGACACGGGTTCCATCCCTGGGTTGGGAAGATCCCCTGGAGGAGGGCATGGCCACCCACTGCAGTATTCTTGCCTGGAGAATCCCACGGACAGAGGAGGCTGGTGGGTTACAGTCTGTGAGGTCACAAAGAGTTGGACACGACTAAAGCTACTGAGCTCACAGGCACGCACACATTGGGAGACTCTTTGGGGTTAGCATGGAAAGTTTAGATATCACCAAAGACAAAGGCTTCAGCACTGAGAACAAATCCTCTTTTCAACTACTCCTAAATCACAGGAGAAAAACTAAATTTGCCACGAGTGCCCCTTCCATCAGATATTAAACAAAGACACTGATAACTAAAGGAGAGGGGACAGATGGATTGATAGACAGGTTGGTTTGTCAGCCAAACGTCTGCCACTGTGTATCCCAAGTCCTCTGCATGTCGGGGTCATTCTTTTCTTTTATTCTTCAAATAGCAAGATGTCGTTTCCCATGACATATACCATAAAAAAAAAAAAAAAAATCCCAGGGTTACATCATCTCTCTGAGAATTCCTAGGGAATTGTAATTTTTCTTTTCATTTATTCCTGTTTTCTTCTTTTTTCTTTTTTTTTCTGGTTTGGGCTTTGTCTTAGTGGTTGTAGTTTCTGTCATGGTCATGGGACACATCACCCCATCTATCTGTCCAGACTGACACAAAAATTTAGGCTTTTACAGGAAGCTTAGTGTAAAAGGAGAATTAAAGTACAGTATGGAAACAGGCTAATGTTAATATTCATTTTAATTGATCTAAATATTTACTCGTGAATCTTCACCATACTTTTTTCACTGACTATGAAGAGGTGACACAGATTTGAGGTGGCTCTGGAAGGAAATGTAAGAGCTAGCAGAAATTTGGCAACATGCATTTCAGTCAGAGGTGTTTCAGGTACAAGAGGGCATGGTATGGCGAGAGAACTAGGCTCCATGATAGCAGTCGTGTTTGTAGGCAGTGGTAGAGATGAGGCTGGAAAACTGGCAAGGAAAGCACATAAAAAGCTATTTGCCCCATGTTAAGTATTTGGAATACATCCTGAAGATGATGGGGATTTACAGTAAGGTTTGCAACAGGGCTTCCATGGTGGCTCAGACAGTAAAGAATCTGCCTGAAAAGCAGAAGACCCAGGTTTGATCCTGGGTTGGGAAGATCCCTTGGAGAAGGAAATGGCAACCCAACTCCAGTATTCTTACCTGGAGAATTCCATGGACAGAGAAGCCTGATGGTCTACAGTCCACAGGATCACAAGGAGTCAGACACACAACTGAGCAACTAACACTTTCACTTTTATTTTCCAGCAGGGTACCACATGATCAGATTCTTGCATTTAATTATCATATACTAAGGCATATATATGAAATCTAGAAAGATGGTACTGATGAACCTACATGCAGAGCACCAGTGGAGACAAAGACACGGACAACAGACTAATGGACACAGCCGGAATGGGAAGGAGAGGGTGGGAGGGGGGTGGAGAGAGTAACATGCAAACACACTTACCATGTGTAAAATAGATAGCCAGTGGGAACTTTCTGTATGGCTTGGGGAACTCACACTGGGGCTCAGTAACAGCCTAGAGGGGTGGGATGGGGAGGGAAGAGGGAGGGATGTTCCAGTGGGAGAGGACATGGGTAAACCTATAGCTGATTCATGTTGATGTTTGGTAGAACCCAATGCAATACTGCAAAGCAATTATCTTTCAAGCAAAAATAAGTAAATTTATAAAAAATCTTATATTAAAAAAATATTGCCTTCTATAGGTAGCCTGGAAGATGCTGCCATCAGAATCTAACCAGAAGTAAGATGACTTATAAAGAAGCTATTGCCATAGTCCCAGCAAGAAATAATAAAACCCTCAACTAGAACTGTAACAGCAGGGTGTGGAGGACAACTTGAGAGAGATTTGAGAGGTTGAATTGATGGGCCCTGATCCTGTCATAAAGAAATATGAAGCATTATAAAAAAGAAAAAATTGTTGTTTAAAATTTCAGCTCAATGCCTTCAGAAATAGCTAGCAATTTGCAAGTTCCTTGTGTAAGACAGATTTTTGCATTTAAAAACATTTATTTAGAAAAATGATCAAGAAAGTAGACTCTTCTTCCTTAGATGTCTGTTGATATGTATGATGAAGTTTGAGAGAATCAAAATCATTCCTTCTGGCTTTTTTTTTTTTTTGTAGTTTGTGCCCTTTAAACTAAATCCAGATCTAACAATTTCAGGCTATTATTATAAGAGGGAAATCATAAAAGCATTTTGCCAAAGCCACCCAAACTATACATCTTTTAGGAGATCTACCACTAAGCAGGCAAGAGAGAGAAAAATCAGAGAGCAATGCTTTTAAGATGAGAGACAAGCAGCAGATCAAACATGTTGGGTTGAGGTTAGAGCTGTCAGCTCCTTCAAATACTTGACTTACGTTAGAAAGATCTGTAGTGCAGACTGGAAGGCGGAACCGGGTTCTAAAATTGGAACCCTAGTAGGAAATGATTACAGTTCTGTGATTAATTTATGCAAAAGTAGAATCATACCAACTCATAGTCCGGGCTGGAAACTGAGTCTCTTTGTAAGCAGTCTTTGGAGTTTCTGATGTTAGTTTTCAAGTTATCCAACCCCTCCTTGGAGGAGTGAGTTTGCAGACCTGAATCAGACTTCACCTTCACATAGACCTTGCCTAGGAACTGGTTCAAACTACAGTTGGTAAGTGGTTTCCTGCCCTTTATGTAATGTTTCCAAGGTATGCTTCCAAATGGATGAGACATAATTTCCTGAGCCTGAATAGGAACAAAATTGCAATTGTTTTAACTAGTCCTATGGGCTTCTAGCTCAGGGCCTTAAACACTTATCGTCTTGATCTTGGCTCTCACTATATTAAATGAGCGACTGTGATTAGCAACATGAGAACATGGTTGCATTTAGGCTGTCCTTTGAATCCCAGTGTAAATCTATCATTGGAGCTCAGAGATTTCAGGCTTTTGGTGATGGGACGAGAACGCACAAAAGCTTCTAACAACTACTGGAAAAGTGAAACAGTGGCTCCCAGCCATGGTTCCCTTTCGTCTCTGCTGCGTTAATGTGTTCCACATTGATCTCTCAGTCCATATGCTCTGAGGGGCACTTGGAGTGTTCCAGAAAGAACAACTTACTCCCCGATTCTAAGTTATCAGAGTTTTATTTTATATGCATGTACTCTGAGGAGCATCTTCTACATTTATTTAGAACACACATATCTTAAAGAGTTGCTCAGGATTTTTTCTTTAGTAACTTTAGATGAAGTTATTACTCTGTGAAAATATCAAATCACACACAGAAAAGAAGAGAAATGAGAAGACTGTCTTTCTGTCTACTGTGTGAGGACCCAGCAAGAAAGCAGCTGTCTGTAAGCCACAAAGAGTTTGCTCACTAGGAACTCAACTGCTCAGCACCTTGATGTTGGATTTCTCTAATCCCAGAACTACAAGAAAATAGTTTTTATTGTTTAAGAAAAAAAATTATTTTTCTTTTACAAAGCTTTTATATTTTATGTTCACATTAAGTGAATTTTCTGTTTCCCATCGTAGGAATCTTCTCTGAAACTGTTAAAAGGGTTTTAGTATCTGGTCTCTTATAATAACACATTAATAGAGTTTTACCAAAAAGAAACACTGTAATTAGATTTGCCATATAAACTTCCTTAGCTAAACCACTCCACACTCTGCTGAAACAAGATGATATTGTTGCTATAATAGTATTTTTATGGATACATACACAAAGGTGAAGGGGCCACAGTAGCACATGCTACTGTACATCTGGTCTTATCCAGTGACCTAGTCTGGTGTCTGAGACAAAAGGTAAGTTTGCAACGGTAGTGGCTAGGTTCAAACCCCCTCCTTCTCCTTCCCTCCCCTTTCGGTCTTCTCTCTTCCCATCTCCTGCTAAATTCCTGAATATTCCATTCAGGTTGGGAAACTAGACAGTGAGGGTACTACTACAGGTTCTCAAGTAATTGCTGTCCTTCTCCATCGCTAGCGTGGGAAGCTTTCTGCAATGCCGTAGCCCTGCTTCTCAGCTGCCCAGCACATTCACAGAACAGTTTTCTGTTCATACCTGCTGAAGAATCACTGATTCTGTCAAGCTTTGAAATTCTGCTTCTCAATAATTCAACTTAAAAAGTTAAACGAGTGGGACTTCCCTGGCAGTTCAGTAGTTAAGACTCCATGCTTTCAATGCAGAGGATGTGGGTTTGATCCCTGGTCAGGGAACTAAGATGCCATATGCCTCGTGGTAACAAAAGTCAAACTAGTAAAAATAAAACTAGTGAATACTAATTCAGAGCCACACCCTGTGTTAAGTAGGTACTGAAGAAATATGAGGACAAGATACACCTCCTCATCTTGACGTTCCTCAGCAAACATATATACTGTCTGTATGATGGACTCGCAGATTCACATGGTGGCATATGAGAGGAATGAGCACCCTCCACAGTGGGTACCCAGGGAGGGGGCAGATACTAGTTTACTTTCCTGGTAACTGGCACAAGCTTTTGTGTGTTCTCATCCCAGCACCTAAGGCTGAAATCTTTGAGCTCTAATGACAGATTTACACTGGGATTCAAAGAGCCTCACTGTCCCTGCTCTGACTTCTAAGGAAGAAGCAGCCTTGCTAGTTCATTTGAATAAAAGGCAGCAAAACAGAACTGGAAGAAGTACGATGGCCTTAAATACCTGCATTAATACCTGCAGGTGAAACAACACAGAGTATTTTAAAGAAATACAAATAGACTGGAAAGGAGGACAGACTGGGCTAGGGGTGGCAGGGGGCTGACTGATTTGACCGATGAACAAAAGCAGTTTGGGGACCCTTTGGGAGAGAGCATGGCAGCCTGAAGGAGATCAATAAATAAAAGTAATTTTTAAGATTTGTTGCAGTGCATCATCCATTATACTCTTCCATCTGGCAAGTTTAAGGGGCCACAGTAAACGTTTTAATTGTTTACAATATGGCAACACTGTACTGAGGATTGTTCATGGGGTGGCATGATTTTATGGGATTTGTCTTTGCTTCAACATCGCCTGTGAATTGTTTGCTAATTATTTTGAGCAAATTTGTTTATTTCTTCTAAATAAATTTAAATCACTCAAGTGTTATACTTCTAACTACTAACACAGTGCCAGGCACGTTTTAGTTTTCCATGATGTCCTGCCCACCATTCTTTCCCCCTTTTTTATTTCAGTGGCTCTATCTCACCTCTCTTTTGAGAATGACTCTTTTCCCCACTCATTGTTGCCTTGGTGGGAATATAAGTCAAGATGCTTTCCCACATCTATTTCTTCCCATCATCACAATCAAGGCAGGCTCATTGACTGCTCTGGTGGCCAAGATGGGCTTACTGTTTCCTTTTCCTTACAACATTTTCCTTATAAAGCTTGTGCAGCTTTGAGATGGAAATCTTTCATAAAGCCTCTTGCCAATTTATAACCCAAGACTGTCTTTTCTCAAGGACTTGGGAACCATGCCTTTGAAGTGTAACCATCAAGACAGATAGACCCCTTACCTTCCAGTACCTGTGGGAGCACTGAACCTTAACTTTGGTGGGAGCATAGGATCAAGTTGTAAAATTACCTCCTGTCATGATGATATGGGGCTTCCCTTGTGGCTCAGATGGTAAAGAATCCGCCTGCAATGTGGGAAACCTAGGTTTGATCCCTAGGTTGGGAAGATCCCCTGGAGAAGGGAAAGGCTATCCATTCCATTATTCTGGCCTGGAGAATTCATGGGGTCGCAAAAACTTGGACACAACTGAGCGACTTTCACTCACTCACATGACGAAATGAGAAAGTTTACTTTCCTTTTGCGTTAAGTCAACTAGTAAGCATGGATAGCCTACAATCTACTCCTCACCCCACCTCTACACCCTGTTCCTCTTTGTTTCAGCAGAGTTGAGTTTGTAGTTCTCTCCTCTCCCCTCTTGAAACAGCCTTGAATAAAGTCTTCGTTGTTGGTTTAGTTTTGTGCTGTGTAAGTTTTACTGTGACCCTGGGATCTTTAGGTACTTTGTTTCCCCTGGGAATTTGGATCCTGAAGAGAGTAACACAAGGATACACATCATGTAGAAATGAGATAACCTAACAACACTAACTTAAAGACACAGCCTTTTGGTTCTTTCTCCTTAGATCTCTGGATTAACCCTCATTCACTCTCCTTTTAATTCTGTGAGTTGGCCCATATACTTCCAATGAGCTCCCTTCCTGTCCAGAAACTGTTTAGAAAGTATGCTTACTGATGGATATGGGTTATCTATATTAACCCTCACAAAACCTCTACTAGGTAAGAAGTATCAATCCAATATTAAAGATAAAGAAATTCAGAGTACTTTAAAGTCTATTATTTTTATAAAGGTCACCAGTTAGTAAAAGCAGGATTCTGAAAACACATTATCTTTCTACAAATGATCATTTAAATAAAACTCACAAATATAGACTCCATAAAATTTCAAAGAATAAATTCACCTCAAGTGTAGAGTTTTGCTTCGTTTGTTCAATAAATGTCTCCCTTCTGTCCTCCCGACACTTCCTCATAATGACTTCTGTAAAAGGTTAATACCTCTCAGGACACCTCTTAGTCTGTCAGTGGGTCACATTTCCCTTCCCTGAATGTTCTAATATAAGCAGAAATGCTTGACGGAGATGGAGAGATTTAGCTCTGATGATTCATGCATTCTGCTGCCACTCAGGTGCTCAGTCGTGTCCAACTCTTTGCGACCCCATGGACTGTAGCCCTCCAGGCTCCCTTGTCCATGGGGATTCTCCAGGCAAGAATACTGGAGTGGGTTGCCATGCCCTCTCCATGGGCATGAACCCAGGTCTCCCGCATTGCAGAAGGATTCTTTACTGTCTGAGCCACCAGAGAAAACCAATTCATGCGTCGGTCAACATCAATTTTTGTTTATATTTGAAAGGAAGGGGATTACGATTCAACTTCATACTTTCTACCAATTTCTACAAACTCATCTCTTTCCTAATTCACCTTTGTCACCTTCTAATCAAGAACCTTCACTGACTTTTTTACTCTAAAAGAAGTAACAGGCTTTCAAGTCCTCTTATGACACAGTTCCATATTCCACATTCAATAGGACTATGTCTTTAACAGACATGGCCTCTATTCTGTCATATAGCTCTCTTCCTTTCCCCTGCCTGCCTTCCCTCACATACCATGTTCTGTCTTTCATTCATTCTTTTTCATTTTGCTTATTCTAATCCTTTTATTTGAAAGTCTATTTCAATACTCTCTATTTTGCATTAAGCTTCCCAGCAATTAGAACATCCTTTACAGATCGATTTCTTTCTTGAACTTTAACTGTATTCCTGGTCAGCAAAATTTATCCATCAATTTTCTCTAATTGTTGAAAGTTCATTAATCTTGTCTTTCAAGAACTGTGCCATAGTGTGGCATCCTTATGGTGAGCTAATGAGTTAAAAAAGAAAAAAAAAAAAGGTAAGTTCTTAATTAAAGATCATCTTTTAGACAGAACTAGGTAATGAGCTATAAAGAAGATATTAAATGGATGAGTTTTACTTCCTTCACTTAAAAAGAAAAAAAGATTATCTAAAAATCCTATAAACGACAGCTTTTGAGAAGTTTTTGTTCCAGATCTAAAAGGATAACAAACAAGAGAACTCTCTTTCACAGGTTAAATACTCCTTTATTCTTTGATGCTAATAACACCTTCATGACAAGCCTGGGGAGTAATAATTATTAATTCACTTTTGCTACCCAAGCAACGGATGGAACTTAAGTTGCCCAAGATCACACAGGTGATTTAGAATTGGAACCTAATGTAAGTCTGTTACAAAATACCTCCATATTCTTGCTTCTATCTGTGGTAGACAGAATACTGTATCTTTCAAAATGCCCATGTTCTAATTCCCAGAACATGTAAATGTGTTATGTTATATGACAAAGGGCAATTAAGGTAGCAGATGAAATTAACTTTGCTAGTCAACTGACTTTAAACTGGGAAGATTATTCTAGATTATAACCAGACATGTCTAATATAACCACAAAGGTCCTCAAAGAGTGGAAGAGGGAAACAGAAGAATCAGTGTCAAAGTGATGCATTCTGAGAAGACTCCACTGGCTATTGCCGGCTTTGAAGACGGAACGGGGAGGCCATAGGACAAGCAATGTGAGCAGCCCCTAGGAGCTGGAAAAAGCAAGAAAGGAGATCTTCTCCTGGAGCTTCCAGAAATCAACACAGCTCTGACACACTTTGATTTTAGCCCAGTAAGACCCATTTTGAACTTCTAATCTCCAGAACAATAAAATAAGAAATTTATGTGGTTTCAAGCTGCTAAATCTGTGGTGATCTGGTGAAGCAACAACAGGAAATTAACACACTATCCAAACTAATATTTGAAATTCCACAATGGTTTAAGACTTAACTAATGGCAAAGGTACATGAGTTTGATCCCAAAGGACTCTGAAGATACAGTTGAACCAAAGGAAGGCTACCTTCAGTATATTTTTTTGTCTCTCTTGAAAATAAATTCACCTTATGCTAGAGAGTTCTTAACTTCTTCACCTAAGAATATTCGACGACTGAGGCAAAGTAAAATACCATCCTGAGGCAATGAGAAGATCTGAAATATCTACTACAGACTCATACCAATGAATTTGCTTTCATTCAACAGTCTCAGTCCCTAAATTTAGTAGTTCCTAAATCAGTCATCAATTAGAGATAGAAATATCTTTTAATGCATACACATTGTCTTCAAGAAAGCTCTTAAAGTCACCAGTTTTTAGCTAACATAATTGGGGAACATGTATACATATATATGAACAGATTTCCTTAACTTATACAGTAATTACATAGACTAGGCTATGTGTCTCATGCAAGAAAAATATGCATATATCAGCTTAAAGATCTCCCAGTATACCCCAATTATAACAGTTGTACCATAACCATAAATCACAGTTACACAGTAACTCTAAATCATTAATTAATGCAATAAGTACTCACTGAACACTCATTATGTGCTAAACATTATTCTTGGTGATTGGGACGTATCAGAGAGTCACTGTATTTCCTAGAAAACTTTTTCTTGAGAACTTTTTAAAAGTTCTCATTTAAACTTAACTCCTAATTCACACAGTATCTCAAGCTCCATAATCCTGACACTCCTAAAAATTCTGTTCCACTCATCATACTGAATGCCTGATACAGTGATTAAGAAAATATGTTGTACAGTCAGACAAATTTGGGTTTGGGACACTCTCAACTACTAGCTGGGACATTGGTCAAGGTAATAAAAATTAGCTGTAACTTTCTTTTCTGTAAAATGGAAATGATAATATTTATCCTACAGAATTGTTGGAAACTGTAATTACAATTAATACATTATTCATATAGCATCTTACATGGTATCAAGTATTCAATAATGATCATTATTGTTTATATTATTACTATCATATCATAGTGCTTAAATTGTATCACTTTTTATTATACTTGTTATGTTGTTGCTATTTGCCCACTAATATAGGCCTGAGAAACAAAAGACACAAATTCTGACTAAGACATAGAGGTAATTCTGCCATGATATTGACCTTGCTGATTTGTAACTTATTTGCACCTCCAGTTATAACAAGGCAATTGATTTTGAATGAGCTTTACTAGTTTGTTTGGGTTTTCCTAAATCTTAGTGGTCTGATCATCCTATTCACTGAAAAGAGTGTTTACCAGCAAACGGTGGTGGGAGCAGGACGTATCTCTTTAGATACATTCAGAAGGAAAGTTGTTTCTGCCTATTGTAAGCAGACTCATGACAGTAACACCTAACCCTTCCTTAGGGTTAAGATCTTATGCTTATGTTTAGTTTCTCATTCACGTCTGATTCTTTGCAAGCCCATGGACTGTAGCCTGCCGGGCTCCTCTGTCCGTGGGAGTTTTCAAGCAAGAATACTGGAGTAGGTTGTCATGTCTTCCAGGGGATCTTCCTGACCCAGGGATTGAACCCTCATCTCCTTCTTGCACTGCAGGCAGATTCGTTACCTGCTGAGCCATCAGGGTCAAGTACTTACAAATCCAAGGAAGAGATCATCAGCTTTGCAACAAATATTAATACAACAGAATGGAACATAGTTTGGGCAGCCAGGCTGTTTTCTCTAGGTTAAAATTAAAAAGTTGAAGCAATTTCAGGGAGAATGTTCTGAGATCATCTTTCTAAACAACCCCAAAGAGAAAATTTAAGTATCTGACAGCTGAGTGTCATTAATAAAAGTAATATAATTACATATCTGATACCTACAATCTATTATCTATCTACGTAGTCTCATTTCCATTCCCCTTCCCCCACTGATTTCCAAAGAATTTTTTGTGACATTGAAATAAAGGAGTTTTGTGTCCATATAAACATTTTTATTGGGCAATAATGACTAGAAATGTTTCATTTTCATTGACAAGTTTAAGTACACTTCTTTTTTTTTTTTGACATTTTAGAAATCAGGCATAAGAATACAAATATATTTATCATCCATTGGCTGAGATAATAGCTCCCCATTGGGGCCCAATAAATAGCCTCTAATGTTTATTTGATCAATAAACAATTAAATTGGGATCCAAAGGCCAACAAACATACAGGCAAGAATCCATGAGTGTGTGGCTCGCCTTGGAACCAGGCATTTAGCCTTGATGCACACACTTCCTTGCTGAAAGCAAGCGCTTTGCACATAAGCCACACACTGTGTTGATCTGAGAAACTCAGAGCCCAAATCCCAGTTGACAAAGCACACCTGCAATGGTTCAGCCTTTCAACACGTCTCCTCCTGACACTAACCAGGTAGGGAAATGGGTGGGGAGGGCTGGGGTGGGAGGTAAGCCTCCAGCCCCATGAGTGTATCTTCACCTTAACAGCATGTGAGTGATTTCACAGAAATCCACCCAGCATTTTGGAGTAAATCACTTCCATCTCCCACGTTACCATGATGAAGCCAGAAGTGCGGTATTTGACATTGTGGACATCTATTGAAGACATTGATATTTTCAAACAAACAAAGGTTCCTGAATAAGATGTGTAAGACTGACAAAAGAGTGATTTCGTTGAAAGTCATTCTTTCCTCTTTTCTTTTCCTTCTGTAAATAAAGGAGGTTTTATATTTGTCCTGCCCAGCAGGACTTTCTGCAACAATGGAAAAGTTCCATATCTGAGCTGTTCATTACTATAGCCACTAACCATGTGCTACTAACAAACATGTCTAATGGGACCAAAGAAGAAAACTTTAAAGTCATATATTAAAAGAAAAGAGGGCAGCAGAGGATGAGACAGATAGCATCACCGACTCAATGGACATGAGTCTGAGCAAACTCTGGGAAATAATAAAGGACAGGGAAGCTTGGTGTGCTGCAGTCCATGGAGTTGCAAAGAGTCAGACAGTACTTAGTGACCGAATAACAACAAAATTATTAGTGGCAACTGCATTAAGTAGCATAGATCTAAATCTTGATGACCATATTTCACATTTTGAAATTTGGGATTAATGAGAATCAAATGAACAGTCTAGCAAAATAAAATAAAAACTGATATTAGGAAACAGAGAGGCAAATTCATTTCAGCTATCATTTTCAGTGCAAAATGTAATTGCTTCTTAAGTACAAACTTCCTCAGGCAACTGTAAATATTTTGTTCTGGTCAATAGTTTATAGTATTTTGATCAATTGGAAGGTACTAGATACCATGGATTTCCAGTTTTCAAATGACACTACAGCAATAAAATACAGTTATCACAAAAATACTCTCTAACAGTAAAACTAGAAAGAATCACAATATCATGGATTTGCTCATCTGTTTCAAAATGTTGGGAACAAGAGGACTTCTTCTTGCTATTCTACTTAAAATAACCCTTCATCAAAATGATGTAAGAAGTTTTTCTGCATGTTCCCTTCAAAATAACACCCTAAATAACAAGAAGAGACTCAGACTGCACCATCAAAGAAAATGAAACCATTAGTAATCTAAATTATGCCACACAGTTACAGACCTTTCACTCACCTCCATGCAAAGCCAGAGGTTTATACTCCAGAGTGGTAGTCTCCAAGCCCTAGATCTGGGATCCTATTGTTGGGGATGAATGTGTTTTCAAACTCATCCCAGTCCTGTTGAGTCAGAAAATCTGGAGGCAAGGCTCAATTACCTGTGGTTTAACAAGTCTTCCAGGTGATTCTGGCGTATGCCTAACAACCACTGCCCTGAGGTAACTGAACCAGAGAAGTTCTGGGTTCCTTAGCCCAGGAACAAGGTTGTCATTTAAATTCAACACTGAAGACCAAGGAATAGAGGGGAATACTTATTGAAAGGCTCCAGCTCCAGGACAGCAGCAGCCTCACAGCACTTCAGACAGAAGATAGTGGGATCCCCTATTGGTGAAACCAACTACCCCAGAGAAAATTAGCCAGTTAACAAGCTGTGGGCTACCTGATTGCCCTACACTCCACAGTGCTAATCAATTAGGTTTAAGTGCCTGATCTTAGATCTGATTGGATAGTCATGGGGTGATCAGCTATTTGAGGACACCAAGACACACAGAAAATCTGGGCACTCACGGGAAACATGATGTAGGGCTCACAGAAAGCCTCAATATATATACATATATAATTAATGATCTTTCAAAAGAGAAAAAAAGGAAATAAAAATATCATGATATACACAAGAAGGGTTTCCCATGAGGCTCAGTGGTAAAGAATCACCTGCCAACACAAGAAGCGAGGGTTCAATCCCTGGTTCGGGAAGGTCACCTGGAGAAGGAAATAGCAATCCACTCCAGTATCCTTGCCTGGAGAATTCCATGCACAGAGGAGCCTGGCGGGCTACCGTCCATGGGGTCACAAAGAATCACACACAACTTAGCGACTAAACAACAATAATAAAATACACAAGGAAAAATTGTAGAAAATAGCTGAAACTTTAAAATGTGATCATTGAAATTAGAATTCAATAGAAGATTTAACAGAACATTAAATCAGGGATTCAGAGCAATAAAACAGAAAGTAGACAGTAAAAAAATAAATCAATTTGTTAAAAGATCTACTCAAGTGATCAAAATATCAAAAAAATAGGGGCCCAAGGAAGAGTGTAAAACGATGGTGATAAAAGAGAGGATATTTTTAAAGCAATCATGTAAGAACATTTCTTGGAAATTAAAAACAACTCTCTTACTGAACATCCAGCCTAATAAACAAGTCACATCATCATAAGGTCTTAGAGTATTAGACATTTTTTAAAATGTCCTAATCATTTCCAGAGATGAAAAACCTAGTCACTTAAACAAAGTAGGGAATGAGATAGATATCTGCCTTCCCAACAGCAACAACAGAAAATACAATAAAATGGAACAATGTATAATAAACTCATAGTCAAATGAAGTTCAATCTAAATTGCGGTAGCCAGTCAGTTCCTCAAGCAAAAGTATAAAAATGATAATTTCAAGTGTGCAAAAGGTAAAAAAAAATTCCTCTCATGTAAACTTTCTTGGAGAAACCACTGGAGAAAGGATCATAGTAAAATCAACCTGGGTTCTTAGAGCAAGATTCTCATAAGAGCAAGGTAGAAGTGCATGATATTTTCATGGAAAGTTATAAATTATCACCTTGGACTATGAATCGACACAGATTCAAGGAGAGGGGTACTGGATTCAATTTCTCAATGAGGGAGTGAAACGATTCTATTTAAGTGCAGGAGACAGGAGCTATTGTTGCAGTTACCGGTCCGACTATATTACAAATTGACTTTTAGAAAGGAAGATTTGATACCAGAAGTATAAGCAAACCAACATGGGCTATCTGAAAACTTTTTCACTAACTCATTCTTTTTTTTGTTTTGTCTTTTTGGAGAGCCTCTAAAAAGAGGGTGTAGTATCTAAGTGACACATATATTGATTGATGTATTCTAATATATAGCCTCTGATTGGCTTTGACCCACTCTCTACTGAAAGGCTTCCCAGGTGGCACTAGTGGTAAAGAAGCCATCTGCCAATGCAGGAGACACAAGAGATGCAGGTTCAATCCCTGGGCTGGGAAGACCCCCTGGAGAAGTAAATGGTAACCCGTTCCAGTACTCTTGCCTGGAAAATCCCATGGACGGAGGAGCCTGGTGGGCTACAGTCCATGGGGCCTCAAAGAGTTGGACATGACGGAGCAGCTGAGTACACACACTAGTGAAAGGGCCCTCTGTAAAAAGAAGGTAAGAACTAAGCTTTAGCACAGTGATCCTACCAGAGTGCTGACCTAAGTTATCACTCATTGCATGTTAGGCATTTTTAAATCTCTCTCTTTCTCATACACACACACACACACACATCTTTTATTACTGGGCCAGCCTATCATTCTGTAATTACGCAGTCCATTCCAGAAATATTTATGGAGCTCCTACTATGTGCCAACATTATGTAATACAAAAATGAGTGAAGTCTGCTTCTTCCCTTTCTGATGTCATAGATTAATGGAAGACACAGACAGGTAAATAGAAAATGGCCATGTGTTTGAAAAGGAGCTTTACCCTGGCCGTACAATGTGAATCACAAATTATATAGTCTAAAATCAGATTTTCCCTAATTTATTAATATATTTGTATAAAAACTTACATAACAACTAAATGTATCTCTCTACTGAAATGTATTTATTGAAAAGAACAAAATGTCTTTTCTGTAATCTCCCAGTAAATAAGGCTATTATATTTAGCAAATAAAGATAGAGAACACTGTGTTAAATTTGAATTTCAGATAAAACATGACTAATTTTTTTAGTCTAAGTGTCTTTCATGCAATTTTAGGGACATACTTATGCTAAAAGTTATTCATGGTTTATCTAAAATTTAAATGCAACTGGGAATTTTGCATTGTATGGGCAACCCTACCAGTAAACCTAGATCATGTAGTCATAATAAAACAAAAGTATTAATAATGTCCTCTAGGAATTACAAAGGAAAAAAAAAATACCAAAGGTATACAGCATTGCTTATTTAGGTCTGCTATTAAATGGGCTGCATGTAGATAAGACTTACATTAATGCAAATGATAGCTGTCTTAATCCACAAAATTATTTTTAAGGTTGATTCAGCTCTACAGCAAGGGCTTCTCAGATTGCTCAGTGGTAAAGAATCTGCCTGCCAATGCAGGAGACATATTTGTGGGTTCAATCCCTGGATTGGGAAGATCCCCTGAAGGAGGAAATGGCAACCCACTCCAGTATTCTTGCCTGGAGAAATCCATGGACAGAGAAGCCTGGCTGGCTACAGTCTATAGGTCGCAAAGAGGCGGACATGACTTAGCAACTAAATCTCCTGCTGCATGCACACACACAATAGCTCTAAAGCAACAAATGTAAGAAAAAAGCAGTGTTTATAGCTTTGTCTAATCCATGAGGTAAATTAATAATAAGATTCAGGGTCCTGAGGCAACAACTAACAGTGCATGCAATGCCAGGTACAAAGAGTATTTGCATGATCTTCCAAGAGCTCATTCTACTTACTTCTATAAGTCTAAAAAGACCATTTGGATCATCAGACTGTTTCCTTACATAAGAAGTAAATTGTCATTGCTGCCTTATTTTCCTGATTTATAAAATTGGGTCAATACATTAAGTGAAAAAATTGGAAAAAAAAAAATTAGCAGGTTAGAAATGTGACCAAATGGCCTTGAAATCAAACATAGCCATCTTCTCTTGTAACCAGAAATACTCCAGGCTCAGAAAACTGTATTATATTTCTGCATTAATTGAAGCAGTGGGAAATTTTAACAAATAGTAATTTTCTGGATTTACTACATGACAGAAGCATCAGTGACTGACTTAATAATGCAAGGCATAGAAAATTAATAAAAATCTAGTATAAGCCTGCTCATCACAGAAATAAGAGGGGCCACTACCCTGTCACAATTTTTTATATCCTCTGAGCTGGGAAAACAAAAAGTCTTATCATGCTTATTGACAATCTGACAACCAACTGAGATATGGTGAGTCAACCCAATACTTGGAAAAAGGAAGCATAAACTTCCTTTCCAGGTATTGATGGCAGGCAAGAAGTCTTACTTGGGATTTTTTTGTTGTTCCTTTTGAATGAACAGTAACAAATTTAATTTCTAAAGTAAACAATTCAAGAATGTCAGTATCAAAAGTGATTGCATCTATGGCAAGATCAAGACAAAAATTCAACTCTTGGTCATGTGAAGTTCGGTAGCAACTGTACCTTCTGCAAAGGCAAATCCCTCCAAGTGCCAGCACCTAACAGAAACACAGTGATGGGTTATAAATACTGCAATACTTATTGTAAAATAACTATAGATAAACGAGAGCAAGATAAGAGACAAAGAGAGGAGACAGAAAGTTGGTAAGTTTTTGAATCTTTCTCACTTTCTTATTTTAGTATTTTTCTCCAAGTTTCCCAATAATGCCTGGAGAAATAAAAATAAAACAAACAAATAACAACAACAACAAAAAACAGAAAGATCCCAGAAAAGTTACCTTTCTCTACTTTAGACGTCATGGTGAGCTACTGGCTCAGAAAACATACTAGACTTAAAAGGTTGGGAGGAAGGGAAAGAGGAAAGAGAACCAGAGTTGTGGGATGTTGAGGAGAGTGTGACAAAGGTAAGGCCAGAAACTAGGGACAGTCGTGGGGTTATCTGGGGTGAGCCCTCCACAGAGGTGGAGAAAAGACTGTGGGCTGTTTTGCTCAGTGTTATGTAATGTATTACGCATTTGACATTTTTCTAGAGAGCTTTACACTGATTACCAAAATAAATGAATGGAGGCTATATGTAATTTGAGAAGAAGGCAAAGAGAAAATAGCACAATAACATCAAAGAAGAGAGTGCCACAATATCAAAGTTGACGGAAATCAAGTTTCCTAACAAAATCATGTATAGATGTTAGAAGTATAGGATCAGATCCAGTAAAATTCTGATAGAAAAAAGCCAGAAAAAAAAAATATATATATATATATATACAGCACATACAATTACACTTGGTAATGCATCCATGTTCCTCTGAAGAAGCTGAAACATGTGTTCATTACCTCATTTGGAGTAATTTTTTATGTGTAAGTTTTATTGTTCAACTTTCCTATTAAACTCCTACTAATGTTCCCAATTGCTTACAAACTAAATTCCAATTTCTTGGCATAGTATTCCAAGTCTCCTACAATCTGGCCCCAGTATCTCTCCCAACATTTTTTCACATTGTATCTACTCAAACCCTTATTGGTAGACTTCTTTTCTGATTCTTTATCTGTGTTTATCACATTCCCTCTTCTTGCAATATCCTTTCTGAATGGAATGGGTTTAAATCTGGGCTCCACTACTTCTTAGCTGGGATGGCTTAGACATTACTTCATGTCTCAAAACTTCCTTGGTAAGACAGACCTAATAATAATGTCTACACCATAGATATTCTGTAAGTATTTTTAAGTGAAAGTGAAAGTGTTAGTCGCTCAGTCATGTCCGACTCTTTGTGACCCCATGGACTGTAGTCCACCAGGCTCCTCTGCCCATAGAATTCTCCAGGCAAGAATACTGGAATGGGTTGCCATTTCCTTCTCCAGGGGATCTTCTTGACCCAAGGATAGAACCAGGTCTCCTACATCGCAGGCAGATTCTTTACCATCATAGAAACCAGGGAAGCCCGATGCATTGTTTTAAACAATGCATGTAAAAAACTTAGCACAAGGCACAGCATATAGCTGCTAGCAGTAATATTATTTTCTCGTCTACAAATTATATGCCTCTTTATTCAGCTTCATGGAATCTTTCCCAATCTTGGACTTACCTCCAACTGAAGTGATCCTTTTTATTCTCCAGATCCCCATAACACTTTGCATATAGCTTCTTATGCCCTTTCTCCACTCGAACTTATCTTATAAGGAGTTGGGGCATGTTGGTTTTCCCTGCTAGAATTGTCAACTTAATCTTTGTTCAGGCTACATTATATTAATCACAGTGCTTCCACTGCACAACATATGTTGAACCTGACATAATGCTAGCCATGGCAGGGCAGAGGGGAGTTAATTGGTTGGGAGGAAAGCTCCTAAACTTCTTGGCTTTTCCATACTAGACAGGCTTCATCAACTAAGTGCAAACATCCAGAGAAGGATATAGGAATGAGCAACACCAGGTTTCCATCTTTCACAAACTCAGGTCCATTGAGTCAGTGATGCCATCCAGCCATCTCATCTTCTGTCACCCCTCTCTCCTCCTGCCCTCAATCTTTCCCAGCATCAGGGTCTTTTCCAATGAGTTGACTCTTTGCATCAGGTGGCCAAAGTATTGGGCAAGACTAACTTTTATCAATGGTCTGGACATCTGGAAAAGAGTCCCCTCATTTTCCAAAGGAGAGAGAATTGCTTCTTGGACACAAGAGTTTGATAACCCAAGTAATTAGAAGTTGTTGAAATTCCAGAGTGTTTGAAGACAAAGGTAATTTATGTGCTAACAGAGGGAAGGCAAAGCTGCTGAACATGTGCTAATTGGCTCAAAGAAGGGGAAACACAGGAAACTCTGCATATTTAAAATGTGTTCTTTCTACTGGGTCCCCTACTAACTGGATAAAAGCAGGAAGTTTCAGGGACTGAAGAGCAGTGCGCATAGGAGGCCTCAGTTTCTGAGGAGAGCAGTATTTTCCTCCCCATTTTAGTATTGCTGAAGGTAATGCAGCTCCCACCAACAACAGGCTTTGGAGGATTTCTTTTTGGTTTGCTTGTTTTCATGTTTTTAATATCCAAAGGGTTTGGGGTTTTTCGAGTGGAACTCCTATTGTAATTTATTAGAGTCATTCCAGATTCCCAGCGTCTGCCGCAGCCAAGAATCTTGTGGTTTTTCTCTCAGTTGTCCCATCACGCACTTCCAGGGACCAATATGATAAAAGACAAAAAAGCATAAAGGAAAATCTTTTACCTGTAGTTTAAAAAAAAAATCAATTACATAAGGACAGAATGAGAAATACATGGCTTGACTACACTTTCTAGGGAAAAATTAAAGGCCTGGGGCTTCAGACCACAAGTTCAATAAAAGCCATGAATGTAATGCTACTGTTTTAAAAGCTAATGTGAACTTAGGCTGCAATGACAGAAACACCATTTCTAAAGCAAGAGAAATTATAGTTTCAGGGTTCTCTGCACTTCTCAAGCTACATCTGGCTTATTGTGTTCTCAGGATGGAGACGACTATCCAGAAGAGAAAAGCCAGCAGGGTGAGACATCTGGAAACAAAGTCAAATGACTTATTGGCTAAAAAAACTAGAGATTTTTGCCCTGAGCAGACGGGAGATGTGAAGAGACAGACCAGCTTTCCTCATATAATTAGAGGAGTTGCAGTGGTGGGGAGGGGGAATCGACATTATTTTATTTTATCTAATATAAATGGCTTTGTTCAGAATAAGGGAGAATGGAGCAATGTTAAAGAGATGATGATTGAGACATATTATCAGAAAGAATGGTTTGAAGATTATAAATGCCTAATAATGGTCTGGCTAACTCAAAGTACTGAGCTTCCTATTACCGGAGGTGCTCAATACAAGTTGAGTGATAGCATGACAGGATCACAATATGGCAAGAAGTTTTCTCCAGTGGGGAAGAGCTCGGATTCAGAATCTATCAAGAATCTGAGAATGAGACAGAGATTTAAAAGTGCTGAATGTGCTGAGGTGAAGTAGGAGAGGGGTACCATCACTCTCCTTGCAATTTACATTTAGTGCACATCACGTATTAAAGGTGGTCTGAGAGCAATACAGAGAAAATTACTCTTTGATCTACCAAGTATTGCTTAATAATTATTGACTTCCTCTGCGCAAATTTTCTGTAAACCTTTTTCTAAATATATTAGTCCCATTAACTTGTCATGAACCTGATATTACCATAAAATTATCACTTTTAGAATTCATGTTAGTACCCCAAATTTTATTATCCAGTATACTTTTTCTGTTGGAGGAATGCTTAAATGACATCTGAAATCACACTATATCAAGGTCATTGCATTATTTGCATAAATAACTGACTTCATCCCCATGGCTGAGTTGATCAGTACAATTGGATCAACGACTTTGGGCAAACAGTCTGACTGAATTTCTTAAAAAATCAAATCATCAAATATTTATTTACCTCTTCCAAGAAACTACAGGGAGACCAAGCTACTAATGATATGACTGGATAAATACTACAACATAAGAGCATGAAAAAAAAAAATTTAAACCGAAAGTATTAATACTAGCATTTTGTTTCTGTTGTTGTTTAGTTGCCAAGTCGTATCCTGCTCTTCACAACTGCATGGACTGCAGCAAATTACTACCTGTATATCTAGGAATTCATAGGCTATAACCACCTTTAGAATAGGATAGTTATATTAGACTTTAAAAAGGAAATGAAGTTTGTGATGGGATTTGAAAAATAGATGACATTTCACTGGTCAGAAGGAATGGCATTCCAGGTGCAATGGTGTGAGAAGGAAAAAGGGGGACAATGGTGAGAAACATCAAGGGATACTTAAGAAAACAAAAGTCATTTGGTTGAAGGCAAAGAACAGTGGGAGGCATTATAAAGGGATGGTTAAGAACACAGATTTAGGTTAACCCCTGAATATAAATTCTATCTCTACAGCCATGTAACTTTGTGTGTGCTATTCATATCTACCTGTCTCTTTCCTTGCATGAAGAAAGAAACAATAGCTACTTCCTGGTTGTTGCAAGGATTAAATTAGATTATTTAGCTAAAGCATTTAGCACAGTACCTGGCAGACTGAAGAGTCTCAAAAGTTTTCTGTTAAGTATTAGTGTCACATTCTGAATTTTTAATCCCCAAAATTCACAGTTGAAATCCTAACTTCGAAAAGTGGTCGTATCAAGATGTAGAGCCGTTGGGGGTGGTGAGGTTATGAATAGGATTAGTGCCCTTCTGAAAAAGTCCAGTCGAGCCCCGCTTCCCCTTCTGCCATGCAAGGTTACAGCAAAAAGAGGGCCATCTAAAGAAGCAGGTGCTCAACAGAAATTGAATCTGCCGGTGCCATGACTTTGAAATTCCCAATTCCAGAAGTAAACATTTGTGATTCATAAACCACTGGTTTATGGTAATTTTATTGTAGCAGCCCAAACAGATTAAGACAATTCATGTTAATGTTACTCAAGAACGTAGAGTATGAAATAAAGTCTGAAGATGGACCTAGCCAAAGGGTTTGAGGTTCAAACTATTACTAAAGGGCATTAAGCAAGAGAGGGGAAGCAGCATGGTGATATTTTAGAAAGATGAATTAGAGAGCTTTCCATGGATTTGATTGGTAGGATGGACTGGAGTGGGGATGAGAAATGAAGTAAAGGCAAAGCAAGTGGATAAGAAGATAATGACAAAGTCCATATTTGATGCTGTAAGTGCCTGAAGAGCAGTGGGTGTGTGGAGTTAAAAAAGCAAAGCAAAAATACGATCAAAAGGTATATAGGGACTTTCCAGACATAGAAAGAATCAGACCTCTGAATCAAAGCTGACGGCCTGATTTATAGCTTGAATATTGAGAACGTTGGCGCTAGCAGTAGAAACCATGAAGTTGGGATGAGAATAAAACTGGGAAGTAAAACAAAGATTTTAGTTTTATATCTGTAAAGTTAGAGATGCTAGCGGTGCTCAGTTGCTCAGTCGTGTCCTACTTCGTGTGACCCTGTGGACATTAGCTCGCCAGGCTCCTCTGTCCATGGGATTCTCCAGGCAAGAATACTGGAGTGGGTTGCCATGCCCTCCTCTAGGGAATCTTCCTGACCCAAGGATAGAACCCAAGTCTCCTGGGGCTCCTGAACTGACAGGAAGATTCTTGACCACTAGCACCACCTGGGAAGCCCCTATAAAGTTAGAAGAGACATCAAAATGCACTTATAGAAATGATCTTTAAGAACCCATAGATTTTTTTTTTTTTTGCCCATATTTGCCTTAGAATTCAGTAAAACTGGAAAACCTGTGGATCACACTGACTCTTTTTTATACAATAACATGCATCATTGTTTTGACCAAATAGAAAGTCTGGGACACGTGGAAGAAGCATGCTGCAGATTAAAAACGAAACCATCTCAGTGACTGCTGCACAGACCTGAGTGTTTCTCTGCAAGGTTACTGACCGTGAGATGTGAAAAACTGCATGGAAAAGCCCACTCCATCTAGCTGGTGAATAAAAGAAATTCACAAACATTTCTGTGGGATAATTGATACAGATCACATCGAAAAGAGTCCTTTAAATTGTCCAGTTTAAAGAGAAAGAAGTGATGGAAAGTTTTCTCTGTTCTGGAAGATTTTCAAAAAAGGGTTTTAAAAGAAAGGCTCCAGTGTATATGCTTCTAATTACAATATTGTGAACAAATGTTTTATAAATAAAAGCAGAAGTTTTTGAAAATGTCCCAAACACTGAGAATGTATATAGTGCATGGCAAATGTGGAAATTTTTTTCTAAATAAAGAATAATTTAACAGGGACATTAATATCTAAGAATAAGTTATTCTGTTAAAATAATTACTTTGAGAATGTACAATGCAGTGTTATTTATGAATATTATTATCCATCTATTGTTGAAGTTAAGAGATTTATATGCTTTCCCTGATGGATCAAATTTTAACATCTACAAATTAGGAAAAAAACATACAAAATCTTCCTTGAAAATATGCTATATAAGAGAGATTATATTCTCATATTTTTTAGTTTTATGCTTAACTTGATTGATAACATACGAAAGGGTTGCAAAAAAAAAATGATGTTTTTAAATGGTGTTTCCCAACCTCTCCTTTAAGCAGGCAGATGAACTGTGGAATTTTAAATGAAAATTTCATTAGTGATGTAGTAAAATACATGAAAAATTACTTATATAGGCAAAATTGAAGTTACTACTATTTCAACAACTATTATTTTTTAAAACGTGAAGTTTGGTCTCTGTCGACAGATGGGAAATGATGAATACATTCAGAGGAAAAGTACAGGAGAGGCAATAATTTATATTACCTGAGTGGTAAAACACTGCTGGATGTCAATCATCCCATAAAGGCAATCTCAATCACTCTTTTTCTCTTGCTTTTGCTTCTTGGATAGCACAATGATAAATGTAAAGTTCGTGGTGACAATGTTAGGAGCCTAGTATTACCCTCATGTTTCATCAACTTTCCGAAGATGGCAGAAAATAAAAGGAAATGTAAACAAAAGAAGGCAAAACACGTTTTTAAAAATGAAACAAGCTTTGTTTTGCTTGTACAATGTTTAAGGCAAAGGATGACTTTTCAAGCACATTTGCCAGGATGGTAGTACCGTTTGGAAGGCTGTTTTTTAATTAAAACCCACCAAAGTAAACAAATCAATAAATTCAAAGCTAGGCGTGGGTAATCTCACAGTACAATGACCTTAAGGGTCATTAATGTTTTCTCAGTGATAGAGCACAATGTGACTTCAGCGGCTTTCAGGCCAGAAACTTTCAAATGAAGGTGGATTAGATGAGTTATTCAAATCTGATGAATCAATTTTTAAATTCTCAATAAGTCTCAGTATAAATTCAAGTGTGCGAAGCTCCTCCCCTTCCGTACAACTCTTCTCCTAGCTAACTGGAGAAGTTGATGTTGAAAAATTGCAATGCAGGGTTTGTTCAGGATTTCATGTGTCAGGCACAAAAGGAATTCCTCTCCAAGACTGCCAGTGTTCTCATATGCAAGCTCTCACACACCTGGTAAGCGACACAGAAAGTTAGATGGAAAAAGGAGCTTCTCATGGCAACTAACCCATTCTCCTTTGATCAGCAAACAGCTCCACTGTCAAAGGAGCTTGGGGTGATGCCTCAAGAAAATCAGAAGGTCTTGCTGGGCAAAAGAGGAAGTAAAGGAGGATAGAAAACCTCTAAGAAACACAGGAAATCCAGCTCTTTCTTTGGAAAAGTGAAAAGGGCTTTTTTTTTTTTTTTTTTGTAGTGTTTTTTGCCATACATTGACATGAATCAGCCATGGATTTACATGTGTTCCCCATCCCGATCCCCCCTCCCGCCTCCCTCTCCATCCCATCCCTCTGGGTCTTCCCAGTGCACCAGCCCTGAGCACTTGTCTCATGCATCCAAACTGGGCTGGTGATCTGTTTCACCCTTGATAGTACACTTGTTTCAATGCTGTTCTCTCTGAATTTGGAAAAGGGCTTCTTTCTTCATGTCTGGGTTCACAGGTTTTTCAGTGTCCTGGTGTTGATGCTGGATCATTGGAGATTTTTTAAATCTGCAAATTTCGTGAACAGTTTTTATGCAATTCATAATCCACATATTCAGGATATTCCTTGCTGCAATATCACTATTAATGTAGGATGAGGGGCTCATCAATACATAGAAAACTCTGGAAGATTACTTACCAATTGGGTGGCAAAATAGCACATTTTTAACTAGTTAGCAGAATACCTGTCCCATGTACAAAGTCAGAGGTGTCACCAGGAAGGTCATTCAGAACATTCAGCAATCAATCTGTCCTTGTGACACTATTTCTTTTATTATGATGATCTCTATACATACATGCTTCATCTCCCTGGTAGGCAATATGCTATATAAGAGAAAATGTCCAGGGTTACAGTCAGACATATTTGAGTTCACATCACCACTTTGCCACTTCGTAGTTGTGTGTCTTTGTTAAGTTTTTAACATTTTAATAAGACCGTTTCTTTAAATTGAACGAAAATGCCCACCTTGAAGGGGGTTTGTGAAGATTAAAGATAAGAGAGATCAACAACTAAATTCATATCCAGGTCACAAGATTCCTACCAGAGTTAAAATGCAATCTGACTTCTAAGTAAACTACAGGTAATCCTTTAAGTAAGCTTTCTGAGGCATATTTAAGCACCCCCTTTCAGTTCAGTTCAGTTCAGTCGCTCAGTCGTGTCCAGCTCTTTGCGACCCTATGAATCGCAGCGCACCAGGCCTCCCTGTCCATCACCAACTCCCGGAGTTTACTCAAACTCATGTCCATCGAGTCGGTGACGCCATCCAGCCATCTTATCCTCTGTCGTCCCCTTCTCCTCCTGCCCCCAATCCCTCCCAGCATCAGGGTCTTTTCCAATGAGTCAACTCTTCACATGAGGTGGCCAAAGTATTGGAGTTTCAGCTTCGGCATCAGTCCTTCCAATGAACACCCAGGACTGATCTCCTTTAGGATGAACCAAACACCTAACATAGCAGCAGCAGGTCCATATCAACTCAGTATAATGCCATGTGCCAGCATCAAAGTCGGGTAAGAAATGGGCATCCAAGCAATAGCAGAAACAATTAGCAACTCTGAATAACCAGGACAAACTACTCTTTTCTTGGTCCTACAAAGGCAGTTCCATAAACTGGGACTCCCCTTCTCCTCTATGGTCTAGATTAGCACAGTCCAGTAAAACTTTTCAAGATGATGGAAAGGTCCGATATGGCAGCCACACCCACACATGTCTATTGAGCTCTTACAATGTGGCTTGTGTGTCTGAGGAACTGAAATTCTAGTTTATTTCACTTTAAGAATAAATTTAGAGTCACATATAGCTAGAAGCCATTGAATTAGACAGTGCAGGTATAGATGTCAGGAACAACTGTAACCATGTTAGACACAGGATAAATACTATGGTGACCAGGCAAACTTGAGTAGCTCAATATCCTGGGGTGATTATTTTTAAGTTGAAGTTGTCATTGGTGACCTCTGCTCCAACTCTTAGGGGAGATTACTGCCTCTGCTGTTATATCTAATTCTAATTTGTGGCTCAGTTCCCGCCTACTTAAGCCAAGAATTGACGTGCCTAGGTTTCTTAGGACAGTGTGTCTACAAAACTGGGCAGAGCTCTCTCCCCACCGGTCTTAAACTTTCTTAGCAGGCTATCAAAAAAGCATTCTTCTTTCACTTTTTCTACATTATTATAATAATGCATATTAATACATATATAAATATATGCATGTGTGTGGGTGTGTGCTCAGTCGCTCAGTCGCCTCTAACACTTTGTGACTCCAGGGACTACAGCCCTTCAGGCTTCTCTGTCATGAGATTTCCCACGCAAGAATACTGGAGTGGGTTGCCATTTCCTACTCCCCAGGATCTTCCTAACCCAAGAATCGAACCCACAACTCCTAAGGCTCCTGCATTAGCAGGTGTATTCTTTACCACTGAGCCATCTGAGAAGCCCAAATATATGTGTAATAATATATTATTACACTAATAAATGCTATACTATATATTGCTACACTGCTGCTGCTAAGTCGCTTCAGTCATGCCCGACTCTGTGCGACTGCATAGACGGCAGCCCACCAGGCTCCCCCGTCCCTGGGATTCTCCAGGCAAGAACACTGGAGTGGGTTGCCACTTCCTTCTCCAATGCATGAAAGTGAAAAGTGAAAGTGAAGTCGCTCAGTCATGTCCGACTCTTAGTGACCCCATGGACTGCAGCCTACCAGGCTTCTCCGTCCATGGGATTTTCCAGGCAAGAACACTGGAGTGGGGTGCCATTGCCTTCTCCGATTGCTACACTACTCTAATATTATTACAATGCTCATGATTAAATTTGTTGTTTCTTACAACCCCCTCTCTCACAAAAGTTGGAGCTTTCCAGATCTTGAGTGACACGACATAGTCACATTCCAAAGTCTTTTTCTTTCCCCTCCTTAATCAACAGGAAACCCAGGTAACCACACCAGAAATGGCAGGTGCTGCTTACAGACTGTGACACTCTGTCCCACTGGGTTTTCACATAGCCTCTGAATCCTCCTAATTACAACCCATTGATTATTTTTGATATGTGACACAAAACTCATTAACTTTAAGTGACATATTTTCTTTTTTATCCCAGAATGAGTTCCTTGCCATATAAGGTTATAAATTCCAAGGCTTTTAAGATGACCTTTGTCCTCATTGTTCAAGAACCTAAGTTCTGGGAAATATGGTAAGTATGACAGAGCTTCTTCCAGGAGGCCCTTTGGGTGTGCATGAATACACAACTTTTGGCAGCCTTCTCTGGCATGGCAGAGCTTCACACACAGATTAGTTAGGACATCCTCTTAGCCTTGACCTGACTAGCCAAGAAACCCTAAATATTAAAAATCCTGCCAAACACAGGTTGAAAAAGTCCCTTGGTGACCCTTGGACTAGATATTTCTTGTTGGCTCTTAAGGAGTGAGAATTTTTTTCCTGCTCCATTCACTGGCCATTTTATAAATGAATTTCAGATGCTACTTGTAGTTCAGGAGCAAGTTCAGAAACTTTCTGACCACCTAGTTTAAGAACTAGATTTGATCAATGAATTTCTAGGCGTATATGCCAATCTTTCGCATTTTAATCAGAGATATGGGCTCCCCAGGTGGCTCAGTGGTAAAGAATCTGCCCGTGATGCAGGAGATGCAGGTCAATCCCTGGGTCAGGAGGATGCCCTGGAGAAGAAAATGGCAACCCACTCTAATATTCTTGCCTCAGAAAACCCATAGAGAGATGATCCTGGCAGGCTTCAGTCCATGGGGTCACAAAAGAGTTGGACACAACTCAGTGACTAAACAACAACAAAAGGGATATCACAAAGCACCCATGACTTCTCTAAACACTGCAGGCTGGTGCTTCACTATTCTAGAAGGAAGGTGAGAGAGATGGAGGAGGAAGAACATGGAAAAAGGGAAGGACAATAATGGGATGGATATTGCTGAATGCTTCTTTCCTGTCTTTGTGCAGTGTTCGAATATTGCTCCCCAATCATTCACTCACAGCTTTAGTCATTCATTTCTGTTGCTCTTTTATCATTGGCCCTTGTTAGTTCTGAATGTTGCGCAATTTTTGAAAGCTCTGATGGCCATGTCCTCAAGCTTCCTCTCCGGTTCCTGGAATTTATGCCGTAGGACCTCGGCCCTATTTCTGGCTGTGGTTTTGATTCCGGCTCAGATTCTGACTGCAGAGACATCCCCCTTCTTGGCGAATACCTTTTTCTCCTTGTGGTGGTGTTTCCAGTCCAGCTTGAGGAGTCATAAAGTGCCATTAAATCAGTCATCCCTCTTCGTCCATCCTCGGTAGTCATCACACAGTATTGCTATTGTCCTGGGGCTGGAGGCTGAGGCTGAGGCTGAATCGGAAAGTTGGTTTTAGTATCCCAGCCGGGCCAGGGAAAATAAATCCCTGAGTGAGAATATGGCTGGGCGTCAAGCAGCTGGAGAATCGGTCCGTGAGCAGGGTCCAGGGCCAGATTATTTGGGTGAGTGTGCATGGCTACCAGACATCAGTTTCATTTGACTAATATGTTCTTTTCCATCCAAGTGAATGGATTACCACAGTGTCAAATAAACAACGTGTTGCTACATTTGGCCCAACAAAAAAAAAATACTGGGTATCAATAAGCAAGTGGAAGGCCACATGAAAGCCCAACTGTGTTTGAGAAAAACAGGAAGGAGCCCTCAGGTATCTTGAAAAGCCGTCATACTTCTTGTCAAAATGTTCTAGGGGCCAAATGTGTGGAGTCCCCACTGCTGTGACAACACTCTGGTGTCTGAAGCTCATCCAAAGTGGCCACAGACCCAAATTAAACCGGAGGTGTTTGTGGAGGCAGCCGCAAGGTGGGACAATGGCTCATTACTCAATTCAGAATGCATTCAGGCAAGGCTCATTGAGTGCCGCCTGGTCTCCAGGCACGGAGATGGCATCTCAGGGTGGCGGGGAGGGTAAAAAAGGTTGAGAAGAAATAAAAAGTGAACAAGGCACAAACTCTTGGCTTACATTCTGGTGGAAGATGCAAACACACACAGAAGATTCTTGTAGCCTGTAGCAAAGTGTTATAATGGAAATGTGGGCAAACTGCTAAGGAAGCAAGAGGTAAGAACAGGTCAGTTTAGAGGACTTTCCTGGTGGTCCAGTGGTTGAGACTCTGACTGCCAATGCAGAGGACATGGGTTCAGTCCCTGGTCCAGGAAGATTCCACATGCCATGGACAGCTAAGCCTGTGCACAACTACTGAGCCTGTGCTCTAGAGCCCATGTGCCACAAGGACTAAAGTCCACACGCTAGAGCCCGTGCCCCGCAACAAGAGAAGCCACCGCAATGAGCCCACATGCTGCAACCAAGAGTAGCCCCACTTGCCCCAACTAGAGAAAGCCCACTCACAGCAGTGAAGACCCAGTGCAAGCAAAAATAAAATAAATTAATTTTTTTTTTTTTTAAAGAATAGGTCCATCTACTAGAAAACAGCACAGGGGATGTCTTCATGAAGTCATGATATTTGGGCTCTGGCTTAAAATACTCTGTTTGAAGGCAGTATTATTTTCACAATGACTAAAATGTATATTACAAACCATAAGAAATCCGACCCCCCAAGCCCTTCTCAGTCTGTAACACGTATCAGCATGGATGGCATTATGTAACTTTGCTAGAGGAATAACAATTTTTTAAAAAGACAGGAATAATAAACACCGTTCTAAGCATTTTACACATACTGGTTAATTCAATTCTTAAGCAATTTCTATGCTGTAGGTATTCTCCTTACTTTAAAATCATGGAAATAAGGCACAGAGAAGTTAAATAAATCATCCAAGATCACACTATAATGTCAAACATGGTGCTAAGTGCTTTAGACTAGTCCTCACGTCAACATTTGCTCTGAGTTACATATAATTATTTTGGGGGTGGGGGTGGGGGGTTTGAGAGGGTTAAAGACCTGGAGCTGAGAGTGGCCTAGTCTCCTCTCAGAAAGATGTTTCTGATAGACAGCCAAGTATGGTTGTCGACTCAGTGCAATGGAAATACATGTGTGGTGTGTTTAGAGAAAGGTTTCCCTATTGGCTCAGACGTTGGTTCAGTCCCCGGGTTGGGAAGATCCCCTGGAGGAAGGTATGGTAACCCACTCCAGTATTCTTGCCTGGAGAATCCCATGGACACAGGAGACAATCCACGGGATCCCATAGAGTTGGACATGATGAGCGACTAACACCATCACCGTCACTGTGTTTAGAGAAAGCAAATGGAAGCATCATACATATCGAGGGGCTTGAAGTTTAATCTCTAGAAATGGGGAGATGTTCATGAGAATAACATTATTAGAGTTTTCTATCTATATATACATGCTCTGGTGGCACTTTGAATGGAATGGAGGGGAGAAGGGTACAAGGAAAGACTGCTTGATGGCTACTGAAATGATCTCAGTCAGGGTGGTGGCCACTGACTAAGGGAGATGCATTTAAAAGATATTCTGGAGGAGGATCAAGAGGATCTGATCCCTGATCTAGTAGGAGAAACATGGTCTGGTGGAAGAAACAAAAGCCAACTCCAAGATTTCTCACTTTTCCCATTCTGCTGGAATATGTTGGGGCCACTAACCAAGATAGAAAAAGCAGAAGAACTGGTGAAAGTGAAAGTCACCCAGTCATGTGTGACTCTTTGTGACCCCATTTGGAATTCTCCAGGCCAGAGTACTGGAGTGGGTAGCCTTTCCCTTCTCCAGGGGATCTTCCCAACCAGGAATAGAACTGTGGTCTCTTGCATTGCAGGCAGATTCTTTACCAACTGAGCTATCAGGGAAGCCCAAGAATTGGTAGGTTTGGTGGGAAAAAAAATTGTTTCATTTTGGTCTGAGTATGAGGGGGCTACTAAGGTGAAAATGTCCACTGGGCAACTGAATATAGAGTTCTTGAGTAAGCCACTGCCCTATTTGTCGGGTGTGAGGACAATTCATTACCTAGCTTTGGGGAACATTCCTTGGGGGATAATAATATACGGCTGGCATAACTTTATAGGGCTGACTTAGATGCTCCTAACAGCCATGTATTCATCTTTACAACATTCTTAAACTGAAGACATTCTATTAACCCAGTGTCACAGATGAAGAAACTGCAAAACAGAGAGTGTAAGTAATTTCTCCAGTGCAGCACTCTAGACGAATTCCAGAGAGAAATTTTTCACTACCCAAGCAGCATTTCCTATATCCATGATTTAGGCTTCTGTGGCTTAAGTTCCCTTTCTGAGAGTTTATCTACCTGTTCTGGGAACTGGAAGAAGAAAGAGATGCTATGGATGCAGGTGCAGGTGAGGACCCACTGTGTTGCGAAATTCTGTCACTTCGACCTTTATAAAATTTGTATACTTGTTCTTGACTTGAAGGTTCTGCAAGACAATTCCTCCTCCAGTGCCTCACTTTGCTTCACTATGGTATGGATGGATAAAAATACTTGCTTCCTCAGAAGGTTGAGAGGATTAAATAGGCTCATCCATCTATCATACTCATTCCTCCATCTATAGCATTTATTCCTGACACAGGTATGTGCTCCAGAAATTTGAATGAAGATGATGACCCGGCAAACAAGGAGGTATGATGGTGAGGATGATCACCTATTTATCTCTATCCTATTTTGCTCAATGGTTTAGAGAAGAAACACCAGGTCAAGCTCTGCCCTTCTAAACCACCATTAGAGAGAAAGAGAGTAAATTATTGCTAGTTTGTCAAGATTTAGAATTTAGAGGTCTCTGGCCTCTGCTTTTTGGGAAATACGGGGAAGGAGAACTGTGATGGCAAATTGAGGAGCAAGAGAAAGGACCTTTTGTTAGGATCCAGGCAATCAGAAAAGCTCATCGTCCCTCAGTTAGCCTCCAATAGCACTAAAACCGATAAAGGGAATGAGACTTTACAAGATGAGGGGGTTAAAGGACATAGAAACCCAATGCTCTGGGCCTCAGGTGGGCCTGTTCAGGTACCAGTGAAAGCCTGAACTTGGCCATATAAGTGGAGAAAGTCTAGGGGAACAGCCCAAGAATTTGCAGGACAGCCTTTGTTTGGACTTTTAAAACCAAGGAGGGAAAATGCTGGAAACATAAAAGACCAACTTGGACCATCTGGTTCTGTAACAGTCTCCCATCAACACGTCCTCACTTGATGAGGCCAATATAATAAATGAGGATAGATGTGCTTCGCTCCTGTCAACAGCCATACGAGAGGAAAGATAAGAGAAGCTTTTGAAATCATAGAGATCTTTTGGCTTTAGCTATTCCAGAGGCAATTAGTTCCATATGGGAAGCAAATCCACGCGGATAGATTTAACTATCAATTCTGTAGCTGCTTATCACAAGGCAGTATATTTTGAAACACACAAAAGCCGGATCCTTTTACTGTGACACCTGCTTTTGCCCAGACCAGGCAGCAGTGAATTAGCCTTTGGTCTCTGATATTCCACATGTCAACTCATTTTAAGGAAATGAATTAATTATCCCTGGAATCAAAATTAATAATAATAAATTTCTTTTTTAAAACAAGTCAGATCAGGGCAACACTACTTGCACAGGATTCTAAAATGCTTATAACACAGCTTGATAAGTCCTATGATGCTGGGAAAGATTAAGAGCAGGAGGAGAAGGGGGTGACAGAGGATGAGACGGTTGGATGGCATCACTGACTCAATGGACATGAATGTGAGCAAACTCTGAAAGTTAGTGAAGCACAGGGAAGTCTGGTGTGTTGCAGCCCATGGGATCGCAAAGAGTCAGACATGGCTTAGCAACTAAACAACAAATACATTCTAACATCTCTCCTTATGCCATGGTAAATAATTAAGAGATCTACTGAAAAATACTTTCCAACTGTCAAACATTCTCTGCTGGAACTTACAGTGGATAACTCTGAAGAAAAGAAATTAGACCGCAATAAACCCTCCAGCTTCCTACAAGCTTTCCCTTATAAGTATTCTTATTTTTACCCATCCTTCTGCTTTAAAAGAGTGAGAAAAGAAGGAGAAGGGGAAAAGAGATAAAAGAAGGAGAAGGGGAAAAGAGATAAAATAAGGAAGAAGTGAAGGCCGGAAAGAGTAAAAAGAAAGCTGGAGAAAAAAAGAGAAAAACCGAAAAGCCAAAGAGGAAGAGAGAAAACTCCAACCACCTCTTGCTCCTGCCCCCATTTCTTCCATTCTTTCAAGATCTGTTTCTCTCTAATAACTACACCCTCATGTGCATGGTGAGAAGCAGGGCACATGAGAAGTGGTGGCAGGAGTCAGCCTTGACAGGTCACACAATTCTCAAAGCCAAGCAAACTCAAGGCTCAGAAGACTTTTGAAAATACCCATAGGACAAACCCATAGCCTTGAGGATTTGGCCAAAAAAAAAAAAAAATTCAACCCATTATTCAAACATTTTGTGCGAAGCAAAATGCAGTGCATTTTGTCAGGCCATTTCCCCTTAATTTCCAAACCCATGTGTATTTCCAAGGGAATGTGATCCATATGTTTCTAATTCATTTACATTTAAATCATCATAATGCTGTTTTGCTGAGCTATTTGATGTCCAAGAAGCCTATGAGGCCTTTTACAAGCCCTTTTAAAGGCTTTCTCCTTTGAACCTACAAGTCATGGTTTTCCTGTACAGAACGTGAATTAAAATAAAGAAAGGTTATAGTTTCTCTTCAAACTAAATTCCTCTGTATTTAAATGGATAATAATAATGACAACCATTAAAATAATGTGATCTCTGAGGCAACCTTACATATAAATTTAGAGAAATCTACCAGTTGGGGGAAAAAAATGTCCTGACTTTTCCAATGCAACAGCCATGAATAGGAATGGTTAGGTTCTACTCTGTTTGCAGATTAAGTTTAAAATGTTATTTGCTTTTTAAACCTGCTGATTTTTCTAAATCCCAACCTACTTTCTTTCAGACTTTGAATACATTTGTGGGTAATTAGTTTGACTATCCTATACTATTTTTAAAGGAAGTTTTGAATGCCTTTGTGCTCAAATCACCTATGTCCTCAATAAATTTATAACATACTAGAACATTGATTTGTTCTTTAAAAAGTAACAATCACACTGTTATCTACCATGTAATTGGCACATTGATATGGGCTGGGCACTATATGGCTTTATACATACTACCTAATTTAATATTTATAACAAATACAAATTTCTCTTTATGGCAACCCATTTCATGATTGCTACCTATTTCTCGTAGTTGCTTACCCACTGTGCAAAAACTAGGGCGCAAAATTTGGCCCAGTTACTTGATTTAAGGAAACTTGTTGAAATTCATATAGCCAGCAAGCAGAAGAATAGATATCTAGGGGTTAGCAATTACTACTTGTGCAGCTTCCAGAAGGGCTGCTCTTAAAACAGGAGGAGAAGTCTGGAAAATGTAGGATAAACTTTTGTTTACTGAGTTTCTACTATCTCTCAGCCACCATGCTAAGCACAATGGAAAACAAAAACAAGCAAAACATCACCCTTTTACTTAAAGAGCACTGAGTTTAGCGATCTAGAAAGACGTAATTGTCAATGCAAGTGACACTGCGTGACTATGACCTATAATTACATTGGGAAGAGACTGGAAGTTAGGGTGTATAAAATAGTGGTGGGAGATGGGGTTCATGGTTCACTCTGAAGATCTAAGAATACACAAAAACTACTTAGGATTAAACCTGTCCCACAGGCTGATATACATAGGTTTACCTCTTCTATAAGGTTTGGAATTTGTCCTGAAGACAAGGACCAGGTGTTTTGTTTTCTCAGAAGAGAACTTTGTACAGCAGAGCCAAGAAAGAATTCGAAGACACTTGAGATGGGGAAGCCAGCTAGGAGGCTCTTTCAATAACCTAGTGATGGATGGAAGGCAGTGGGCTGGGGAAAAGAATTAATTATAGAGAACCTTACATTTCACATTTTCTAAATAATTTTGAAACACTTGGCCTTTTAAACAAGAAAAACTCATTTTGCAGTATTTGCTGAAAACCCCGAATCTCTCTCTCATTTCCCAATGTAATGTCTATGCACCCACTGACATACATATTGGTCATCTACAATAAACACTAGTTTAATGATCATCTAAGCAGAAATGCTTCTTTCTGGATAACCATTTCAATTCAAGAATGGTTTCTCACTGGGCTTTGTCTTTCTCCATTGATATTGAGAAACTGATCTACCATGATGACTTTTCAGGAAAAAAAGAGAGAAGTAAGAACTCCCAAGTAGAAAATGGCAAAATTATTTACATAAAATAGGTTTATTTCCCCTCAACGGAAAATCATCAATCACACCAGCATTATATGTATTGAGTATGCAGAGTCACCAATTTGACAACTGAGAGATCTCAAAATACCTGCCCATCTAAACATCTCTCCCTTGTTAGTTTAGCCTTAAAAGCAGTAGTTTATTTCTTTAAAAAAGGTCGTTGGGTCTTTTATGATTTGGGACTTGGGATTTGAAGGGTGAAGAGGAATTCTCGAAAAGTAGCTCATTAATATCTTAACGTTCCTAGATTGGCACTATGACAAATGAGATAACTGAATTAACTGGATATACTCCAGTATCTTAAATCTCTCTTCTCTTTCTCTCGTCCCAAAGTCTCTCATTTGGTATCATTGCATTAGTTACTACAGTATTTCTACTTGTTCATTTCCTGTCATCACCCTCTCACCTGGACCCTGCCTCTCAGCTTCCAATCTTGTCCTCCACGCAATCCCCAAACAATTGCCTACGAAAATAAGATAAATGATATCACTTAAAACTTTTCAACCGCATGGCATATTACTGCTTCTCACTGTACTCATAATAGTGAAACTTTGATCCAATTCCAGCTGAGCCCCAAGCTCACCTCGATGGCCTCTCCCCGTCAGTGAACTCCAGCCACTCCGGCTGTCCTGCTCAGCACACCTCCCGAGGCTCAGATCTCACCTCTGATGGCATCTCTTCAGAAGGACCTCTCAGCAACCCAGATGAAGCAGAGTGTGAAGACCCAAGTGTGGGACCGAATCAATAATGGTCATAACCAGAATGCATTAAACACACACATGCACAAGCACACTCACACCCTACCACGGAAGAGAGAAACAGAGTTCAATGATACTCTCCTTTCAATGAACTATCAGTGTACTGATTGGAAAATCAAATACATGTCGTGTGGGTCCCAGTCAAATAAGGAATAAGTTTACAGTCCCCTAAAAACCCGCCCATAAACTCCATCGTTATCGCCTACCTTGCTTGTTTCATTGCCTTTCTCACACTAGAAAATCTGGCTTATGTCTGAATTAACTAATTTTTTGAGAAAGCAAGCACTTTAAAAGTAAGACCTTATTTCTCTTACATATTTCATTATCACCAGCACATAGAACAGTACCTGATGTAGATCAAGTTCTAAAGGAATTTCTGTTCAAAGAACATCTGAAAACTTCTGTCATTGTTAACTTTATATGTCAACTTGACTGTATCACATTACCCAGATACTTGGTCAAAAACTCCAGTCTAAACATTGCAGTGAAGGTATTTTTTTAGATGTGATTAATATTTAAATCTGTATACTTTAAATAAAGCAGATTACCTTCCATTTTTGTGGGTGGGCCTCTTTTAAACAGTTGAAGGCCTTAAGAGAAAAAGACTGAGATCTGCCATGTGGTATGTGGTAAGTTGATTCAGTCATGTCTGACTCTGCAATTCCATGGATTGTATCCCATCTGGCTCCTCTGTCCATGGGATTCTCCAGGCAAGAATACTGGAGTGAGCTTCTATTTCCACCTCCAGGGGATCTTCCTGACCCAGGGATCGAACCAGCGTCTCTTGCGTCTCCTGCATTGACAGGCGGGTCCTTCACCACTAGCACCACCCGGGAAGCCGAGGTGGAAGGTCTGCTGAGGAGGAAGGATTCTGCCAGCAGACGGAATTTGTACTTGCAACTACAACATCAACTCTTTCCTGAGTCTCTAGCATGTCAGCTTGCTCTGCAGATTTTGGACTTGACAACTTCCACAACTGCATGAGCCAATTTCTTAACTCTCTGGCTTACACATACACATACACTCAGACACACACATACACGCACATGCACACATACACACACGCATTTCCTATTGGTTCTGTTTCTCTGGAGAATACGAACACAGATGTGGACACTCATTACCCAGTGAAGTTTACTAACATTCCTCTTTAGATATTTCTCCTTTTACCCACAATGCCCCAGTCAGGGTAAGAGCTGAGCTTAACTCTCTCTTTTCCAAACCTCCAAATTCTCTATCTCATCTTTCTTCCCTGTTCATTTTCTTCTTCTCCTCATAACCTTGCCATGTGACTTCCTGATGGAAGTAACTTCTATAATTTCTTCTCACATCATCCAAGCTCCCCATGTCACCCTAAGAAGAGTCTGTAACTCTAGAATTCCTTGTTGCTTTGATAAATACAATTTCATTGTTTTGATTGCTTTTCTCCTGCAAAACTTCTGGTGGATAAAAGGTTCCATGTTGCTTCATACACATACTCGGAAGTAAAATCAGAAGAATATAAGAAAACCACAAAATGGGTTTGTGCCAATCTGTACTGTCAAATATTATAATGCTGAGAATTTTAATTAAAAAGAAGCTATAAAAACCACTACAATATTGTAAAGTAATTAGCCTCCAACTAATAAAAATAAATGAAAAAAATAAAAATAAAAAACGTGATTTTTGATAGAGAATATGAGATGTAAGTGGAAGTTAACTATAAGGGGTCTTCATTAAGGAGTCCTCTCTTCAATGAACTAGCTTTCTCAATACATTCAAACTGGTACCTGCACTGAAATGCAACTTTCTTTGATGGCTTCATGTGTTCTTCTCACCAACAGGACTTTGAGTCTCTTTTGAACAAAGACACTGTCTCTTACATAGTAATATGCAAATAGGGTTTCACAATCACAGAGACCAGGGTTAGAAACATATCTTGATCACTTACAACTATGTTCCCCAGTCATATGATTTACTTTGTTTAATGTGGAATAATATGACACTTATATGATACATTTAACAGGGCTTGGTTCCTAGTAGATGGTCAATAATTGCTAGTGTCTATCCTTGGAGATATAGTTTAACTTTCATAGTACCTAACAACATAGCATATAATAAAACAAAATCATTATATATGAAATGAAATATAACGAAATTAAAATGATAGGGGGCACTTTTCTTCCTTATATTGCTAAGCTACATTGAAACATCACTGTATAGAGTTTTCTGAATTTGTATGATCATGTTTTATTATTAGATAAGTCTTCCCTGCATACGTGACATTTCACAGTGTTTCTGAAAAAGTATATATAAATTTCAGTCTTGATAAAAGTACTACTTTATTCTTAACATTGGATTCATCTATTGCCTTTACTTTAAATTCATGTATGTCCTAAAAATGTCAGGTTTCAAAATTTTGTGTAAACTTGACTCTTTCTAGTGAAAGTGAAACAGCATGTCACTCAGTTGTGTCTGACTCTTTGTGACACCATGTGTCTGACTCTTTGTACAGTCCACGGAGTTCTTCAGGCCAGAATACTGGAATGGGTAGCCTTTTCCTTCTCCAGAGGACTTTCCCAAGCCAGGGATCGAACCCAGGTCTGCCATATTGCAGGCGGATTCTTTACCAGCTGAGCCACAAGAGAAGCCCAAGAATACTGGAGTGGCTAGCCTATCCCTTCTCCAGGGGATCTTCCCAACCCAGGAACTGAACCAGGGTCTCCTGCATTGCAGGAGGATTCTTTACCAACTGAGCTATGAGGGATTCTTTCTACTTAGGGATAAATAGTGACAGATGTACAGGAATCATTTTTCTTAAAAACTTAAGGTTCACACCTCACTAGAGCCATATTTGATATGAGCAGCAACTTTAAATGCAAGAAAACAAATCAAACATACACATTTCTTCTAGACAAAAATAGTTATTGTAAAACTGCATTAATGAAAATATTCTAGCCTTTGAACAAGAGGCTCATCAACTAGAAAAACTAAAATTAATAATAAATTTCTAACTTAAAAGACATATATATACATATATATATTTCAATTTATTCAGTTGGCATCCTTCTTGTCAGAGGCAAATAGAAGTCTGAGACTGGTTTGATCTTGTTACAGAAGAAATTTCTCTATTTAGTGAAAAGCCCAGGAGACTCTTCCAACTAGAAGATTTTTTAGCTCTGTGATTTAGTTACTCCAGAAAAATTTTAAGAGTTCATTCCTAGTATTTCTTATGTCCTCATTTTTGTTTGCTGTTATACAACTATGACCTCAGTGTTAAAAACCCAGAGTTTTTTTCCCCCACTCATTTTTTTTTTTTTTGTATTTTAAGAAACAAGAAGAAAAAAATAAAAAGAACTGCACAAGTGTTACTGAAATTTTACAGGCTAATTCCACTTAACTCTACAGTTATACAAATATATAATAGAATTAAGCAATATATATAAAACATCTGCCTATATCACCACAGAGTTACATAATGCCTTCTGTATGATTTTCAAAACCCATCTTGAGAACTAAGGCTAAAGTATTAAAATATAAAGTATGTCCTAAATGACCTTTATTAGAGGTTCTAGTGTAAGAAACTTGAAAAACAAGCCCAGGAGTGTAAATAGATATAATACATGTAAAGCCTCTGTTATTTATGCTTGTTTTAAATACTGGATTAAACATTCATGTCAACCTGATCTTATAGAAGACCAAAGTAAATAAAGTGTTTTCAAAGTTAAATGCCTAACACATGAGGTTACTGATTCTTCGGGAGTTGGAGAACAGCATTTGCTTAGCAAAAGGCAACTGCGGTTCTTGGAAAATTCAGATGTGTCACTAGATCTGAACTGACACAAATGAATTTTAAAAACCTGCAATTAGATTCCAAATTCCAAAGAAATCAACAGTACTCTTGGATGCTAATTTTCTAAAAATGTGTCCTGTTTGTCCTGGATTAGTGAAATAAGCACATGATATTAGAAACTTCAAATGGATTTATTCTTTCTAACTCCATGGAAGAAATAAGACAACCTGAATTTTGAAGGGTGAACAAGGGATATCTGTGAATCCTGTTATCATGTACATGGATGAACACACTGGTATACAGGGTTCCACCTCGGCCTCTGAGATTTGAGTCAGGTGTCCCTGGCTGGCATCCTGACATTGCCTAGTGGTGTATCTGCACCTACAAACAGTGTCCTACCTAGAAGCTCTGCCCAATGGCTTGGCATGAGGGGAACTGAAGACCTTGCTCCAAAGAGAAGTTCTGCCTGAGTAGCAAGTCTCCCCAGAGGGATACTAACCTGCATGTGTCTGGGGAACAAGGAGATCCCTGAGCAGTCTGCCATGTTTCCTATTCACAAGGAAATCTAACAGTCCCCGCAGAAGAACCAGTGAACAAGAATTGTAAGGACTGAAGGTCATCCTCCTGGAAAATTGAGCCAAATAATCTTGAGTAGAGGAGGTAAAGGTAAATATTTGGAAGCTGGAAACTCACTAAGTTAAAGGAGAATGAAGGTACTGCTTGGATTGTATGGTAGAAAATTATATATATTTTTTTAAGCAGGAGGTACAATTCTTTGTTGTTCAGTCACTCAGCCGTGTCTGACTCTTTGTGACCCCATGGACTGCAACATGCCAGGTTTCTCTGTCCTTCCCTCTCCCCTGGAGTTTGCTCAAACGCATGTCCAATGAATCTACTTTTTAATACGCTGTCTAGGATTATCATAGCCTTGTTTCCCAGGAACAAGCGTCTTTTAATTTCATGGCTGCAGTCACTGTCCACAGTGATTCTGGAGCCCAAGAAAGTAAATTTCCTTGGCACTATTCTTAGGAAATTTTAAATGCTCTCTCTGATGCAATGAAGTATATCTGGTTTTTGACCCCAGTCCAGAGCTTCAAAACCACTGGAATTTTCTTAGTGATAGTAGTGACTTTGTTTGCTCACTCATGTGAGCAATTAATTAGATTCGGCATAGGAACTCATCACCAGAAAGGCCAATCGTGTGATTAGATGGTTGGAACTTTGGGCCCACTTGATCTCTGATCTCCAAAGAGGTAAAAGGGACTGGAGGTTGAATTCAACCACATGATCAATGATTTAATTGATCATGCCTATGTGTGTTGGTGGTTTAGTGGCTAAGTCATGTCCAACTCTTTGAGACCCTATAGCTCCTCTGTCCATGAGACTTTCTAGGCAAGAATACAGTAGTGGATTGCCATTTCCTTCTCCAGGGGATCTTCCAGACCTAGGGACTGAACCTGGGTCTCCTGCATTGCAGGAAGATTCTTTACTGATTGAGCCACCAGGGAAGCCATGCCTATGTAACAGAAGTCCAATAAAAACTCTGCGCAGAGGCTCAGAAGAACTTCCCAGTTGGTGAACACACTGCTGTGCTGAGAAGATGATAAGCTGTGACTCCACACGGGGGCAGGCATGGAAGCTCTGCACCCGAGACCCTTCCAGACCCTGTCCTACATTACCCTTTGTAATAAAACGTCACTCACGAGTATGATGCTTTCAAAGAATCCCATAAATCTTTCTAGAATGTCAGTCCTCATGGGGTTATACGAAGCCCCAAATGTACAGCCAGTCAATCAGAAGTACAGGTGGCCTGGAAGCTTTAGATGGCATCTGAAGTGAGGGCAGTTTTGTGGGCATCTGAGCCCTAATACCTGTGAAATCTGAAGCTAACTCTGGGTCATTTGGGCCAGTATTGTATTGAAGTACATCCACTTGGGGCAAAAACAGAGCATCTCTAACCTAGAGAATTAGCTTATGTTCCTTTAGAGACAACAGTAATACACATTCATAGAGCCAGACTCTCTGTCCCATCTCTGTGAAATCAGAAGTGCAAGTCAATGCCATCTCCTGCAGTTGGGAATACATCTAATCCTGTTGCTGGCCTCAAAGCAAGAACAACCAGGCCATTGTTGGAGAGGGTAGAGCAGGAATCTAGGGAACACACCAGACATCAAGTCATCAGAGATTTACATATGCCATGACAATGATGTTTAAATAAAGGTGAGGCAAAGGAGATGACCCTGGAATGGTCAGGAAATGGGGGTAAGATATAGTAAGAAATAAGCCTCACACTTAGGTGCAGGTCACACTGTTATCAGGCAGTGAGTAGTTCTAATATCATCTAAGAGGCATCGGAAGTAAAATCTCCTAGGCTTGAAGGTTCCAGATTGAGAGTATAGCCGAAAGGAGTGGCCATATCATCAAATCTCCTCATCTCTCAAAGGATAGCTAACTTACGTGCATCAAGAGACCTCGACAGCAGGGAGCCAGGTGGAGACTGATTAGCTAACATTAGTTAATATCTAGAGTAATAATAAAAGAAAAAATCCACAATATTAACAATGACAATAATAATGAATATTTACAGAATATTTTCTACATCCTGGACACTCTGCCAAACATTTTACATGTATATTCTCAGTTAATTCTTACAACAGCAGCATCAGGTAGACACTATATTGTTCCCATTTTACACAGAAGAAAACTGAGGCATGGAAATAAGTGCCTGAGAGCCTGAAAGGCTGGAGGAGACCAGGGTCCAGAAAAGAACAAGGTGCCCTGTAGTTGGAATGATGATCCTTGTGTTTAGCTGAGAAAGAGTTAGGACAAGGTCAGAGAATGGCAAAAAAAAAAAAAAAAGACAGCAGTGGTGAATGCAGCTGCTATTTGTTTGCTTGTTTTGCAATTAAAAAAAAATACAATGTGTCTCACCAAATTGATCACGTAGTCAACAGAATCCTGTCATTATGGATTGGAAAACAAAAAATCAAATGGTTTTCAGTATGAAGATTTTCTTTGCAAAAACACCCTCTGGATACTTTCCCAGAAGGAAAGTATAACAAAAGACCGTATATGCCCTTGACTGTATCATTCCAATCAAATAATAATCTGGGCTTCTTGAAGACTGAAAACAACATCAGGGAAGAACTCAGGAGCGGTACAATCCAGTGAAGGGCCTTGGCTAAGTCCTGGTATTTTCAGTCCCTCTGAAGATTCCCACACCTTGTGGACATATGAAAGGGCTTAGTATTTCGGAGGTTTTATTACCAAATCATAAATATTTTATTTACCCGAACCAGTAAGGAAGGAAGAAACGAGGGGGAATTCGGACAGCTTTCTGAGGAAACCCTTGCCAAGGCCCCATTTGCATTGACTGTGCCCAGCACTCAAAAGCACTTTTGTTTTGTTTTAAATCTTTCATTCTGTTGGGATACAGCCATCAGGTGTGCACTGCAGATAAACTCATCTGCCAATATCCGGGTTTAAATCTGAAAAATAAACACATCAATGAACTTGATCAAGGCAATATCTTTCATGTTAGCATCTGCTTTGCTGCCTCCTAAGATATCTCAGCAATGGAATCAATATGAATGCTGTCCTTATAAAGACAAATTTACTGACCCACCACCATCTGGGTGACTGCTTTGAGAGTTTTCTTGAACATAAGAAAACTGGTCCTCACTCAAGTCTGTTGACCAAACCCCAGTGCGCCCTGGGAAAGAGCGTGCCAGATGAAATGGGTAGGCTGAGGGGGGAAAACAGCCATGTAACTCATTTCTGTAGGGATGGAATCCTTGACTTTGCCTTTGAAATTGTTCTAACTGATGCCATAGAATCAGTCTTCACATCATGACTCAGTTGTTACATTCCTGTTGTGAGCCTCTGTTCTTTTCAATCTCTACACATCTTTCAGACCTGCCTTTACTAACATGAAATGCCATCATGCCATCTGCTTAAAAACCCTCAATGGCTTCTCTTTGCCTCCAGGACAAGCAGACTGAAGTTTAGCTTGTGGGGAATTATGACTACTGTTACTGAATTAGTTTCTAATACTGAAAAATCAAGAGACTTTACCTTTTACATATATGGATTTCTGTCTTTTCTTACTAGAGACATGTAGAAATCCTGTGGCCCCAGCCCCACCTGGACCACAGCTAAGCGGCCACTATCCTCTACAAGACAGGGCATTCACACTGCGGCTCACCACAGTTCACGTGGTCTTCCCAAATTCACACTTGTCAGCTACCACTTACTGGGCTGCTTGCTTGGGCTTCCCTTGTGGCTCAGCTGGTAAAGAATCCCCCTGCAATGTGAGAGACCTGGGTTCGATCTCTGGGTTGGGAAGATCTCCTGGATAAGGGAATGACTACCCACTTGTGTATTCTTACCTGGAGAATTCCATGGACTGTATAGTCCATGGGGTCGCAAAGAGTTGGACACGACTGCTTGTTTAATTTTAGAAAGATAGAGAAATATTCCTGTGCACACTCATCAAATAGACATCCAGCAAACAGCAAAAACAAAGAAAAGAAAAAAAGAACCACACTGATTTGCCACATTTTGCCCATTTCCATGGTGTAAACACTTCTACCATGCCAGATTTAAGCTACCAACATGAAATCATTGAATTCAAAGTTGAGAACAGATGGTAACAGTCCACTCCCATACCAACTCCAGCACATCACTGTGATAAGTACAAAGAAAGGTGCACGGTTCAAAATTAGAAAACAAAACAGAAAGAAGGAGCTTACATCCTCCCCTATTCTCACTTTATCTGGCCCAGGTGGACCCTTAGGTGTACAATTCTTGTGAGTGATCCAATAAAATTCAAACTACTTTAAATGGCTAACAAATCTCTTCACAGTCTGACCCCAACCTAAACTTGTAACCTCTCTCCTTCCATTACCCACATAACCTATTCAAATGGGTTGTTGCCGGTCCCTGCACAACTGAGAATTTTAATACATTTACATCTTCATGAATGATATTCCCTATACCTGGAACACCATTCTCATCTTCCACTCCTATTATGCTTTCTCTTTGAAACTTTCTTTAGTAATGCTCCTCCTCCAATTGTGTGCGACTCTTTGTGACCGCATGGACTGCCAGGCTCCTCTGTCCATGGAATTTCCCAGGCAAGAATACCAGAGTGGGTTGCCATTCCTTCCTCCAGGGGATCTTCCTGACCCAGGGATCGAACCTGGGTCTCCTCCATTGCAGGCAGATTCTTTACCATCTGAACCACCAGGGAAGCCCCTGGTGATACTGGGCAGAGTTAAATACCATCTCTGCTTCTGTATCACTTTGCATTTGGGGTTGTAAACTGTGAGCTCTCTGAGAGACCATATCTTATTTATCTGTGTATTCAAAATGCCTAGCATGCACTAGATCTCTGATAAATGGTTATTGAAAGCAAAATATAACTTAGCCTTAAATGAAGACTTAAGTTTCATTTTCAAAATGATAAAATGCTCTCACACACACACACACACACACATAATGGGTCAAAAAAGTCGTTCAGGTTTTTCCATAAGATGTTACAGAAAAATCTGAATATTGTGGCCAGCCCAATATATATGGTAATATATACGTTTCCTTGATTTCTTTGCTAGTTGTCCATAGAGTACATGCTAGAGAAGTACAAGTATTTATCTTGTAACCTCTAAGTGGCCAACTGTCACCACTATCAAGTAGCATATTCTCATAAAAGCTAACATGAAGACTTCCTTCTGACACACATTCCCTGAGAAATACAAATTTGGCATTCCCCATCACAAGGTCAGCATGTGGGTTTATACAGACCTGCTGATTCTAAAGCACTGAGTTCTGATAGACTAGCTCTTAAAAACACATCAGTCAAATACAAATGATGAGAAATGGATTGAAGGGCTGGTTGGAAATGACAGATTTAGGAAGATTTCTTCCTGCCTTAGCTACTATATTGAAAAACATCCACATCTTATTTATTTATTTATTTTTTTACAAATGTGTTGCCTGGCACAAAAGTTCTCAAAGTATTTTGTTTCAGAACCCTCTTACATGTTTTAAATTATTGAAGACCCACAAAGAAATTTTGTGTATATGGGTTATATTTATTAGTAACTATTTACTGTACTCAAAACAGAAAATTTTAAACACAAGAATCCACAAGCACACATATCATTAGCCATCAGAAAGATGATGCCATTAGATATTATGTAGCCTCTGGGAAGCTCGACTGCATAGTAGTGGGAGAGTAAAAGTGAAAAATGAACATCATTCTTGGTAATATTATGAAGATAGTCTTGACCTTGAAGATCTCTTAAAGGGATCTTGGGAGCTTTTACGAATCCCTGGACCACACTTTGAATACTTCTGGCCTCGCTCTTTAGGTTCAAACAAATATGTTTGTTGAATAAATTAAATAGTGATAGCTTAAATTTATGGCCAATATTTGCTACCAACATTACATTTACCCAACTGTCTTTAATGAATAATGATCAGAGCCTGCTTGTTTTTGCACTTTTATTGCCGTATCAACCAAGCAATCCGTTTCAGTGACTAGCCAATAGACTATGAAACAGAAAACCCTTGGGACAACAAGGAAAAAAGTGTTATGAAAGAACAATTACCTACCTTGTTTGAAATCTTTGTTCATTATGATGTAAAAAGAGACAGGTGGAAAAAAGAGGGGAGAAAGGGACATGTTTGATGGATCCAGTGAAGGCTGAAATTACCCATCTTACCAACCACTAAATCAATGATTTCATTACTGCTTTCAAATTCATACCATTATGGGACGTCATCTAAATAGAGAAAGTCTAAATTGGCCTAGCTATAGTATTTGTTGTTAAGTTTACAAGTGCTACATTGGACACAGTCTCTTATAAAACTCCTTTAGATACATGCAGAATTGCCTTGGTTTACCTAGTTTTTCCATAGGTCAGATTCATTCCCCTTTCCATCTCAAGTTCATTTCAATGTAATAAATGTGCAAAGGTATAAATAAATGATAATGAGACCTCAAATTGCTAAGTGTTTTTCTTATATATTATTTAAGCTGAGACTCAGAATAGAAGGACATAAAGTTTTCTCTAGCAAACTGTGTAAATATCTCTCAAACAAGGATTTGAATCCATGTACTTCTTCGATACAATACCCACTGCTGTCTTGCTTTGAGCGTTCTTTACAATTTTCAGCCTGTAGCACATTTCATGTAGATTAGAGAGTCAAATAAATCATTCCAGTAGAGGACAATCTTGAAATGTCTGTTGGGGAAATAACTTTTCCATTTATTAATATTAATTTTTAACTTTACCATATGTTCAGTTCATTTTCCACCTCTGAAAGTGAGGGTTCGTGGCGTGCGTGTGTTTTTCTGAATAGTTGAAAGAATGATGTTACCCACCCAGTGGTCAGTTTATAGCCTTCCCATTCCCAGTTCTTTATCCTGATTTTAGCTCAATCCCAGGTATGGCCACATTCTGGTAAATCCCTTAAGCAAGAAACACTGCAGCCAATTTAAACAAGAGAGAGGGCGGGAGTGCTGCTGTGAAGTCAGTTATGCCAATGGGAAAAACCAAATCAACTATTTGCCAATACTCTGTGGCCTGAAGGTTAATATAGTGTCCAAATAGAACTTATAAAATGAGCCTTAAAAATGAAGCATCACAGAGTAGGGAAAAGAAACCACCAACTTAAGGTGATGAAATGTTTTTCTATTTCAACACTGAGTTGTATCTTCAGAATGTCAAATAAATACAACATATTAGAAATGTGTCTCATGTTGGTGATCTTTCACAAGACCAGACTGATATTGGTTATAGGCTTAGATATGATTTACTTTCAAGTGGATTTATATTTGCATTAAATAAACCCAATAAGATGATATTGTGTATTCAAACCTATTTGCCTTTATTGATGAATGTACAGTAGTTGTTAAATTTAGAAGGAGAAAACTTTTTAAATTATCAGACTAGGAGAGGGTGGCTATGAATTGAGTTTTCAGAAACAATTTTATTAAGTAATCAGTTGGTTTAGACAAAAACGAACTTCAAAATGTTGTGAGACAAAAACTATTCTGGCATTGGCTCTTCATATTCTCCACCCTACCCTCCTCTTTCCTCTAAAAGGAGTTTCTGTACAAGTCAGAAGTAGGAAAAGAGACACTTAAAAAGAAGAAAGAAAAAAATAGTACGAAAAAAGAAAATGTTTCGAATAACTAAAACAACTACTGGGGATCATAGCTTTTGTCAGAATGACACTAAAATAGCTTGTTTAAAAGCAGATGCATACTAATACTACCACATGTACTTAGCTAGTTCATGTATATATTATACACTATACATTATATATTAACACTTCCTGAGTGTTTAAGAAGATTTTTACTAACAAAATAGTAACATCAACAGTCATTTATTTTCAACTGTACTTTGTGGTATTTAATCCTCACACTGACTCTACAAGCTAGATGGGTGGGATTTGAAACTAGATCTTTCTCCCTCCAAATACTTCATTATTTTCACTAAGCAACAATCATGTCTAAGCCACTTCCAACTGGATAAGAAAACATATGCCTTATGGCCCCCACACCTTTCATGTTAGAGTTAATAAGACTCACTCATCCAGGCGAGAGGGTTTGAGGAGGAGATGGGGGAGAAGACTATATTGTGGCTATTTATGTAAGGTAGATTCTGACGATAAGTTTCAGGTGCAATAAAGCCAACACTGAACAAACCTTGACTTTCTCTTTGATGAGACACCAAAGACACATTGCTACTATGCCTATTATGCTGGGTTTTCTTGTAAGTGGAGTGAGTAACGACCAAGATCCGACACAGTCAGCATTTTACACATGACAGCCCTAGAAACCATGGCTTTTACTGTTAATGAGCAATGGCTGGAAGAAGACATCTCTCGATTTTCTGACAAAGATGACCAAAAACAAAAACCACCACCACCAAGACACTGTGTAAAGAGCTAGAAGATAGGCCAACGTCATATCTACAATGGGAAGTGAATCTCTTCTAAAAGATCTTCTAGTATGTGCCCAACATAAAGCCACACATGATCTGTACGTAGTCAGTGGTCATTTGCCACTTGCTTAACCAAACTGTCAACAGTGCTTAGTAGTTGAAGTGAAAGGTGGGTAGGACTGGCAAACCTATTCTAACCCATTGAGATGTTAATAATAAATGGAGAGATTCATCTGGGTCAGTATTACATTGTATTTATTCTGAGGTGTGAAATAATTCTTGTTTATCTTCCATGTGAAAGATTAAAAAAACAATTTAAAGTGATCTCTGCAAAGATTCTCAATTCAGGCATTCAATGACATTTGAACTTCTTTAAAGGGATAGCAATAAAACACATTCATTTTCAGAAGTTTTAAGCATGAAACTGTATACTATAATTAAATTTTCTCACTGAGACACAATAAGTAATACAGATAAAGGTGGAATTGCTTTGGTGAAGCCTGATTGGAAGGGTTCTGGAGGCACTCCTCAATACTAGATCCTCCTTAATGCCCCAATCACTCTCAAGAATAAAGTTTCAGGAGTCCCCGGACTCAGTTCTCTAATAACTCAGTTCTCAATAACATGATCAAATGAATTTTTTTTCTTGAAATTGGAAATCAACTATTACATGGGTTATAACTTTAGAGTGATTTTTAAAAACATAGCAAGAATATCATGATTCATACAATCCCATGAGTGCTGTCCATTTCAGGGTAGTCCAGCTTGGAAACTAGGCATTACTCCATTAACGATGCCATTGTTCAAAGCAGTTTTGTAATGTCTGTTTTAATATTGTCTCTTACATATTCTTTTGGATTCTGTCACTATTGGCAAATGTTAGTCATTTGAAATTGAATTTAATCTTTTTGAATAATCGAAATCATTCATAACAAAGGTTGTCGATGGCAGTAAATGGTTTGTCAGAGTAACACTGCTTACTGTTTTAATAGACCTGGCAAGTGACCTTAAAACTTTCAGATGTTTTTGTGCAGTTTAAAAACACTTTTTTTTTTTTAAGAAGAAAAAATCCACAGGAGATCTAAAAGCGATTTAGTTTGGAATAAGGATAGAATTTTACAAAGCAAGTTTTTGAGGATAACTTTATGTGAATATATAAATTCTTGCTGAATAGTCTGACTTTTAAATAAGCATTTTTTCAATATAAAAACAATCTACCACTACAAATCTTAACTCAGTGTTCCCCATTTCAGACCAAAGGAAATTCTACCAGTTCCTTCTTTATTATTAATGGTTATATAAAAACTAATTGGATCATTTCTGCATGGAACATTTATTGCCTTGAAAATGTTCTGTTAAAAAAGATATGTGATGGGTTTAAAAAAAAAAACAAAAACGAGAGTTATAAGATGAGAAAGAACTTCAGCAAAACTACCTCTGGATTGACTTTTTTAAACATTTTTACTTATGTTATTTAAACATATTATTTAATAAGTTTATTTTAAGATACTAATTTCAAGGTGAAATAACACATTCTATCATTCAGAACATGATAGACTACAGAGTAGTCAGCCTGGAAAGTCTGACTGCTTATTGGGAGGTCACTTAAGATTCAGATCTAGCTAAACGCTCCAGAGTGTCTACCATACATGCACAAACTCATTTAATCCTCAAGAGAAACATAGGAGGTACATGTTATCTCCACTTTAGAACTGAAAAAACAGAAAGAAGCACTCAGAGAGGTAAAATAATTTTCTCATAGTCACATCCTAGAAAAATTGTCTTTTGTCTCTAGGCCCATAGTCCCTCCCAGACCATCATTTCAATTCTGTGGCTAGAAAGGCCAGTATGCTAAGCATCAGCAATAAGGGAAAACCAAGGAACATTAGAATCCTCATAGATTAGAATCCAACATGAGGACCATCTTAGGGTTCAGTTCTTTAGACAGGAAAGGCTGGTGGACATGTGATTTTCGTTTCAGTGAAAGGTACAGTCAGTCAGCTTATATAAAATGAGGCAGATCCAATCATGGAGCTGGGGTTCGCTTTAGGTGAACAGAAGATCTGCTGAGAGAAAATAGGATCAGATCATGGATGACCTTTAAGACTTAGCCCACACAGTCTCCAATCTTTTTTCAAGGGACTGCTGGTCTCTGAAGGAAAGAGGCAAAGGACTGGATTAATCCGAAGTGTTTTCTTATGCCCTGAGGACTTTTGAAGGTGGAGCAAAAACCAAGGCTATGTGTTTTCCTTAACCAACACTCTTCAGCTGTCTTCTCATCTGTCTTTGCACTCAGCTTTGTTCTTAAATTCTTACCTATTGGTGGGAATATAAATTGGTATAGCCAAGATGGGAAACAGTATGGAGGTCCCTTGAAAGACTAAAGGAAATACCATATGACCCAGCAATTCTACTATTGGGTATGTATCCAAAGAAAAAACACTAATCCAAAAAGATACATGCACTTCAATATTCATAGCAGCATTATTTAAACATCCAAGACATGGAAGCAACCCAAATGCTCATCAACAGACAATCGACTTAGGAAAATATGATATATATACACAATGGAATATTATTCAGCCATAAAACAGAATGAAACAGCGGCATTTGCACCAACATGGATGGACCTAAAAAATATTATACTTAATGAAATAAGTCTGACAGAGAAAGACAGATACTATACAATATCACTTATATGTAGAGTCTAAAAAATAATATAAATGAATTTACATATAAAGCAGAAGCAGACTCACAAACATAGATAATGAACTATGGTTCCTAAAGGGAAGAGGAACAATTAGGTGCATGGGATTAACACATAAAAACTTACACATATAAAATAGATAAAACAACAAGGATTTACTGTGCATCACAGGGATTTATAATCTATAGTGGAATATAATCTGTAAAAAAAAAAAAACTGAATCACTATGCTGTCCATCTGAAACTAGCATAATACTGTAAATAAATTATACTTCAGTTTAAAAAATCTTGCCAAGCAGAAGAAAACCACACCTGGTAGAGTCTGTGCAACTCATTAGTACCAGGGTAGGTCAGCCAATGCCTTGGTGAAAAACAGTTGGGATAAATTAATGAATGCTAAACTCGTAATAGATTACTAAAAACCTAACATGGTATAGGGGAAAAGCCGTCTTCTTTGATCTTTAAATCATTGAGAGAGGAAAAACTAAGTTTTGTTTTCCATCTTTCATTTAATCATTGTACTAATGATTAAAAGTACTAACTAATACTTTTAGAGATGCAGACTCAAAAAGACAAACTCATCCAGGATCACAGATCCAGTAGCACTGAAACCTGGATTTCCATACACTGTCACTTTCCTACACCCTTGCTCATCAGATTCTTTCTTTCTTTCAGACTAAACAAATAATTCAACATAAGCAAACACACACACACACATACACACACTTGGCTGCCAATATCGGAAAGCAAATCATGGAACTGCATAGTCTGTGGACCTTCTACTATGAGACAGTTTTAAATTCTCAAATTTTACTTGCAAATCCTTTATGAAATGGTTTTGTACACTGTCATTTGCAGTGTGCATTTTGGAATTGATCTGAATACACAAGTGCTGTCAGAAAATGTTTTACCATGGCATTGCCACTATATGTAATTGCACATTTTATCACTAGACCTCAAGATACCTCAATACATCTTAAGAATTTCACTGATATCACAATCCAAATGAAGGTTCCTCTCTGAAACAGATCAAGGGTATCACTTTGAGTTTCTAGGGAAAACTCAAAGATGCAACTTCATTACAACAAATTCATCATTTAAGCCCAGAAACAGGTTATTTGGTGAATAGCTATTACCTTTCTTGACCACTAATTTCTACTAATTAAAAATACTGCTAAAGAAGAAGGAAACTCCATCACAATAACATCACATGCTATCTATTTGCTTTTCATGTTTGCAAAGTCTGATTATGAATCAGTAAGAGAGTCCAAGGATTTCATTCTACCTAACATTTGGTCTCTTTGGATCTTCTGTTCTCTCTCTTTCCTGATATTCTCACCCCCAGGTTACATGTGATTTCCCTTACTACATGATGTGCAGTTTTGTTTCACAGTTCCAATTACAGTTTATAATATTTCTTTTTAACCATAAATTGTTAATACCATTCTCCACTGCTAGACTGTAAATAGCATGAATATACTGACTGTATCCCTAGCACCGTCTTGGTCAGTGGTTCAATAAGTAAATATCTGTCGAAAAACAAATTGTTAAACATATTCCACAAGGTTATTGTGAGTTAAAAAAAAAAAAAAAAAAAAGATGTTAATGTGAAAGTCCTTTGTAAACTCAGGAAAAAATGCTCTGTAACTATAAGCTCTTCTTGATCTATTGGTCTTTTCAATCAATATTCAAAGTAGGAGGAAGTGATGCTACATATACCAACAGACTGGCAAGTCCCAGAAAGTTTCTGGGCTTAAAGCTGGCAGTTAGCAAACGCTTCATCATCTCTGTGGGGGAGAAGAAGAGAGAGAAGTGATTTATCTCTCTTATCACCCCCAGGGGACAAGCAATTCACATAATTGCTTCTATAGGAGGGAAGAGAGAAAGAAGAAAACAATTCCAAAGACAGGAGACTGGTCCTTCAATATTAGCTTCTTTGGGGGATTCCTGTGACTACTGCTATTTTTATGTGTGGCACTTGAGGACTATCACATTTCAAATCCACTGACGATCACATGCTACAGAAGAAAATTCTATAGCCTACAGTTTATTTTTAAAACCCATCTATCTAGAGTTCAAAATACTTAATGCCATGTCTTAAAGTTAACCTAACTAGGAAAGTCACAAACACGCAATAATCACCTTAATCATTCCAGCTAGCATTGCTAAAAAGTAGGCGGGGAGAGTCTCAAACAAATGCATTGCACTCAGTCAATCAGAGCTTGGAGGAACGATTGCACACCTGGGGTGTGTTTGGAAACTGGTTGAAAACTGTGTGAGCAGCAAGCCATGAAGACCGTACCCATGAGTTCCCGCTCTGTTTCACAGTCAACATGCCCAGCTTCAGGATGGGCTGTTAATTTTGATCAGGGACCCTACTCCCAGTCAAACAAGGGCAAAGCAGAGTGTGAGAGGTCAGATAAGAGGAAGCAAACTTGTGTTCTGTTTGCACTGGCACAGTGGAGGGGTCATGATTTTGGAGCCAAGTAGGCAATAGCTTTATGATCTCTTTGGTGAGGGAAATTCCCAGAAAAAGCCACCTCTGAATATGTGTATGTGGAGGCTGCATGGTTAATCATCACAGTGCACCCTGAAAGGGATCGAACCAACACCAACTGCTTTTGCTAGAAACAGAGGAGTTGTCCCTTTTCCCTATCCAGATGCAAATTGCTTCTGCAGAGAGCTGACTTCATTATATAAAGGACTGGCACTGCCTGAGTCTGAGAGGACGATTACTGGGGGGCAGTGACCTTCTGTCTGATCTGAATATCAGCTTAACTCGGTGCTGAATAATGCATAGCTATATTTATGTTCTAATTTAAATATTGTTTAATATTTAACTTGCTACTGCCATTCACTGTGTTAAAATAAGTGATTCCTAAGTAGCACAGACATCATGGGTACTGCGAATGCAGTCATATTGACATTTGGGGTTTCTCAGAAAACGTATATGAACCTCAGTCATTGGAAAAGAATTGTGCTATCCTACCGTATAGCACAGGGAACTCGTCTCAGTGTTACGTGGCAGCCTGGAGAGGAGGGAAGTTTGGGGGTGAATACATGGCTGAGTCCCTTCACTGTTCACTTGAAATTATCACAACATTGTTAAGGGCTATGTTGTTGTTCAGTCGCTAAGTTGGGTCAGACTCTGCGACTCCATGGACTGGAGCGCACTAGACTCTCCCATCCTTCCTTATCTCCTGAAGTTTGCTCAAACTCACGTCCATTGAGTCCATGATGCGATCCAACCATCTCAACCTGTACCGCCCCCTTCTCCTCCTGCCCTCAATCTTTCCCAGCATCAGGGTCTTTTCCAATGAGTTGGCTCTTCATATCAGGTGGCCAAAGTATTGAAGTTTCAGCTTCAACATCAGTCCTTCCGTGAATATACAGCGTTGATTTCCTTTAGGATTAACCAGTTGGACCGCCTTGCAGTCCAAGGGACTCTTAAGAGTCTTCTCCAAACCACAGTTTAAAAGCATCAATTCTTCAGTGCTCAGCCTTCTTTATGGTCCAACTCTCACATTCGTACATGACTACTGGAAAAACCATAGCTTTGCCTAGCCAGACCTTTGCTGGCAAAGTTATGTCTCTGCTTTTTAACACACTGTCTAGGTTTGTCATAGCTTTTCTTCCAAGGACCAAGCATCTTTCAATTTCATGGCTGCAGTCACTATCTGCAGTTGATTTTTGAGCCCAAGAAAATAAAATCTGTGACTGTTTCCACTATTCCCCCTTCTATTTGCCCTGAAGTGATGGGACCGGATGCCATGATCTTAGTTTTTTTAATGTTGAGTTTTAAGCCAGCTTAAATTAACTATACCCCAATACAAAATTTACAAAATAATTAAAAAAAAAAAAATAGTTGTCCTGGAATCTAGGACATGTTATTTTATCCACTCTTGATTAGCTTTAAAAGATCTTTGCAGTATATGTTGCAGGGAAGCCTGAGGGCACTTCATTTTCTTCAAAAACAGTCTTAGTATTAAGAAATGAACTAAGTTTTAAGAAGGTTATTTAAAACTTCGATCATCTTAATGGGATTTTTAAAAACCCAATAAAGACGTCATCCTGATTTAACTGTGCAGGCTATTAGTTTATTAAACACTTTGTTATTTGTCCCTTTATACACCGAACACTGATTCTAAGTGACAGCAAGCATCCAAAGGAAGAATAAACTAAAAGCTCAGTGTTTCTAAGCATCTTGTGCTGAAGCATCGAAGTGGACAGAAATTCTAGATGATGTAAATTACCCTCCCACTTTTTTTTAAACAGGTGCTCCCCCGTAATTTCAATATAATCTTAGATCTTGCATAGATATCTTTGGTGTAGGGATCTGTAGTCATGTATAGATGTGACAGTTGGACTAAAAAGAAAGCTGAGCACCGAAGAATTGACACTTCTGAACTGTGGTGTTGGAAAAGACTCTTGAGAGTCCTTGGACTGCAAGCAGATCCAACCAGTCCATCCTAAAGGAAATCAGTCCTGAATATTCATTGGAAGGACGCTGAAGCTGAAACTCCAATACTTTGGTCACCTGATGCAAAGAACTGACTCATTTGAAAAGACCCTGATGCTGGGAAAGATTGAAGGTGGGAGGAGAAGGGGAGGACAGAGGATGAGATGGTTGGACGGCATCACTGACTTGATGGACACGAGTTTGAGTAAACTCCGGGAGTTGGTGATGGGCATGGAGGCCTGGCGTGCTGCAGTCCATGGGGTCGCAAAGAGTCGGAAATGACTGAGCAACTGAACTGAACTGAACTCAGGGATCTGTACTGGGTTTGGAGCCCAAACACAGCAGCACATCTATTTTCTGCACTCAGTGGGGGCACGGGTGATTCATTACCTCTGGACACCAGTTTACTCACCTACAGATGAAGGAGTTGTACTAGATGTTCATCCTGCTTCCTTTCTGCTCCAACATTCCCTGGCTCTTAGTATCACCCACAGCAATTCTGTTAGGTAGGGATGGAACCATGATTCCCCCTTTCAAAACTCAGAGACTGAAGGACTAGTTCAAGGTCGTATATAATCTGAGGAAGCAGCCAGGCTTTGAAGACATTATGACTGCTAATGTCTAACTCATGTTTCCTCGCCAATGAAATAGTGTTCCTGAAAGAAATGCTGCACTCAGATGGGTGAATAACAGAGCATCCACAAATAACTCAGTGAGATTCAAGACCACTCGACATCTAATTTTATCATCTTTAAAAATTATAAGGCAGAAATAAAAGGGGATTTTAAATTACAGCTGGCAAGAGTGTTTCCAGTGGAGCTTTTTGAGGTCTAAATCATATTTGGACAAAATTACTAACATAAGTAAATTAATAATTCAGCTGAGAGAAAAATCACACTGAAATATCATTTAATTGCAAAGGCAACCAGCACCATTCTCAAGTTAAAAAAAAAAAACAACAACAAACAAATAGCATATCTCCTAACCCCAGCACAGACCTTTTTAGTCATAAAATTAATTATGACAATGAGATTAAGAGGTTTAAAATGCAGACTGCTGTACCATACTTTGGTAGCACTATAACAACGACTATATTTAGAAGCTTTTAAATTAAAAATGTGAAAGCCTCGTATTTGTCTTTTTGGTTTAATTAGCTGCTAAGTACCATTCTGGAGGTTGTATTCATGACACAGGCTGATAGTTGCAAATCAGTGCTCTCTGAAGGATTCACAGCAATTCTTTCAATGAGATGTCATAAATGCCCCATAACAATGCATTTAATTTCAATTTAATATAATCACTTTTATATGGTAAATAGCAAAAAAAAACAAATCCAGTGCCTTCAAAGGCCTCAAAATTGTCAATTTGTCTCCCGGTCTTCCCTCTGGCCTCTCTAAGAAAACACACAAATTACAGGAACACATAAAACAAGCGTAGCAAGCATTACTCTGATTTGGTAACATAGCTACAGATATCTTCTCTGAATGAAACTTGAGTTCTCTAGGATGAATAAAGAATATAGTTTGTTGGATGGATGGGAGGGGAGTTTGGGTGAGAATGGATATATGTAGGCTCAGACAGTAAAGAATCCGCCTGCAATGCAGGAGACCTGGGTTCGATCTCTGGATTGGGAAGATCCCCTGGAGGAGGGCATGGCAACCCACTTCAGTGCTCTTGCCTGAAATAACCTCATGGACAGAGAAGCCTGGTGGGCTACCATCCATGGGGTTGCAAAGAGTCAGACACACCTGAGCCAGTCAGCACAGCCCAGTGTATTATGTCTGGCTGGGCCACTATGCCCTGCACCCGAAACTATCACAACATTGCTCACCAGCTCCACTCCAACATAAAATAAAAAGCTTTTATAAAAAGGAAAAAGAATATACAGTTTGTCTAATGAGTTTAAAACATGAAGTAATTTCATTGTGAAAGTGAAAGCTACAATAACTATCAACCAAACCTTGGAGCTCTGACTCACAAGCTTGCCCCAGGGTGGTAATGACATAAAAAGGCCAGTGGTGAGTTTACATTTTCCCTCCACTTCATACTGCCCAGGGGAGATGACAGCACGAGAGTTAAATCTCAAGTCCTAAACTGTCACTACTGTCTCTACCGTAGCAGACAGAGTTAATTCTTCTGAGGTCTTGGTTCTTGCCCTCAAAGTGGTCTAAGAGGCTCTACTTTGTAAAGATAATTACTACTAACATGGCAGGTCCACTGCTAGATGCTTACCAGCTCCTCAATTTATTTTGTATGTACGTGTAAGCTCTGTCGTGTCCTACTCATTGAGACCCTATGGACTGTAGTCTGCCATGGCTTTTTCCAGGCAAGAATCCTGGAGTAGATTGCCATTTCCTCCTTCAGGGGATCTTCCCAACCCAGAGATTGAACCCATGTCTCTGGCATTGCAGGCGGATCCTTCACCTGCTGAGCCATTGGGGAATTAGTTCTATTTTAAAGACAAAGACATTTAGTGTCAGGCTAACAATTCCACAGCTAATAAGCTATGGAAGCTATATCTGAAGACAAGTCAGCGTGATTCCACAGTCCATGCCCTTTTCTAAATCTATACTGTATTCAGATGATAAAGAATGAGCTCTGTATTCTGCCTCATATTAGTCTACGAATGCTGAAGAAGATGAAACGTATGTTCACCTTACTTTGTCATCATTCCTTTAGTGTGCCTGGCCCAGTGGAGTGTCTGCTTCTTCCCAGGACGACCTTGCTCAAAGTACTGGATTGGCCAAAAAGTTCACTGAGGTTTTAGTACAATCTTATGGAAAAACTAAAGTGAACTTTTTGGCCAACCAAATACTATCTTTTTTGCTGTTTACACTACCTCATTCTTAATTCACTGAAGTCTGGACTCCACCCCTACTTGCTGAAGTCATTTTCTAATGCCAGGTAAATAACAGGGAGGGAACACAGCCCCACCCATCAACAGAAAATGGGATCAAAGATTTACTGAGCATGGCCCTGCCCATCAGAACAAGACACAGTTTCCCCCTCAGTCAGTCTCTCCCAACAGGAACCTTCCATAAGCCTCTTATCCTTCTCCATCAGAGGGCAGACAGACTGAAAACCACAATCACAGAAAACTAACCAATCGGATCACATGGACCACAGCCTTGTCTAACTCAATGAAACTGAGCCATGTCAAGACGGGTGGGTCATGGTGGAGAGTTCTGGCAAAACGTGGTCCACTGGAGAAGGGAATGGCAAACCACTTCAGTATTCTTGCCTTGAGAACCCCATGAACAGCGTGAAAAGGCAAAACAATAAGACATTGAAAGATGAACTCCCCAGGTGGGTAGGTGCCCAATATGCTACTGGAGATCAGTGGAGAACTAACTTCAGAAAGAATGAAGAGACGGAGTCAAAGCAAAATCAACACCCAGCTGTGGATGTGACCAGTGATGGAAGTAAAGTCCGATGCTGTTAAGAGCAGTATTGCATAGGAACCTGGAATATTAGGTCCACAAATCAAGGTAAATTGAAAGTGGTCAAACAGGATATGGCAAGAGTGAACATTGACATTTTAGGAATCAGCGAACTAAAATGGACTGGAATGAGTGAATTTAACTCAGATGACCTATGTCTACTACTGTGGGGAAGAATCCCTTAGAACAAATGGAGTAGCCCTCATAGTCAACAAAAGAGTCTGAAAAGCAGTACTTGGATGCAATCTCAAAAATGACAGAATGAGGTCTATTCATTTCCAAGGCAAAACATTCAATATCATGGTAATCCAAGCCTATGCCCTGACCAGTAATGCTGAAGAAGCTGAAGTTGAATGGTTCTATGAAGACCTACAAGACCTTCTAGAACTAACACCCAAAAAAGATGTCCTTTTCATCACAGGGGACTGGAATGCAAAAGTAGGAAGTCAAGAAATACTTGGAGTAACAGGCAAATTTGGCCTTGGAGTACAGAATGAAGCAGGGCAGAGGCTAATAGAGTTTTGCCAAGAGAACGCTCTGGCCATAGCAAACACCATCTTCCAACAACACGAGAAGACGCTACACATGGACATCACCAGATAGTCAATACTGAAATCAGATTGATTATATTCTTTACAGCCAAAGGTAGAGGAGCTCCATACAGGCAGCAAAAACAAGACTGGGAGCTGACTGTGGCTCAGATCATGAACTCCTTATTGCCAAATTCAGACTTAAGTTGAAGAAAGTAGGGAAAATCACTAGACCATTCAGGTATGACCTAAATCAAATCCCTTACAATTATACACTGAAAGTGAGAAATAGATTTAAGGGACTAGATCTGATAGACAAAGTGCCTGAAGAACTATGGACAGAGGTTCGTGACACTGTACAGGAGGCAGGGATCAAGACCATCCCCAAGAAAAAGAAATGCAAAAAGGCAAAGTGGTTGTCTGAGGAGGCCTTACAAATAGCTGAAAAAAGAAGAAGTGAAAAGCAAAGGAGAAAAGGAAAGATATACCCATGTGAATGCAGAGTTCCAAAGAAGAGCAAAGAGAGATAAGAAAGCCTTCCTCAGTGGTCAATGCAAAGAAATAGAGGAAAAAAATAGAATGGGAAAGACTAGAGATCTTTTCAAGAAAATTAGAGATACCAAGGGAACATTTCATGCAAAGATGGGCACAATAAAGGACAGAAATGGTATCGACCTAACAGAAGCAGAAGATATTAAGAAGAGGTGGCAAGAATACACAGAAGAACTGTACAAAAAAGATCTTCATGACCCAGATAATCACAATGGTGATCACTCACCTAGAGCCAGACATCCTGGAATGCAAAGTCAAGTGGGCCTTAGGAAGCATCACTACAAACTAAGCTAGTGGAGGTGATGGAATTCCAGTTGAGCTATTTCAAATCCTAAAATATGGATGCTGTGAAAGTGCTATGCTCAATGTGCCAGCAAATGTGGAAAACTCAGCAGTGGCCACAGGACTGGGACAGGTCAGTTTTCACTCCAATCCCAAAGAAAGGCAATGCCAAAGAATGCTCAAACCACCACACAATTGTACTCATCTCACATGCTAGCAAAGTAAGGCTCAAAATTCTCCAAGCCATGTTCCAACAATATGTGAACTGTGAACTTCCAGATGTTCAAGCTGGATTTAGAAAAAGCAGAGGAACCAGAGATCAAATTGCCAACATCTGTTGGATCTTCGAAAAAGTAAGGGAGTTCCAGAAAAACATCTACTTCTGTTTTCTTGGCTATGCCAAAGCCTTTGACTGTGTGGATCATAACAAACTGTGGAAAATTCTGAAAGAGATGGGAATACCAGACCACCTGACCTGCCTCTTGAGAAATCTGTGTGCGGGTCAGGAAGCAACAGTTAGAATTGGACATGGAACGACAGACTGGTTCCGAACCAGGAAAGGAGTACATCAAGGCTGTATATTGTCACCCTGCTTATTTAACTTATATGCAGAGTACATCATGAGAAACACTGGGCTGGAGGAAGCACAAGCTGGAATCAAGATTGCCGGGAGAAATATCAATAACCTCAGATATGCAAATGACACCACCCTTATGGCAGAAAGTGAAGAAGAACTAAAGAGCCTCTTGATGAAAGTGAAAGAGGAGAGAGGAAAAAGTTGGCTTAAAGCTCAACATTCAGAAAACTAAGATCATGGCATCTGGTCCTATTACTTCATGGCAAATAGATGGGGTAACAATGGAAACAGTGACAGGCTTTATTTTGGGGGGGCTCCAAAATCACTGCAGATGGTGACTACAGCCATGAAATTAAAAGATGTTTGCTCTTTAGAAGAAAAGTTATGACCAACCTAGACAGCATATTAATAAGCAGACATTACTTTGCCTACAAAGGTCCATCTAGTCAAAGCTATGGTTTTTCCAGTAATCATGTATGCACGTGAGAGCTGGACTTTAAAGAAAGCTGAGTGCCGAAGAATTGATGCTTTTGAACTGTGGTGTTGGAGAAGACTCTTGAGAGTCCCTTGGACTGCAAGCAGATCCAACCAGTCCATCTTAAAGGAAATCAGTCCTAAATTTTCACTGGAAGGACTGATGCTAAAGCTGAATCTCCAGTATATTGTCCACGTGATGCAAAGAACTGACTCATTGGAAAAGACCCTGATGCTGGGAAAGATTGAAGGTGGGAGGAGAAGGGTAGGACAGAGGATGAGATGGTTGGATGGCATCACCGACTCAATGGACATGAGTATGAGTAAACTCCAGGAGTTGGTGATGGACAGGGAGGCTTGGTGTGCTGCAGTCCATGGGGTCGCAAAGAGTTGGACACGACTGAGCAACAGAAATGAAGTGAATGCCAAAACTAATTGGTGCATCTTCCATGGCCTCATTAAAGCACTGGACACTGACAACCATTTGTTCCTCACAAAATGTTTCTGGAATTCCTCCTTCCTCTCTTGCTGCCCCTCCTCAGTTTTCCCTATAGTCTCCTCTTCCTCCATCTACTACTGAAATGCTCCTGGCTCCTGAGTTCAGTCCCCAGACCAAGTATGATTACTTTATATATATCATCAAATGTTTACTACTTTTATGGGAGAATATTCTCCATGCTTCTCTCATATTCTTCATGTCTTGTGAAGTAAGGCACTGACTACCCTCTATTTGAAATGATCATTTTTATAGAGGACAGTCTTAGAGCACAGAAATAGCATGTCCTTGTGAAAAGGAGAAAGCTCGCTTCCAGACTAGGATAATATGACCCCCCCACCACCCCCAGGAAGAAAGTCAACCATGCTTATTGCCCATTGTAAGATTCAGATTCTCTAAACTCAGATTCCACTCCTGTGTTGTAACCCACTGAGTCCATAGGTGCCATCTGGGCCCCACTGAATCTCCTGTGAGAAACGGGGCACGGGAAGCCATGTAAACTAGAATGATACTCTGGCTCCTGCTATTGCTGTGAGTAACTTGCTATCCTTCATTTTGACCCCAGAGTTTCACAACTTTTTTTTTTTTTTTTGAGTTTCACATCTTTAATCAACATCCATGATGCATGGAATTACAACTAACTAACTTGTTAATTTCAAGTAGGTTAAACTATCAGGTTCTCACAGTTTCTAACAACTCGCTGTACCAGTGAGAACACTATAGACTATAAATAGAAGAAAGGAGAGAAGGAATGAAAGACTAAAAAAATATATATTCTTTTGAGAAAGAGAGTGGAAGGAAGGAAGGAAAGGAGGAAGGGAAAGAGGGAGGGAGAAGGAAGGAAGGGGAGGAGTAGGAGGTAGGACAGTCTTTGGAGAATATGCTAGATTGGTTTAGGCTAATCAGGTTCCCCACCCCCCACCCCCCACAGAACTTGAAGTCCTGTCAACTTCCTCATTTCCTCTACAAGACATGGACTGGATAGGGAAAGGGTGGCAACTGAAAAAGAACCTGATTACTGTTACAAAGAGAGTAAAGGGCAATTAATGTTGGGTGGGCAATTATCAAATGTCCTTTGCACTCTTGAACCTATACCCTGAATATACTTGCATCTAAACCAATAATTTCACCTGGCTTTACCTGGCTCTGCAACAGGCACCTGAAAATTCAGTATGCCTTTCCTCATTCTCTTCTTTTTTCTGAATTGTCTGTCTTGGTAAATACCACAAGCATCTACATAATCAGCCAACCCGCAAATATGAAAGTCATCCTTATTGCTGCATGCCTCCTATCCCTACACATAATAAATGACTAACTCCATTTGGTTCTATTTCTAAGTAATTCTTAGAATTATCCTCTTTTTTACATTCCCACTAGGATGTTCCTGATTCAAGCTGTCACTGCTCCTCTCCTGTTTTACCACAATGTCACCCTAACTGGCATTTCTGCTTTTAATTTTTCCTGTCTCTAAACTATTGTCCACATTATGCTAGATCTGTTTTGGAAAAGCAAGAATCTTAACTTGTCTGAACCATATTTTAAATACTCCCCCTGTCATCAGATAAAAACGAGCTCCTTAATGTGGCCCTTTCTGATCTAGCTTCTACACCTTTTTCACTCGCAACACTCCCTACGAAAGTTTTTCAAATGCACCATTCTCACTCATGATGACTTGGCTCAGGCTGTCCTCTCTATAGGAAATACCGTTCCCTTTAACAAAGTCTGAGTAATTCCCACTTACTTAAACTCAGGGCTGAACTCAAGCTTAAAACAGCACTGCATTTTCTGATTCCAGCTGAGACTGAGCCAAGGGACTTCTTTTCTGTACCTTTGCTGTCTAAGCCTGTGACTTCCAGCATGTCCTTCCATCATGGTACTTATATCACTGTATTCTCATCAATGACTTTCTTCTCCTTCTCTGTTTTCTAATAGCTGTGAAGTTCTTGATGATGCAAGTCCATGTTTGGTACCCATCATCCAGCATGGTGGCTGACCCAGGATGGGGACTCATGGACAGTGAATGCTGAATGAACAAATCATGTTTCACCAGTGCATCCAGAGTTGATATTCAGATTTGCAGCATAACCATGCTGGTTTGTCTATAATGCCTGTGTTACACCCATTGTTAATGGGGAAGGCAATGGCACCCCACTCCAGTACTCTTGCCTGGAAAATCCCGTGGATGGAGGAGCCTGGTAGGCTGCAGTCCATGGGGTTGCTAAGAGTCGGATACGACAGAGAGACTTCACTTTCACTTTTCACTCTCACGCATTGGACAAGGAAATGGCAACCCACTCCAGTGTTCTTGTCTGGAGAATCCCAGGGACAGGGGAGCCTGGTGGGCTGCCATCTATGGGGTCGCACAGAGTCAGACATGACTGAAGCGATTTAGCAGCAGCAGCAGCATACCCATTGCTAAACACTTTGACTATCACTCCTTATGCATGAATCTTATGCCTGTATATGTCATTTGACATGTGGGATTGCTAATATCATATTAACAACTTGTATCAGTAACTAGTTCTAGTGATTTGATTCTTGACTTTGCCAAACACACTATGGCTGTGGATGTGTGATTTAATGCAATCAGGATTGTGCTCTATTGTTCCAACTACAACAATCATCTAGGGTTGCTGACTGGAATAATAAACACTTTGCTAACATGAAGAACAGAGATGGCAGATCAATCTCACCAGCAGATGCAGTAAGGGGACCAGAAATCCCACTATTGTTATCTACTGGGTTGGCTAAAATTGTTTGCTCTTTTCCGTAAGATGTTATGGAAAACCCAAAGAACTTTTTGGTCAACCCAATACATCTGACAATCACCCATTCCTCTAAGATAGCTCTGTTAATTTTAGAATATATTTCTACTAATTCCATTGCTAACTTGCAACTTAATAATAAAAAACAATAAGAATAATAATAATAGCTAATATTTACCATACACCTACTAAATTCCAGGCATAGCGTGAACATTTTATAATCAATATTCATATTATTTAATCTAATTCTCTCAATATGACTACATATTCTCATTATCTGTGTTTACCAGTGTATTGGTGTTCTGTTGTTGTATGGAAAATTGCAACAAATTTAGTGACTTGAAACAACACATATGCTGTAAGTCAGAGAGATTCAAGGTCCTGTTTTATACCGGAAAATGTAGAACTCATGGGGGCTGGCCAGAGAACTTCTACACTTTCAATCTCTCTGATTTCTCTGCTGGTGACCTCTAGAACTGACTTTTAAAGGGTTAAAGTGGTTAGGTCAAGCCCATCTATATATTTTCACTTTTGCTTGATTCAAGTTCAACTGGTCAATAACCTTAATTAAATTTGTAAATCTCCTTTGCCATGTCACATAATATAACCAGGGGAGTGATTCCTCATCCTATTCACAGGTTTTGCTCATTATTAACAGGAAGGAATTATAAAAGGAAGAAGGTCACTGAGGGTCTTTGTATAATTCTGCCTTCTACAACTTGTGAGGAACCTGCTAATTAGAGAAGTTATGTTACTTGGCCAAGGCCAAACATATAGGAAGTCCCAAGTAAAGGTCCAAAACAGAATCCATACTATTCAAAGCTTTTGACACTAATCCCTGTGATGCATTTCTGACCCCAAAGGAACCAGGGCTTTGATGATCAAGGTGGAATATATGAATTTTTACCCCTTCACACCAGCTCACTTACTTTTAGAAAAGCATTCGCTTCCTCATCTTCATTAAAAGTCTTTAAAGGTCAATGTCAAGTTAACTTCCTTTTATACACAATTGCTAGAATATTTTTGCAAAGTATAGCTCTTATCAGATAACTCTTCAGCTCAAAAATCTCCCCTTAGCTTTCCCCCTCTTGTCATATCAAATTCAACTAATAGGACTCCCACCCTACATTTCTATCTTTATTTCAACTCCTCCCTATCACGCATTCTACTGGCCCCTCTCTGCGACAAGCATGATGTCCCAATGGGAGTACATATTGTCTCCTTGGCCTGTGATGTCTTTTTCCTTTAAGTTCCTTCTTAAAATTTCATCTCTTCTAAGGGAACTTTTCCAATTATTTCTATATACACTGATCCTCTCCTTCTAGGAATTCCCACTATACTTAAAGTCAGCAGCACATACTTAAGCATTAGACTATTCTCAAATTTTTCAGGGTATCTGTTGCTTAACTAACTAGTTTGTAAGTTGCTTTGGGAAGGACCAAGTTATTCTTCTTTGACAATCTCTACATTCCTGAGAACAGCAGAAAAATCACATTGTAGGCAGTCAACACATAGAGGTTGATTGATGGAGTTCTCCCAAGTTGGATTCTTCCTTCTCAACCAAGAGAATCTACCCAATGTTTAGAAAGCAGCTTTAGCTCATCCAAAGATGCAAACTGTTGTTGTTATGCATCCAGTTTGGTTTTGGACATCAGTACCAGGAATCTGTATGGCCACACGCCTTCTCATTCTGGAATAGGCTACTCCTACCCTGGGGCTAACGGCACCCGCCCAAGCTTACAGAACAGACTTCTCTGACATTCCTTTTGCCTGCATGTTGCTCCCACCAATTACTCCCAGAGTTTTATTTTGATTAGGAATAAGAAGACATGATATTTGAGGATTTGGATTTAAGTTTATGTGCAAAGTTAAAACAGAACATCTGAATTTGTTTGCTTTCTCAACAAAAATATTAGGAAATGCAGTGATATAAGATGTTCAAGAATGGCAAGAAGAGGTATGAAGGAAAAACACAATGAAAACTATTGTAAACAATGCTGGATTTTGAATGGATTTTAGCAACTTGGGAATAAGCTTTAGCATTTCCAAGAGAGCTCAAGAAATGGCTATATCCAATTTTCATGTATCATATTTTCCCCCAAGAAATCTGTATTTTTATTAAACTATTTGTAATAATATTAAAAAAAAAAAACCCTACTCCTCCATGTCTTTGGGTTAATCACAGCAGACAGAAGGGGTTGACATGAAGTGGAAGACTTCTTTCTAGGGCACCAGCCAGTGAGAGAAGCAGAATTGTCTTACTGTGACTTTTTAAACCTTAGAATGTCTTCCAGCCCGCCTCCCCCAGGACAGCCACTGAGAGCATCAGTAGATTAATAACGAAGAAGAAATGAGCTTCCGACTCACCAGTGTAGGCATTCAATGTCACTCAAAGCTAGAATAATGAAAACAATTTAACATGCTATTGGTTTTCTCCACAACCACAAAAGCAGGTAATACAGACCATTCAGGACTTCTGTTTAACATGAAGGTGAAACACACATCCAGCCTGTGCCTTAAATATCAGATCAGAACCTTCAATTGAATCCTTGCAGGCATTTCTATTTATTTTTGTTTTACTGGAGATCACCGTATGACCCTTTCATTTCTCAACTCTGGAATGCTCTCTTTCCCAACCTAACGGATCTGATGTATCAGTTCTAATTCTGTGTTTTCATACAGACACGCCAGGCTGCATCTGTGGAAGTCAGGTGGAAGATTCACACCCTGGACCTCTTAGCATGGAAACTGGTCTTGGCCGTGGTTTTGGTCTTGGAGAGATAGTGGACTGGGTGACAGCCAGCAGTGATTCTAATGTTTGTAGGATGGCCGTCATCAGTAGATACAAAGTAAGCGGGTGACTCATTCCATCTTTTGGGGCGCTCATGTTACTAAATGAAACCAAGTGAGTTACAAGGACGGACGAAGTGGGGAGTGGCAATGAACATTTATTAAGCAGCTTCTATAGACCAGGAACATCGATAAGACCTTTAGTTTGGTGTTTTGGCTTGCTACAAATGCTTCAAGTAGTTATTAATATGAATATTTTAGAGATGAGAAAATTAAACCATATGGAGGATTAATGACATAACTAATAAAGGTTGGTTTCTCTTGAAAGGAAAGCTAGGGCAGACCTAGACAGCATATTAAAAAGCAGAGACATCACTTTGCCGACAAAGGTCTGTATAGTCAAAGCTATGGTTTTTCCAGTAGGCATGTACGAACATGAGAGTTGGACCGTAAAGAAGGCTGACTGCCAAAGAACTAATGTTTTTGAACTGTGGTGCTGAAGAAGACTCTTGAAAGCCCCTTGGACAGCAAGAAGACAAAACCAGTCAATCTTAAAAGAAATAATCCTGAATATTCATTGGAAGGACTGATGGTAAAGCTGAAGCTCCAATACTTTGGACGCCTGATGCAAAGAGCTGACTCATTGAAAAAGACCCTGATGCTGGGAAAGACTGAAGGTAGGAGAAGGAGGCTGCAGAGGATGAGATGTTTAGACAGCATCAATGAGTCAATGGACATGAATTTGAGCAAACTCCAAAAGATAATGGAGGACAGAGGAGCCTGCCTTGCTGCAGTCCATGGGGTCACAAAGAGTCAGACACAACTCAGCAACAACAAAAATAAAGGTCGGTACCAAAACTCAAACCCTACTCTCTTTCTAACTCCAAAGATGCTTCTGTTGCCACATTGCCCAACTTTCACTGGTTTACCCCTATTTGAATGCTGAGCTGAGAAGTAAGGAATATCCAGCAAAGCAAAAGTTAAAGCACTATTTTTTAGAGTTAAATAGTCACAGCATGCTAATGAGTTCCCTTAGTCTAGTGTCAGCAAAATAACACTGTAAGAAAAATTATTCACTAACTCATCTGTCTGACACAAAGTCCCTTTTTAATTCCCCCCTCACTGAGTTCTGAAAAAAAAAGGAGCGCTCAGATACAAGTGTCATTTTGAGTCTTCCCAAGTTTTCATTTTATTTTTTAGTCTTTTCTATGTCTATTTCTATTTATTTCTCTGACGCCTATCACCATGGTGTCTAAGTCTCCAGACAAACACATTAAGCTAAAACAAAACATATGAGAGAATTGAAGAGAAAAGCTTCCCAGATCTCTCTCCTCTGGAGCTAAATTTTGTTGATTTAGAGATAACTGATTGAGATGTGAAACCCTGGGGCTATATTGGCAGTCATGGAAATGATGATTTACCTACAAACCATTTTTGAAATAGAAGAAGAGTAAAGGAAACCCAGGCAAATAAGACACAGAAAGTAACCCATTTTGATCATATAAGATTCTCTACCTCTTAGAATAAGATCCTGACACTTCAAAGATACCAGAGTGAAAACAAGGTACCTAGAAGGCGTGAGAGAGAAGAGCTTTTCTGTTGCTTTTTCTGTTCCCTTTTGGTTTACTTATCCAAGTCATCCCATGATGGCTCTGAAAATGCACAGCCCACACAAAACTGTCATTACAGAAATAAACAAACTGATCCGAAGGATCGGACCATATAAATGTAGTCTGTGTCACTGTGATACTAACAGTCACATTTTAAAAAACAACAGGAGTAAGGCAGTGAAATAATAGCATTGGAATTCATTGCTAGGGAGAATGAACATTCTGTAGAAAAAGAGGAAATCTGCTATGTAATATTTTATAAATACTCTCAAAGTTTGTCTTTTGGAAGTCTGATATCACGCCCCTCCCATAAGCTTCACCATACATGTGTGTGCACACGCACACACACACACACACACACACACACACACACACACACACATTACTAAAGCCCATCTAATTCCTGGGGATCATGGTCACCATACCACTCCATTAGCGGCTTTGTAAAGAAACATCTGCAAGGTCAGGGGAGAAACATTCAACCTCCTGATGGACACAATCTTGGTGTTTCTGATCCCAGGGTACACAATGGATAATGACTTTTCGAAAACACAAATCTCATTGTGCATTTTCAATGGCTTTTCTTTTTTTTAACATCAAAAGCAAAATCTTCAATGTGACTGCAAGTTGTCACATGATCGGGCTGTGGCCCTGTGGCTTTTTCTGCAACCACTAGCCCAGCCTCCTTCACTCCACACATTTCAGCTTTTGTGCAGATCCCTGAATAGGCCACACCCTCCTCGACTCATGCCCTCTGCCTACAACGTTCTTCCTTTCTCTCTGAAGCTGCCTTTGAAAATTATTTTAAGTAATGTTTATTGACTTATCTGATTACATGTGTAATGAACGCTCTTGAATAAAATTTAGAAAATATTGATGAGTTAAAAAAAAAAAAAGTGAAGATAATAGGCTCACAATCCAGAGACACTATTCAGTATTTGATGTGTTTCTTTCTCCTTGTGAACTTCTTAATGCAAGTTGTGATCATTGATCTTTTCCAATGGTCAGAAGATAACTATTTCTTTCTCAGTTCTACTAATAATTACTTTTGAAAAATGTTTGGAAACATTCTCTAATATAGATTTCCTAAATGAACAAAGTCAGAGATAAAAGTGAGCCTGGTGAATCTGAGGTTCTAGCTTTGTCACAAAAGAATTTGGAGATGACATGATAAGTAAGAAGTGGATTTACTTGGAGAGAAACACACTTCACAGACAGTATGGGCCATCCCGGAAGGCAAAAGAGCTCAGAAATATGGCGTGGTTACTTTTTATGGGCTGGGTAATTTCATAGGCTATAGAGCGGGAGGATTATTCCAATTACTTGGGGGGTGGTGGCGATCTCCAGGAATTGGGCCACTGCCCACTTTTTGACCTTTTATAGTTGACTCAGAACCATCATGGCACTAATGGGTGCATCATTTGGCTAATGTATTATAGTGAATGTATAATGAGGCTCAAGATCTACTAGAAGTCAACTCTTCCTTCATCTTGGACTCGGTTCTAACTGGTCTTTGTCATGTCCTAAGGCCACAGTGGGCTTCCCTGGTGGCTCAGAGGTTAAAGCGCCTGCCTGCAATGAGGGAGACCTGGGTCCGATCCCTGGGTTGGGAAGATTCCCTGGAGAAGGAAACGGCAACTCACTTCAGTATTTTTGCCTGGAGAATCCCATGGACAGAGGAGCCTGGTGGGCTACAGTCCATGGGGTCGCAAACAGTCGGACACGACTGAGCGACTTCACTTTCACTTTCACTTTCAAGGCTACAGTGGGGCTTTCCTGGTGGCTCAGCTGGTAACGAATCTGCCTACAATGCTGGAGACTTGGGTTAGATCCCTGGGTTGGGAAAATACCCTAGAAAAGGAAATAGCTACCCACTCCAGTATTCTGACCTGGAGAATTCCAGGGACTGTATAGTCCATGGGGTCACAGAGAGTCAGACTTGACTGAGAGACTTTCACTTTCACTTTCAAGGCTGTTCTTCTTTCAAATGTTTATGTTGTGCCCTGCCCACTTCCCTCCTATTTCAAAAGTACTTCTGAGCAACTCCTTCCCACATTTCTTTTACTGTCCATCCTATACACTACTCTGTATCTCAACTTTATTAATATAACCTAGTATATTAGACCCCAATTTTTAAAATTAAATTTAAAATCAATTTATGAAGTTTCTATCTTAATAATTATTTTTATTCATATATGAATTAAACATATAGAAATTATTCTTAAATCTTTATTTTAGCTAATTTAATGTTCATTAGTTTCTTTATACTTCAACTTCCTATTTCTTGAGTTCTTTGTCTTTCTCAATCATCTAAACTACAATATCAAACAGCATTTTAAATTATACTACCTAAATAATAAATATTCTCAGCCTTAGTTAGCTGAGAAAGTCCTTTTGTTTGCATAATAACAAAAAAAAAAAAAAAATCCATGTTTTCCATTAAAACACAACCATTTTCCCTGAAATTTAAACAGTTTTTGCTTTGTGTCTTAGCACTTAGTGTTACGGAAGGAATGTCCAAAATTGCCCTGAATTTCTTCCTTCCTGCTTTCATTGTTAAAGCAATTTTCCCTTATCAAGATTTTTTTTTCAAGTTTTATCTGAATGTACCTTAATGTGGTTTCTTTTTTTAATTTCATCCAAAATAAAATGAGATTTGTCAAACTCCATAATTCAGAATTATCCAAGTTTCTGGAAGCTTTATTTAGGGATGACTTTTCTTACGGTTACTACTTCAATTGTTTTACTTTCTTCCTCGGGGAAATTGAAACTTTAAATTGAATCTCCATTTTGTCTGCCAGTCTACGCTCTTCTGAGTCACTATTTTTATCACTTTATTCTTTCCTCTGCTCTTTGGGAGACAGTCCCAAGTTTATTCCCTACATCCCAGATTTATTTTCCACATCCACAGTGTCAATTAGGATGTGAATATTATCACCACATTTTAAGTTTTCTTGGGAAATTTCCTTATATAATCATATCCCTTTCCCTCTTGGCTTATAACATCTTCATTCCCACCTGTTTTCCTTTACAGATTTGTCTGTTTTTCTCAGAAAGATTCTGTCTTCTTACATCCTATTAGGAGGTTAATATGTGCAATGATTAGTGCTTCGCAGACTCTATCTAGAGTTGCTTAGAGCTTCCACTGCCTCTTTAACTCTCTGAACAGGTGGAATATATATCATACAAACTATAATCACAGGTTAGTGCTAACATTTCTTTTCCTGGCTCTTCCTTCTTTCCTTTCGCATTCCATGATGCAATCAGTCACACCATTGACAGCTAACAAACCACAGAAGCCCCACCCAACAGACATACATCCGCAGTTTATGCCTAGTTTTTAAGGAGACAAACACCAATTGAATGTACAAATGAGGTGTTAATTTAGGAGATATTGTGTTAAGTAAAATAAGCCAAACACAAGCATTGTATAATCATATACATACAAATATGAATTTTTGCCATAGCTTCCAGCTAGATTCAAACTGTTGCATGGCTACAGAAAGGAGCAGACAATGGGGTGGGATGCAACATAATTCTTTGTTGCTCACTGGTCCTAATTCAAATAGGTCTGTCAATTACATTTCTCAATTCATTCCACTGATCATATAATTCATAAGAATTTCTCTGAGAAGTTTTGGCAATAGGCTTTCCCTTAGTCTTAGTTTTAAGTTTCCTTTATGACTGATAATTTTCTGAGCTGTAACAATTAAATTATTGGGAAATTTGGAGATATTGCAATAGAGTATCATTTTAAAATTAGAAATATCTTTCAAATTTTCAAAAAATAACTAGGGTCACCGTATCCTGAGAAATTCAAAGCAAATGACTTGGCAGTCCTATGCATGTGTGCACATTTCATTTTTTTTTTTTTCTGTATAACATCATTATCATCATCATGTACTTTTTGTGTTTCTTCCTAGAAATTTAGAATCCTACTTTACTTAAAATGTATAGTGTTATAGAGTGATTTTTAAATGCTTCCCATGTCTCTTTAAATATGTTTTAAGAGTTATATTCTGGTACCAGTTAAAATGACTCTACTTCAAAGTCTTTGTACAGGCAATCTGTATCCGATTTTCTAAAGATAATTGAGTAAAAATATATACTGGTCTCTTTCTTCCATTCCCCTAAAAGAAAAAAAAAAAATTGGTTACATGTTCAGACTATAACCAAGGAAACCACCAGTCACTTGGCAGTCTCAAATTGTAACAGCAGACTAAATATCTAGGAGGAAATAAACGTACAAAGTGGTAAGTGTATAAAGAGGAAATAAATGCCAAAAGAAGAAATAAGTGCATACACAGAGTATCCAGGAAGGAAGAAAATGAGCATGGCAGAGGGGATGGAGCCCCAGATTTGGAGTCTCCAGACTCCATGCGCTCATGCAGCCATATCTCCTAGTAATAAGGCAAGCTGGAGGAGACTCCTAATCTCTCTGACCCTCACTTTTTGAATCCTTGAAATGGACTCATTATAAGATTCATCCCTAATGGCTGTTATCACAGTGAAAATCTATCATAACATGCTTTATAATAAAATGTTATAAAAATAATGTCAAAGTGAAGTATGAGGACGCTAGAAGTACGGATGAACCTTGAAAACATTATGCTAACTGAAATAAGCCAGGCCAAAGGAATGCATACTGTATGACTCCACATAAAATATCTAGGATAGGCAAATTTATACAGACAGAAAGATTAGAGGTAACAAGGGTCTGGAGGGAAGAGGGAATGGGGAATTACTGCTTAACAGTTGCAATGTCTCTGGTGTGATTAAAGAAAGATGGAAATAGAGATGGTTGAAGTGTTTCTGGTGTGATTAAAAAAGGAAATAGAAATTTGGTGATGGCTGCACAACACTGGGAATATAACTAGTGCCATAAACTATATTTTAACACTTAAAAATAGTTAAAATGGAAAATTTTATATCTATTTTAACACAATAATTTATTAAAATTAGTTTTCAGTGGAGGATAGTTGCTTTACAATGTGGTATGAAAAATGGTATAGTTGATCTTATTTTCAAAATAGAAAGAGACACAGATATAGAGAACAAACATACAGACACCAAGCCAGGGAAGAGAACTGGGAAGAACTGGGAGATTGGGATTGACATATATATACTATTGATACTACATATAAAAATAGGTAACTAAAATGAGAACCTAGTGTATAGCTCAAGGAATCCTACTTAATATATTTTTTAATGTCAGGCTTTATCTTGTTATTTTACACGTATTTTTTAAACCACTTGATACAACTTTGCTAAAAAACTAATTGATAAATTTAGGGTGGTACTGCAGTACTTGTGTGAATACATGAACAACTCAAGTCAATCAATTCATATATGCACCATGAACAAACATTTATGTAGTGCTTATGTACAGGAACTAGTCACCATGGCTACAGGTATACTTGAGAGATAATTATTCACCCACTTAAAGGATAATCCCATCTATCATTTTTTTTTTTTTCCATCTATCATTTTAAAATGAGTTTTGGGGGATGTGTCTCATGATTTTCCTGTAGTAAAGAAGTACACGGGATGATTTATGACATAACTATGCCATGTGTGAGCATCCCTCAGATAGCTGTGATGAAAACAAATGCTATGATATATATTTTCACCACTCAGGAAGCATGAATCATTAGAACATAAATAAATTTTCCCATTTCAAAATGTATTCATGTTATCCCAAGAGTTGCTGCTTCCACCTGAATTCCCCATCACTTCTGAATGCTCACAGTTTTCCTTTGATGTTATCAAAGCAGCTGAACCTCAGAGAACCTGGGGAACAATACTCATGACTTTCCGTATTGGCTCCTCTCCCCGACAATCCAGCATCATCCCATTTTCACTTTAGCTTTCATGAAGCAATCTCATTCCCAGTGGGAGTGGCTGAGATCACCCTCCCATTCCCCATAGTTAAACCTATCAACAGTTTCATGACAAATGCTCTCCCTGCACCAAAAACAAAATTGAGATGACTTCAGACCAAGACCTTAGAAGAAAGAAAGGCAGAGTTAATTCCCCAAACTGCAATAATTTTCATTTGCTGAATATTTTATCTCAGATGAATCATTTTATTTGTTGTAGTCACTTTCTTCTTAGTTTGATAAGTTAATTTAGACTGTATCAGCTCAATTTGAGCTGAATTACTGGGGGTTTTGTAATTGCTTTCTTGGTTCTAACATTATCGTATAAATGACGTCTCACATTGAATTTAAGTCAGCAAGTATTTTGGAGGATCATATTATACAGAGAGCATGGACATGCTCTATGAGATGCTAGTTATAGCAAAGTTGAAGATAATAAACCAATTCCTTGATCCTAATGATACAGGATATGGAGAGGAAGATTATATACTTGTAAATAAATGAAATCTTAGAAAGATAAAGTTTCCCTTGAATATGTTTATTTTGCAGAATTAGGAAAATTTTAGAGAGAGAAGTAGCATTTATGATGAGTTTTTATTTAGAATATTAGAATATTTTAGAATATTTATTAGCATAGCGTGGTGTGCTCAGCTGTGTGTGACTCTTTGCAGCCCCATGAACTATAGCCTGTCAGCTCCTCTATCCATGCGATTTTCCAGTCAAGAATACCGGAGCAGGTTGCCATTTCCTCCTCTACGGGATCTTCCTGACCCAGGGATCACAAACCTCCATCTCTTGTGTCTCCTGCATTAGTAGGCGGATTCTCTACCACTGAGCCACCTGGGAAGCCCTAGAATGTTTATTATTGCACATTTAACCTGTTAAACCTAAAGATACTCAAGGGTAAAGACTATCTTAGTTATCTGTGTACCCTAGAAACAATCAAGTTGTTAGGAGAGGATCATAAATATATCTTGACTGGAATAAATACTATAAGATTGATTGTGCTTCTTATTTAGGAAATATGTTCCTAAGTTACAAGGATTTTTACCAGCACTTATTTACAATGTTTAATAACCCTTGTACAAGACTGATGCAGGGACTGAAAAGTTAAAACATAATCAGAGTTGAATGAGACTGAATAGGAACCACTCTATCGACTAATAAATCATGAGTTTGAAGAACCTGAATGAGGTATTCGGTCTTTCTGAGCTTCCAACTTGTCCACTGAGATTAGAAGTAACAAAATGTGGTACACAGGGTTTGGGGATGATTTTAAAACATTAAGCCTTTCAAAAAGCAAAAATTTAAAATACGATTCATTCAATATATGAAGTTGAATTAGACTCAGCAAGACTCATATTTCAAAAAAAAATTTTATTAATAATAATAGCACATGTGAATTGAATGTTGATTGGGCATCAATGTCAAAAATACTATATTTTCATTAATCTTCAAACCAACATCAACTCTTAGAAGTAGAGATAAAGAGACTTCGTATATAAAAGTACTTCATGGTATTTATTTGCCTAAGCCTGGAAGTGGAAGAGACAGGCTTTGAGCCCTCACTCTCCAAATGCAAACTATTACCCAGTGAAATGAACAACTGTAAACTTCTGAATCGAGTAAGAATACAAGGTTTTAATTTGCCTTCTGCTAGGGAAGATGTTTTTCCTCCTAGTTCTTTGAAGGGCACTGTCTTTCCCTTTAAAAGAAGGTTTCCCTTTCTTCGACGAAGCCTTCAGCTCTGGCTTCCACCTCTGTCTTGCCTTCTCCATAAGGGAGAAAGATTCATCTGGTTAAATGAGGTTGAGGAATAAGGGTGTAGGCCAGGTTTGCTGATAATACAGGCTCCTTCCTCCACACAGTCCCCCTACACAGCGTGTTCTGCCTCTGCCTGGCAGGTTTGCTGTTGCCCTGATGCTCTGTGACAAGGTGAGTAAGGTTCATTCAGGGGCAAAGAGTTGGAAACCTGGATTCAGCCTTGGTTCCAAGCGATCTGAATTAATTCTGATACCTTGATGCCTATCAAATTGCATGTTTATTTATCAGTTGGTTCAACATACGGAGATATAGGTATGATTAGCCATTAATTTCAAATTCCAACACGTGAAACTTGGCCAGTTATATGGGCATTTTTCCATTATTCTTGCAACTTTATTTCTTATAGTTACCACTTTGATGCATTTAAATTCATTTCAGTGCAGACACTAGAAGAAAAAAATCCAGGAATTTTCTTCCAAATGATTATCAGCTTTCCCAATATGATTCATTAAATAGTTTACATTTTTTCTTAATAAGTTTAATGACAGCTTTTTAAACTCCACTTGGAAAATGGACCATAATGGATGCATAAAACTTTTGTATCCAGAATCCATTTTTTTCTCTTTCTCTAAGTTTATCTTAAAAAACATAGATACAGATAGAATATGGTCTGAGTATAACTAAATTGTCACTGAAGAAAAAATCAAGAGGATGAGAGCTTAATACCTCACATGGTGGGAGAGTCAGGGGTTTAAGATAAAGAGGGTCTCTGGAGTCTGTCAAATCCTAGTTCTACATTATCAGACACCTAATCATCTAATCTTTAACTCATTTAATATCACTAAGCCACAGCTTCACATCTATAAAACTGAATAATAGTACTTCATTATAGGATTGATCTGAGAATCAAATTTATTAAAGAATAAAAAACTTATCACCATGTTTAATGTACTGACACAATAAACATTAAGTGGTCACTTGGTGTTTTTGCTATTATTATTATATTAATCATCATGACTTATTAACCAGTTACTGATTTTTCCATAGATAATAGAATAAAAAAAGTAATTTAGAGTTTGGTAAGAAAGAACCCAATACAAAAGGATGAACTTTTAAGCTGTAAAACGTGTTAACCATTTTAATAAAAATGTTTTAATTGTTTTTCATCAAGCTCATTTTAAAATAGGATCAATAAGCCATCAATATCTTTAGATTATTTAAGCAAGAGAGGGAGTACTTACCCATGATCTCTCCAATTAGTAAAAGCATGTTATGACTTTATACAGTACTCACCATGGTAAATTTATTTTGTTGTTTTGTCTTGTCATAATTGATAAAGTAAAAGATGGCATTTCTAGAATAAAATTTATGTCATATTAACATTCCAATGAACTCTTATTCTTTCCTCCTAAAACATTTTTGATTTGAGTACTGGTTATAACCTTTCTCAACACCCAACAACCATTACTACTTACTATCCTCGTGTTGTTATTGCTCAGTCACCAAGTCATGTCTGACTCTCTGTGATCTCATGGACTGCAGCACGCCAGGCTTCCCTGTTCTTCACTATCTCCAAGAGTTCGCTCAAACTCATGTCCATTGAGTCAGTAAGGCTATCTAACCACCTCGTCCGCTATCGCCTCCTTCTCCTCCTGCTCTCAGTCTTTCCCAGCATCAGAGTGTTCCAATGAGTGGGCTCTTCAAATCAGGTGGCCAAAGTATTGGAGCTTCAGCTTCAGCATCAGTCCTTCTAATGAATATTCAGGGTTGATGTCCTTTAGGATGGACTGGTTGGATCTCCTTGCTGTCCAAGGGACCCCCAAGAGTCTTCTCCAAACCACAGCTCAAAAGCATCAATTCTTTGGCGCTCAGTCTTCTTTATGGTCCAACTCTCATTCACACATGACTACTGGAGAAACCATAGCTTTGATTATATGGACCTTTGTCGGCAGAGTGATGTTTCTGCTTTTTAATATGCTATCTAGGTTTGTCATAGCTTTCCTTCCAAGGAGCAAGAGTCTTAACTGTGGTCAATTCAGATTTAGAAGTTAAGTGACTTGTCACTACCTTGGCTCCTAACTACCAAAGACATTCTAAAATTGAGAGTTGGTTGCTAAGAAATATAGCTTTACTTTTTTTTTTTCCCCCAGTGGGTTTTGTCATACATTGATATGAATCAGCCATAGATTTACACGTATTCCCCATCCCGATCCCCCTTCCACCTCCCTCTCCACCCGATTCCTCTGGGTCTTCCCAGTGCACCAGGCCCGAGCACCTGTCTCATGCATCCCACCTGGGCTGGTGATCTGAGAAATATAGCTTTAAAGGAATATTTCTGGTATCTTTTGTTTATGTTAGATTAATGCAAAGCATGATATATTTCCAGTTGATGACTAAAATAAAATCCAACTGTGAAAGGAAAGCAATCAGAAACTATTCTCGTGTTCAGATAATACGAGGTGAACCTGCGTTTCACCTTATTCTGTGTTAATACCTGTTTGAAATTGCACAGTAAATTATGTAATTGAGAAATTCAGAACCAGGCATTTTAAATAATAATATGTAGCAGTTGTCAAGGTAACTTGGGAAGGGTATTGAGGAATTTTTTTAAGTAAAAGGAAATGGGGACATTTTTATTTATTGTTGTTGGTGTCATGTTTGTGCTGTTTGCTTTGTCCTGATCCCACAGAATGCAAAATGTGATACATTTCCAATCAGTGACTACAACAAAATATTTCCTCAGACTTTAAAGGAAGCAATCTGAAAATGTTCTGGTATTCTTTAATACTCTATAATATAAGCATATTCTGTTAACACATGTGCCTGTTAACTTTTAGCTGAATTAAAAGCAAGGCAGAAAAAGGAGAATTCTGGGAGAGAATACTATAAAGCTACAAAACTGAATAAGATGATGATTGAACAGACCGCTGAAGCATCATACAATCTGCATTTTTATAAAAATCAAACCTTGGGCAAAATTTCAAACTGCTGAGATGCTACTGGATACTCATATGTCTATGTTGCTTTATTATTTTAAGGAAAGCACGCATAGCACTTTCTACGTGCCAGGCCTCATCCTATGTTCTGTATCCACTTAACTCATTCGATCCTCAGGACAACCCTGTAGACTAGGGCCTATAATTGTCCTCACATTTCAGGTGGGAAAACTGAGTGATGAATAGATTAACTAACTCATTCATAATGTAAGATAGGAAATGCCACAACTACAATGTAAACCAATCAAGCTTGCTTTCAAAGTCTACTCTCTTGACCATGCAGTTTCTCTTCTTGTGGGAAGGTCTGGAGTCCTTTTATTTTCTAAGCACAAGTCTAATCAAAGTAGAAATGTATTCTAGTCTCCAATCTGTGCTTGCCCTTTTGTGGATTTTGAGGGCAGAATGCTTGTGTTTCCTACTGGGAGAGCTGTGGAAGAGCATTCTTGCCTCCTTGGTTTCAGAATATGTTCAGTTCCACCCTTCAGAGTTGGAAGAGAAGAACTGAGCTGATTGGGTCTTTGGGGACTTTTTTTTGTTTGTTTTACCAGCTTTAGCACAGCTGACTTCTGCACCTTCAAAAGCACATCAGACCCACAGGAAGCCTCAGCTTGGGTGTTTTAAAGAACCACTGCTGACAGAGAAAGTCGTGTTTGTTATCTATGCGTCTCGTCATAAAACAAGATATTCTGGGGCCAGTGATAAATGCTTTTGTAGAGCATAATAATGCAATTTGGCTGGTCTTCTTCAAAGGAATTTAGACAATGAAATTAATTGTACACATCAGAGTGAAAATAAAATCATTCCTAAAAAGAACAAACAAAATAGAACAAATGAAATGCAAATGAATTTAAGACAACTGTCTTTATGAGTTTTTTCTCCTCATATTTCTTATAATAATTGCCAAAGCCCTAGGTTTAAAATTGATACTATAAGATTTTGGTGGATAAACCCTAAGCATGCTACCTAGAGGTACAGAAAAACTTAACAGAAATTATTCTAAATATAAAGACCTTGTCCACTCATATTAGTAAATTTAAATTAAAATATCTGTAGTGTTACCATATATTTAACTCTTTCATCTTTCCAGTCTAGAGTTGAAATATTTAAGCACAGACAGAAAAATATTAATTCTCTTGGTACAGAGAACAAGAACAAAGAAAAAAGTAGCTTCAAGGGTTTTAACAAAAGCACAAATATGGTAGATAATTATAAAATTGAGGTCATGAAATTCTTTACTGGATGTCTTGGAATCGAGGCTTCAGGGTTCTGGGCTGGTTTAAGGCTTTCTGCCTGATTTCCTAGAGATTCTATTTAAGGTGGAGTTTGAGGCTGAGAGGCAAAGAAGCTTCCTGGAGCTGGAACTTTTGAAAGAATAGTTGAGGTTGAATGGAGGCAACTAAAATCAAAGGCTGGTTTCTAATGTAGATTTGCTTGGCTTTCATCCTCAAGTGTGAATTTAAATATTCCACCCTCAAAACAGGGATTTATTTGCATGCAATCTCACAGCATCTTAAGATCAGGACCAAATCACAGCGTGTATATGTGCATGTGTATGTGTGTGTATGTGAGAGAGAGTGAAAGAGAGAGAAAGTGCAAAAAAAGAATTATCATTTCTTCTCAAGAAAATAAGTCTTAGGGCCTAGCAGTATTCAGGACTGCATGATGAAATTATCTCTCAGACTTACTGAGAGCATTCGACGACATTTTTCAATGCCACCACTTCATGTGACAAGGGTCAAGCACTGGCCAATCGGTGATCCCTTCCTAGTCAAGAACTTGCACATGGTCACTGGGTGAGGGCCTGAGGGTTATTATAAAGAAGAAAGTCACTGACGTTAAACTTCCTAACCGAGCCTCAATCACCTTTCTCACCAGCCCCCACCACCCCAGGGACCCTGGCCCCTCATCAGTGGAGTATGTGATGGCAGAAGGGATTTCCCCCAACGCAGGACTCACTGGAGTGACTGCGGGCATGGAGTGACTGCTGTCTTCCCCAGAAACCTCTCCAATCTGGAGTGAATTTCAGTCATTTACCAAACACACTCCACATAAATTATTCCAAACCATGTTTACTTACTTGGGACTAAAATCCTGTAGATGGGCAAAGCACACATGGCCACAGAAAGAAAAAAAAATCCTGACTGGAGCCCAGCCTGGTGAACACAACTTTTCCTTCTCCATGAAGTTAAGTCCAGGTTTTAACCCTCTGGCATCAGATGTGGCCACACAACAGAATATATTAAATTAAGAGACTTTTCCTTTTTTGGTCAAAGACATGTAAATAAATGATTAGGAAAAACAAAGCTAATATGAAAAAGAGATTCACAGATGAATTTATCAAGAACAGAAGGAGAGTTCTATAGTTCTTAAAAATTACGTCCCAAGCTCTTTCTCCTATAAGTTTATACTCAACAACAACAATGATGGGAACTTTTTCTCCCAATCTGACTATTCAATTTTAGAGATTTCTTGGGTGCTTTAATGCAAACACTATCTAAGGGAATTGGTAATAGAAAAGTTTCTCTTTCAGGTAATAAGATGCTTTTCTACTCGATTCTTTAGCTCATTCAACTTGAGGTTTCTAGGACCATATTACTAACTCACAAGACTGTTGTGAGACTTAATTAAGCCACATTTGCAAGATCTGTCAAGATGTTCACATAAAAGATGCTAAGAAAAAATCAAATCTGGTATTATAACAGAGGGCCTCCAAAGGAGACCTCATTCTATTAATATTTTTTTCTTAATTCTAACCCAAACTCAGTGTTTGACCAATTCCACTCTGGAAATACCTAGATAATGGAATTCTGATATGTGTGATCTGATTTCTTCTGACTTGCTTTTAGTATTGCATTCTTACCAGATTGTCATTAACACAGTACCCCAGGATTATAGCATTTTCTGTATACCATTTTTTGTTTGGAGGAACATTTGTTCAAAGCAAACAAACCACCCAAGAACCTCAGTCTGGTAGGTAAGAAAATACCTATCTTCCTGTTGTGCTGTAACAGGGACATCAGCTCATCTTCAGTTTTGACTGTTCTTCCTATTTTCCAGATCATCAGTGTCAGAGACAACTTGCTCTTGTCCTTTATTTGGAAGTTGTCTGCAACTACAACCTCCAAAATCCTTTGTGGCAGCCTTCAGGTCTGCTCGGATTAGTTACCTTGTTGCACCATTTCCAATCATTTTGGCTCTGTGTCATCCAGGCCAGCATTATTTCTAAGGTCCATCAGTTTCCCATCCCAAGTCATTGAAGCTCTTATTTCCCATCAAAGGATTCTAAGAACATGCTCAGCATGAGAGGCATTGTGCAAGGTTGCAACCCTCAGTAATTTTACCATGTTAAATTCCCTAGGGCAGGTGTCAGCTACTGTACTTCCTAGACCCCACCATACAAGGAGCACAGCCCCCCATGAGTGGCTGTGATGGCAGAAGGGTTTTTCTTCTACCTCCTATTCACTGTAGAGACAGCAGGCAAAAGTCCTGTGTGCTTGCCCAAGAAGGCATCACCACATGGATTTGAGTTTTCATCCTTTTTTCCCTTTGCCCTTGACATACAGAAAAGGAAGGTGGCATGTAGGTCAGAATCAAATACATAATAAGCCATCAATTGATGTTTATGATGATGAATCATGTAGTCAACAAATCTTGTTGAGTCCCTCCTATGTACCAGATAGTATTCTCAGAACAGGGGGTACTGTGGTAAGAAAAACAGATACAACCCTGCCCTTGTGGAAGGTACAGTCTTATGTGGGGAAAGGACAAAAATGATCCTCAAACTCAAAGCACAACCAGCCGGTTTCAGCAAATCATACCGAAGACCCAGCAATTCTCAACAGTAAAACTTTTGACACTTCAGCCCTTCTTCCCCAGACAACAGCTGTAATTCTCTTGGACTTTAGCTGTAAATTCTCACTGTTCTAATACAGAAGCATCCAGAAACACTTCTGTTTGAACCCTGCCCAAGGATCGCTTAAGACAGAAGCTTCTATGGCCTCTGGATTTGAAGTTAATATACAGCATGTCATGGCCCTGTCACTTGAAGGACTCAAGAGAGCCCAGAATTTGACTAGGAGAATGGCCTGGCCATTTATTGAGTCCTTCCTCAGAGCCTGTGTTCCTTCACTGCATCTTCACTCCTCTGTCACCGAGGCTGCTCAGCAGGCGATGGCCTTGACACGTTCGTACTTAATGATTACTGTGGTTCCTACAACACTTCATCAACTCTTTGACTAAAGTCAAGATTGACTGTGTCACCCTTACTACCTTTATCTATCAATTCAGTTGTCTATTTAAAAAAGAAGAAGAAAAAATGTGTGTCTGGGAGGGTTTATTTTTAAAGACTTCAGTTAATGATCTCAGAGTCATTTCTCTAAAATGATCAGAAGCCATTTCTCCTTTTTCCTGTAACTTTGCAAGCAAACTACCCCTGGGGTGATGCCTCATTGTATGTTTCCTAGATACACACGAGGTTTGACAGCACCTACTTGAGCAGGAGCTTGCCAGCACGTTATGGTGCTCAAAGAACCCTCACCTCCTAGCATCTTCTTGCATGTCCATGGCATTCAGCTACAAGGGGAAACTTTATCTTTGATTTTTTTTTTTTTTTTTGGTAATTGTCAGGGGATAATGTGTTTAGCTGAGACCGCATTTTTCATCAGAAGTAGGGCTTCTCAATTCTATGGAAAGCCACACTGGCATATTTTAGGATTAATTTCCTAGTAACAATGGATTTAATACAAAACATTCTTCTATTGTAGCAAAGAAAAAAAGCCAAAGGGAGCAATATGCATTTTGCAGATTCTGCCAAACAAGGCAATGTTTGTTTATGCTTTAGAGAAAATAAATTAATGTTTTGTTTACATTTGCATACATCTTTCTAAAACACATGCATACACAAAACACAGTTGCTGTTGTGTTATTATTAATATTTTTATGGGGCCTCTTCCTGTCAGTCCATATGGCTTTGTCTGCATGGCTTTACCTTTCTACCCTAAGAATGAATCTTAGAGCCCTCCTTAACCTGCCATGACCCATGTGACCAGGCAAAGATCCTAGAGAGCACTGATTTCTGCTCTGGATTGACATCACCACCACAGTTCATGGAGAATATTATATATATCCCATAAGATTTACATGAAAACTTCACCCAATGAAACAAATTTGATAAAATCTTTCTAAACAGTTACTTAGACTGAACAAGTGACCATTTTCAAGGCTTGGACAATGTAAATTAACAGAAAACATTCTCATCCCTTTAAAGAACCTGACCTAAATGTCTACTCAGCCTTAGGTTTTATTCTAAAGGCCTTTTTTTCTCTATATATACCAGAAAGTCCTCTTTCTGATACTTCTTTGCCTTAACATAGCCCTAAAGTAAGAGAGCACATTTTTTGCCCCTATTACTTTCTTAACGCTTTTTCCCCTGTACAATTCCAATTTGGTCACAAGTGTGTGAACAAAACACACTAATTGGCTATTATTTATATTTAAAAAATTTTTAACATGTAACATTTTTCTTCCTTTCTCCTACTTTTCATTTTCCCTTCGTATTTTTGCTTTCTTGTTTTTTAACACATATGTACATGTATTTGCATATAGAAATGGCAACACACTCTAGTATTCTTCTCTGGAAACTTCCATGGACAGAGGAGCCCAGCAGGCTATAGTCCACTGGGTCACAAAGAGTTGGACACGACTGACCACATGTACATGCACACACACACATAGGCATATTTATAGGCTTAAGTTTGCTTATGATTTATTTGTGTATAAATATAAAAATTTATTTATTTCTAACCCTATCCACTGAGAGGGCCACAAAGGAACAATACCCCAATAACACTGATTACACTAGACACCCAGATCTTGGTTTCTAAATACCCTCCTCCACAAACAGGAATCTGGGTTGTTTGGAGCAATAACTGATTTCAGAGCTATGACAGGCAAAGTACAAAATAAACTTGAAACTACTTGTGATCAAAATGTGAGGAAATGCTCAAACAATGATAGAAAAATGTCAAAAAAACACAAGGAGGGACTACTGTTGGACATCAGGAAGAGTGTGAGCATCAAAGTAAGAAATGATAATAATGAAATACACCAATCAAATGAAGTCAGAATTTTTGAGTCCATACTGATATAAATATAAGTGGGAGAAGCAAGAGTTCTTTCTTAAAATAAAAAACCATCCAGAGGCTTCCCTGGTGGCTAAAGAATCCACCTCCTATGCAGGAGACAAGGGTTCGATCCCTGCTCTGGGAAGACCCCACATGCCACGGAGCAGCTGAGCCTGCGCACCACCACTGTTGAGCCTGTGCTCGAGAGCCCAGGAACTCCAACCACTGCAGCCCGCGTGCTCTGGAACCCACGCTCTGCAACAAGAACAGCCTCCGCAGCGAGAAGCCTGTGCACCGCAACTCAAGAGTAAGCTCCCGCCTGCCACAGCTAGAGAAAGCCTGGAGCACCCAGGCTTATAAATAAGTAAATAAATAAAAATTTTAAAAACAAGAACACCAACTAATAAATATAAAAGAAATGGTGGAAGTAGAAAATTACCATTAAGTAACTATCACAGATCAAGCAGGAGGTAGACATCATTGAAGCCAGAAGATTATGTAATCTCAGAATATTTTCCTGCAAAATGATAGGCAATTACAAAGGAAAATGTTGACATGATGAGGGGGAAATCTGCCAGACACCAATATGGCCAAATGATAAGTTTTACATCGCCCAAGGTGTGATGTACAAATATTATGCACCCCTGATACAGTGTGCTGAAGAAAACTCAGCATCTTTCCTGTAGTACTTCCGCCAAAAGAGTATGATTTGGCCTGGTCATGAAGAAACAACTTGACAACTGGTCAAGGACATAAAAGGCAGTGAAAGACCATAGAACTGTCCCAGTTTGGAGGAGACCAAAAAGATGTGACAGCTAACTGACATGAGAGTTCCTGGAAGGGATCTTAGACTTCATTGGCAGAACTTCATTGGGACAAGTGACAAAATTTGAATTGGGTCTGTTGATTGAATGATTGGATCATTGCAGTGTTGGTTTCCTGGCTTATAGGTCTGCATGATGCTTATGTAGGTGAGTGGCCTTTATTTGGGGAAATACACACAGGAGATTTTAGAATGGTTAGGGCTTGTTGTTGTTATTTTCTTTCTTTTTCTGGCCTCACTGTATGGTTTGTGGGATTTTAGTTTCCAACCTGGGATCAAACCTGGGTCCTCTGGCAGTGAGCGTGCAGAGACCTAATCACTGGACCACCAGGGAATTCTCAGGGCTTTGTGTTTTCAATTTGTTCTCAAATGATTTAGAATACCAGTGTTAATGGGGATACCAATGCACCTGTGTGTGAGGATAAGGGGAAAGTAGAGATAGAGACACAAGGAGATAGAGAAAGAGAAGGTGCCAAAGCAAATGCTTTAAATAACAAAATTGGGGAACCTAGGTGAAAGGGATATGGAGTTCTGTACTTTTCATGTAACTCTTCTACAAATTTGAAATTATTTAAAATAAGTTGTTTATTTAGTTATCTCAGACAGGTTTTCAGTTTTATTTACATTGTCTTCTCCTGGCCTGTGGTAGAAAATGGGGACAATACCTGAAGACTCTAATAGATGCTCCTATAAACTGAAAATGTGTTTGTAACCCATACTTAATGTAGAAACATCAGAGGAGCCCTCTTGACCTCTCATATCTTTCCTTAGAGTTCAAAAGAAAAAAGGAATAGATTGTTTTGCATGGATAGGAATTTCCTCTTTCTACTTATTGGTGTAGAGTGGGCTTCCCTGGTGGCTCAGGGGTAAAGAATCTACCTGCCAATGCAGGAGATACAGGTTTGATTCCTGGGTCAGGAAGGTCCCCTGGAGGAAGAAATAGCAACCCACTCCAGTATTACTGCCTGGGAAATCCCATGGACAGAAGCACCTGGAGGACTACAGTCCATGAGGTCACAAAAGAGTCAGACACGACTGAGCAAGTAAACAGCAACAGCTCATTGGTGTCACTCTGTTCCTACAGAGGAGTCTATAATATTCTGATTTATAACATTTAGTGCCCACTGTGCACTTAGTAAATCATTACCATGTGGTTTGTTGTCTTTTCAGTATTCTCCTGCAGAGTAAGGTGAAAATGCCTGGACTCTGAGTCAGACACACAAGATTTCAAATTCTTGCTCTCATTTGTTTCTAGTTGCTTCTTTAATTGAGTCTCAGTTCCTTGGTAGGGTTATTGAGAGGATTAAATATATTTAATATATGATTTGGGCCCACAGCAGTGACTGGGTGGTAAGGGATTCAATGGGTAATAGTGATTCTTACTGCTTTTTAACATGTTATTACTTTTGCTCAGAGATGATAGACACAATGAACTGGAACGAGTTGAAAATTGTGTAGTACAGAGACCCTGAATATCAAGTAGTTGGCTTTGGGGAAGAAAGGAGAGAGAGAATATGTGAGCCAACAACAGACAAACTATTTCATTCCATACACCTTGGCTGCCATCATCATTATCATTACCATCACCGTGAAGAGCATCAGGATTTTATCACTAACATTCATGCCACACTTGCTCTGTACCTATAGCATCTTATCTAATTCCTGCTACAGCACTCTGAGATAGTGTCTATTATTCTCCATCTTTTATAGAGAGGCTAAGTAACTTGTTCAAAGTCATCTAGAGAGTAGTCAAATCTAGACAGCCTGACCCAAAAGTTGACCATTCTAGTATGCTATATGCCTAAGGAAGCTCCCCCTGGTGTGTCTTCCTACATCCAAATGGAAATTAGATAGTTATATCTGAGTCTTGGATCTCATGTTAATTTTCTGGCTTTAAGATTCTTGAGGTCCATTGGAAAATGTTGACACCCAGAGATCAACAATGGCCTTCCATGGAATAAAAAAAAAAAAATTAATAATCTAAACAGAAGCCTGAGAGATGCCTGGAGTACGTCAGGGGTCCATTCTAAGCTATGTGCAGCTGGCCACTACACTTGGCCCTGATGGCTCAAACTCTAATATTTGGAAGTAGATTCCAACTTGACAAAGGCAGACGTTTCGTCTTCTTTGTACCTACAGGGTCATTTCCTTTACTAAGAATGGACACATACAAGGGAGGAGCTAAATAGTTGGTGAATGAGTGGATGAACACTTTTGCATCCTTTAGTGACCCTCAGCAAGTACCTGTGTCATCACTGCTATTTAACCATGAATGCGTTTCTCTACCTCTTTGCCTCAGTTTCCTCACCTGTATAAACTAGAGATAAATAGTTATAAACAGGGCTTCTCAGGTGGCTCAGAGGTAAAGAATCCACCTGCCAATGCAGGAGACATGGGTTTGAGCCCTGGATCAGGAGGATCCCCTGGAGAAGGAAATGGCAAACCACACCAGTTATTCTTGCCTGGGAAATCCCATGAACAGAGGAGCCTGGTGGGCTACAGTCCGTAGGGTCACAAAGAGTCAGCGACTTAGCAACTAAAACAACAATAGTTGTATATGCTTCATAGGACTATTTGAGGATTAAATAAATGTATACATGAGTAGTACTTGTAAAACAGTGTCTGGCATGCCATGTTGGTTATTATTATTTTTATTATTTACCATAAGTCCCTAAAGACTACTCAATACAGTCCTCAACAAGTGCCAAATTTACTTCTAGTGAGTGGTTTCCCTGACAGTGACTTATAAGGTATTTAGACCTATCAGAACATGTACATTATCATCTCTCCATTTTACCAAGCATTGATGTCACACCTACTGGACAAGACCAGTATTGCATTCCCCACTCAGCCTAGAAAGTTTCTAATCCACTGGCACATTTCACAAGTCATTATAAGCAGCTCCATAAATGATACCAATCTTCTTTCACCTTTGGATGTATATGGTTTCTTAACTTTCCATATTTCAAGCCTTGGCTGATAGTTTTCTGCCAATTACTTTTTCTTCTTTTCCCAAAAGGTCTTCATTAATTTCTAATTGTAGACTTTCTTATCTGCGTTTTTCTTGTTTAAATAAAATTAGAAATATAAATGGTCAGGAATTTTGCCATTTTGTATTCATCATATTGCCATGGCCTTTCTTGTTTAATGTTTAGAATATATTTCTTCCTCCATTAACACTTAATCATATTCACTAAAATTAACTCCTTGAGTCCTTGCATCTTTCCTCCACTTGTTTTAAATACATACTAAGTTTTTAATCCCCTTATAGTTTTTATCCTATTCAGACCATTTTTAAGCTAAAGATAATTTGAGTTCTTCATCTAACACATCTAACATTTTCCTTCATTAATTTCAAGAATATTTACAACTATTTTCTTCAATAACAGTACCTGTCTTGTTCCAATATTTAAGAGATTAAGTTCTTACTCTTGATGCATGACTTGTATTACATAATCCAAAATTTCCATTCTAAAAATGGCTGGTGCAACAAATCAACTATGATGAGCACATATTAAGAAAAATTTTTTAAAGATATACACAATAAAAGAGACGACAAAACAATTATCTCCCCAAACTAGTACAAACAAAATAGGATATGACTCACAGGGCTGTTATGAAGATTAATTTATTCATTAACCCTTTCTCGCTCTCTCTCTTTTAAAGTAAATATAGGTCTATACATATTCCCCAAAACAGACTGTTCCTGATGTATTCAATCATTCAATCATTACCTATACCTTGACCTTATTTCTTTGGATTCTTACAAGTTGTCTAGGCACTGTTGAAAATGTCTAAAACACCATAGTGAGATCATAATCTCACAATCCCTATGTCAGTTCCCCAAGTCAGAACGTCAATTACACTAAATTTCCATGCATTGGGTTCTACTGGCGGTTCTAATTATATCTTTTATGACTAGAAGAGCTTCTGAGATTGCAGATTCCCTTTTTTTTTTTTTTTTCAGGTACTTGAAAAGTGCATAGGTCCTAGGCATTATATTTAGATAATTGTGTCCAATAACCAAAATGGCCCATTAGCTCTATGTTGGGAAAATTAGACTCTTAATAAATGTACTGCTGGTGTGTTAATTTTAATAGAAACAATCTCCAACACTCATAGTAAAGAATAATGTTTAATTATACATTAAATATAGAGTGCTAATAGACAAATATCTAGTAGAAAGGTGTTTCCATTCTTTTTGTATTCGTGGTATAGGTCATTTGTGTAATTTTACTTTTGATCTTGTTTTTCCATTTTATGTTCTGAGGCTTTGCAATGCATCTCATTCAACATAGATTTGGAATCTATTGCAAAAATCAATTTGTACACATTGATTCTGGCTCCTGGTCCTCTAAGCAGACTTTCTGCCTTGAAGGAAGAAAGGAAAGAGAGAGAGAAAGAAAGAAAAAGAAGGGAGGAAGAAGGAAGGAAGGAGGGGGACGGGAAGTAGAGGGAAGGGGGAGGGGAGGAGAGGGAAGAAGAGAGGAAAAGATAACAAGCTGACTACCATTTATTAAGCATGTACAGAGGGTATTACATTCCAGCAATTTTGTTAATCACTTTGCCTATATCATTGAGTTTAATCTACACTATGAATTTGTGAGACTTAGAGCAGTTATGTAAATTGCCCAGAGTGACACAACTATTAAGCGTCAAATCTAGAATTCAAATCCATGTCTACTGATCAAATCTGGTATGCAATCATTTCACGCTTCAATCTTTCCTGCAAACAGAGAGTAACTAACCTTTCTATTTGATTTTGCTTTTTTCTTACAAGAGGAATTACGATCATCTCTCATGTCCTACTAAGAAAAGACCATCATGAAGGGAGAGGTAGCAGATGAAGACAGAGATGTAGGCAGGAGCCAATTCATGGCAGACATCCATGGCAGGCTAAGGAGTTTGGACTTCATCCTGTAGACAACAGGGTCATGGAAAGATTCTAAGCAAGAGTGACATCATGAAATTCGAGTTATAGAACCATCTTTCTAGCAGGAAGCCCTATACAGGGCTGATTATGATGGTACAATCTGGAAACAAGGCCTCTGCTCTAATCTAAGTAAGTAGGTGCTAACCCTCACAGGAGGAACAGGGTCAAGTTGTTGGCGGTACTTGGAGTGAATTCAGTAGAACTTGGTGGTTGGATGGAGTCACCGATGTAATGGACATGAACTTGGGCAAACTCTGGGAGATGGTGACAGACAGGAAAGCCTGGCGTGCTGCAGTCCATGGGGTCAAAAAGAATCGTACATGACTTGGTGACTGAACAACAACAACAGAGACTCATTAGATTTGGGTAGTGAGGGAAAATGAGGAGTCATGAAGGACTCGCAGATTCCTGACTTGGGTGTCCAGGCGGAGATGACAACGCCAGCAGTGGAAATAGAGCAGAGAAGTACCCTTGCCATAGAGAAGTCTCTTCTGACCTCTCACCTCTGCTCACTTTCTTTTGCAATTAATTCCCCAAACATATCTCCTCTACCTGAAATCCTAACAACTGTTCAAGGGGCAGTTCAAATGCCACCTTCTCCAAAAAGACTTGCCTTGACTATATGAGAGAGAAGCAATCTCCGAACTCCTAGTAAACTTATTGGTATAATCAATTGGATGAGCACCACATTCTGCCATGTCTGAGATTCACCTGGGAATATTCTCATAGTTTACAACATCTCTTAGGATTGAAACTACATCTATTCTTTGCTTATCTGTATCTTCAATTAATATATTTTTAATGTATAAATTAAGTCCCAATGATTTTAAATAGGAGAAGTAAAACATAGTCTTAGATATTTTTTAAAGAATGTAGCAACTATCACAATATTGGAAGCACTCTGAAAGTAGGCAACATGTTGTATACCTTTTATAAACTGTTTTCTCAAAGCCACAACCCAACTTAGTGCTTATCTCAATGCTAAGAGGGGGGCTTTCCTGGTGGCTCAGTGGTAAAGAATCCGCCTGCCAATACAGGAGACCACGGTTCAGTTCCTAGGTTGGAAAGAGACCCTGGAGAAAGAAATGGCAACCCACTCAGGTATTCCTGCCTGAGAAATCCCATGGATGGAGGAACCTGGTGGGCTACAATCCGTGGGGTTGCAAAGAGTCAGATACAACTTAATGACTAAACAACAATGCTAAGCACCAAATATGAGCCCATTCATATATGTATAAACACTTTGATGTGGATGGCATCTCTTTATCTTTTTTTCTCTTCTCCAGTCCCTCTATGGTATTTATCTTTTAAGGATGGCATCTTAGCAACAAACATGATCTCAGCAGATTTTGTTGATTTAAATATAGTCATAACCTCCTTCACTCAGATGCACAGTTATCATCTTGCCAACCTCCTATAGTCTTTGCATTTGTACAAGGACATTTGAGTGCTTTCATTTTTTCCCATCTTTCATCATATGCTACAAGAAAATTTAATCTTCTGCCCATTTTTTTTTTAAGCTGCTAGCCTGCCAGTTTTGGCAGAGCAAGCTAGGAAAGAGAGTCTGGCAACAAAAAGGCACCGAGCAGCAGACAAACCTTAAGGTCTGCAAAGTAGTGATGCTCTTCAACCTGTTGTACTGAGTGTGAAATTAGATCCTATCAATGTCACACTCACCCCCAGAGCAAATGTCCCCTTGTGACAACTACATGCTGTGCTTCGAGCCAAATAATGGAATAAAATTTCCAACAATTATGTGTTGGGCACAGAATCTCTCCAAAAGTATCAGCATGTTACTGACTGGCCTTTAGCTACTCCCAAAGTGCCTCTGGTAACAAGTGGCCACCACTAGCTTATAAAAGCAGATGCTATAGATAATTGGGAGTAAAATAAGCATTCACCTCGGGTGGGAGCAAAAGCCTTCTGGGTACAGCATAAGAGAGTGTGAAATGAGAATGCTGCTTGTGAAAATCTTCAGGAAGCACTCAGATTATAATAGTAGGGGATATAATAGATTATGTCTTTCTCTTTTCCTTCTTTCCTCCCTCCTTCCCACTCTTTCTTCCTTTCCTTCTTCCCTTTCTTCCTTCTTTTCTTCCTCCTCTGACTCACTCATTTATTCCACCATTTTTTTTTACTGAATACTTATTATCTCCATGCCAGAAACTGTTTTTGGAATTGAAGAGTCAGTGGTGACCTAGTCAGAAAATGATGAAGTAGAAGGGAAAGCAGATTGTTATACAGATCACAAAGCCAACAGAATCAAGAAAAGCCTCAGAAACCGGTGCCATCTTCACCTAGGTTTTGCACATTAGCAAATGGCACCTCCTTAGGCGAATTCCTCTGACCTACATCCCTCCCTATATGTACAAAAGAATAACCAGAGACCGGGTAACTCCATTTCAGGAAAATTAGCAGAAGACCTACAAGCAATAAGAGCCCCTCTGCCTGTGGCTCTTACCTAAAATCCTGATTAGGGGCTGGAGAGGACTGATCTTTAGAATATTTAGGAAGCTGTGATTCCTACTAAGAGTTTTAACAGGAGCAGACTTCTCTTACAACAAGCATTTTAAAATGAGATGAACCGAACTTACAGTGAGCTTCAGTTACATGGAGGGAAAATGGGAAATAAATGACATTCTGCTGGGAAAGAAGATGATGTGGATATTCAGAGTGCAAGTGGGGGTGTGTGTGTGTGTGTGTGTACACAGGTATCAGCTACAGAGTCTTGAACAGCATCCTAAGGTCACATTTATTGGAAAAACACTTCCATCCCATGTCAACAGTCATCAAAAGGAAAAAAGTTTTGGAAATATTCTTTCAAACCAAGTGTAGTAGATATCTTTACTATAAGACTTTCAGAGCCTTTTAATGCCAGTGTCATCATGAGCTTCTGACAGGAAGGCCTAAAGATGTAGTGTATTCTACTCTCAATAGACTATACTTTGAAAATAGATTTTAAAAAACCAACCTCTACATTTTAAAAACTGAGGTTCAGGGAGGTTAATTAACTTATCCAAGCCACTGGTCGACTCTTTTGATTTTGATCTGTTGCTCTTTCCACTACCTCAGAGTAGTCACCAAATAGCTAAGAGGTCCTCTCATTTTGATGTTACCGCCTTCTCCTATCTTCATCTCTATGCTTTATTAAAAAGAATATCTAATGTTCTCTTATTTGTTTACTTTGGGATGACCCCATTTAAATCAGAAAAGAGAAGGCAGCTGACTTATTCTTAGAAATAGGAGGTTACATTCTAGGACTCAAGTCTCAAATGCAACTTCCCCTGAAGAAAAACATTGATATGAAACCTACTACAACAGGCCAACTCAGAGAAGTCCCTTGGTGTTCTTGCTTTGGAAAAATTCTCAGTATAAGGTGTGTGTGCATGTAACGTGCATATATGTGTGTGGTATTTGGTTTTCTATTGGCATATATTTGATTCCACCCCCTAATGCCTGATAACATTTCCAAGAACTATAGATTGATTCCATTTATTCATGCATTCCATTATTTATTCATTTACTAATACAACCAACCAACATTCACTGAGCTCTTCTGACTCTCAATGCATAGGGCTTGATTCCCAGTCCACAGGCCCACCATATTCCTACCCTGACAGTGTGTGTTTATGTGGTGGGAACTCAGAAATTTCTTCCTAGAATTCCAGATTCTGTTTACACCCACACTTACTCCAAGCTCAGGTATGTCTGTTTTAAGGCTGAGATCCACTCAGTATGTCACCATTTAGCAAAACGAGAAGCTTTCAATGAAGTGACCTCAATGATTTCCCAGAAGCAAATGAAGAGTGCCTCGCCTTATAGTGGTAGAGGGAAATTTACTACAAAGTGCAGAAATGAAGGACAATCAGTACCTCAGAACATGTCACTGAGCAATGAAAGCAGAATCAAGTGCAGAAAATCTAATCAAAGACTCTGTCCTAGTAAAGACTTTGGAAACTGGTTCTCCAAACTGGTTTTCTTATGAAATCTAGGCTGGCAAAAATTAAGTTGACCTGAAGAATACATCCCCAACCCTCTGCTGACCACCTCACTTCATGATGTTTTCTGTTCCCCCATCCCATCACTCCATCACACCACCTGTTTCCTTTACTTCATACTATTGGGTTGGCCAACAAGTTTGTTCAGAACCTGAACAAACCCAATAATTATCACTCTCAGAAGTTATCTTTTTTCTTTTTCTACTTTTTTGTTTATCATGTCTTTACTCTCCAGAATTTACGTTGAGTGAAGAGTATTTTTTCACTTATTTCTTGTCTTATCCCCAGCATTTAGAACTTTATGGGCACATATCAGCCAATCAATAATACTTGTTGAATGGATGAATGCATGAACGAAAGTGTGCAATGACTAAAAACTCTTTTCATGTCCTACCTCATCTTAACCTGTATAATAACCTATTTTTCCTTGTATTTTCCATTTGAATTGCTGAGCTCTTTAGTTGAAACTAAACAGTCCAAAAAATTACTTTGAATTCCTCTGGAGCCTTACTATAAATTCTAATGAAAACATTTATCACATGCAATTAGATTTACTTCAGGAAAGCAGGGCCAAACAATTGTCTAGGCTGAAACCCTGCCACCAGGCTATTCCAAACATCCTCCAAAAGAGAAGTATTCAGTATGAGTAAACACCAAAAGTCCAGTACACGTAGGGGAGCTCTACTTTTATCAGAAATCTTCCCCCCAGACTAAACTCTTTCAGGCACTGGGCCAGGGGTCCCTTGTGAATTTGGCTAGCTGACCCCATAATCAGAGAGGCAGTATGCTGCCTACATTGCTTCACAAAAGATGACTTGTTTCTGAAATTCATCTCTGCATGCTTTGGTTGCTGTTTAATGGATAGCAATCAGTTATCTCTGAAAAGAAAGCGTGCATGTTATAAGCATCTGCACCAGCAAGGAAGAAAGGCTTCCAGAAGCAATCTGGGCCTTCTTGAGAAGCAGGCACCCCCTCCAAAACTATCACCAAGGACAGAGTCTTTGATCACCAGGCACCTGTTTATTTCCTTTCTCTGCAGTCTACATCAAGTCAGACACAAAACCCATTATGAATGCAGTTTTGAGTTTGTCTGGATGAAGTGGAGAGTAATTAGTTCCTTTTACATTTGGTAATTTTGTTAACACAACTCAGTAGGTGTCTTGTTAATTTGTTCATTACTAGGTGGATGAAAATGTGCATCTCTTCTGTGAATACCAATTATTCCTAAATGAGGTAATTTCACCAAGACAGTGAAATTTCCTCATTCTTCCCTGGTTTAAGAATATCACTGCCAAGAATGAACAGTTCCAAACAAAGAAAGCTGTGGGAGGCAGAAAATGGTGCTCTGGGTAGAAAAAAGCGGGGAGACCCTCTTATTTTGCACTCTGAAAAGGAAGCCCATTTCCAGTGTGGAAAGGAATTTGGAGGGGAGGAGGCAGGTCATGCCGGTGGCAGTGGCCCTGTCTGAGGCTCCAGTGGCCCTATATCTGTTTGCTGTTTGCAGAAGCTAAAGGACAAGTCATTGCAGGGATGTAAGAAGAATAAGTGGCCATCTCATCATTTCTGGGCAACTCGGTCATACTCCAGGATTTTTACCACCAGCAAAACCAAGACATATCAGTTTCATGATCTTCAAAGGAGTTTTCAAATCCCACTTCTATCTCCTGCTTGGGAACACTTCTTTCTGAATCAAAGCAGTTACATAAGTCTCAGTCTCTAACTAACTGAATTTGGGAGGAATAAAGGAAACCAAATAGTGTCCATGGCAATATTATCTGTAAGACCAAGGAGTGGAGTTACTACGTCTCTGGGGTGATCAAAGTGGAGAAGGAAGGGGTTCGAGTTCAGTGTGGACAGAGACTGTTCCTGCCTGCACTTTGTCTCTGTACACAGCATGTTCCTGGAACAAAGCAAATAAATCTACAGACTCCCATTTCCTCCTAAACTCCTGTGGCCTCCCCCTTGTTTACACAACACACTCTGTTGAAAGTCCAGAGAAAACTGATGTCCTTTACTCGATGGAGTTGATCCACAACACACAATGGAAGGGGCTTACCAAAGAGTCTCAGTGACTCTATCTTTCCCCCTTTCCAATCACAGAGGAGGGGCGAACCTATCCAGGAGTTTTCAGGACAGCTTTGGGGTGACCCACTAGAGAAATGGGGAAGACGAGATGGCCTGTGGAGTCCCTGAGCTGCCCATGCCTCACCTTTGGTCCCTTCTGCCTTAGCAACTTCCAAGCAACCTTCTCTACTCCAACTACAGAATTCTCTCTGCTCCCTTCTCCTCAAGTCAATCTTCAGGAGACTCCTGTGTTCTTGGGAGAGTGAGGATGAATTATCTCAGCATTCTTTACTCTGTCTCAAGCAGGTGTGAGTATTGTCTTATAAGGCTTTACTTCCTTCCCGTTAGAATCACCTTTTGGGTCATCTTCACTTAAATGAAGAAATAAAAGAGGACACAGACTATACATCCTATTCACTATTAATCCCCAAGTGATTAACATAGTATCTTCTTGTTGTTGTTCAGTTGCTAAGTCATGTCCAACTCTTGCAACCCCATAGACTGTAGCCCGCCAGGCTGGATTTCCTGGCGAGAATACTGGAGTGGGTTACCATGTCCTCCTCCAGAGGCTCTTCCCGACCCAGGGATCAAACCCTCGTCTCCTGCATTGGCAGACAAGTTCTTTACCACCGAGACACCAGGGAAGCCCAACATAGTGTCTGCTACTCCACAACTGCACAGTGAACACTGTTATTCATTTATTTACCATAAATGAATAGCACTATTAATAGTCAATAATAAAAGCAATAATAAATAGCTAATAACTCTCATGTGATCAGAGCACTGTCCTATTTTGCATATTTTAACATTTTCAACCCTCAAAATAAACCTAAGAAATAGGAATTATTATCACATTCGTTTTAAGCATGAGGAAACTGAGGCACAGAGAAGCAACATCGCCAAGACTATACTGCGTCAGTGGCAGTGCAGTGTTTGTTCCCTCTTTATCATTGACTGTTGGAGAATAGGAACTGTCCTGCTATCTCCCACAATGTCTAGTAAAGATCCTCGCATTCAAGCAGTGCAACGTAGCTGCTAAGAACACAGGACTTCGAGTGAGACCCTCTGCATTCAAATCCTGGTTCCATCACTTGTGGACTGTGCAGTTACTTAATACCTCTGCATGTCAACTGCCTCTTCTTAAAGCGGAGAAAACCACAGCTTGTGGAAGACCTCACTTAGCCCAGGCTCTGTCCTATGACAGGCCTTCAGTAAGTGCCAGCTCTCATATCTCAACGGCCAACATGGTGCACAGTACGTAAGAGCTGGATGGAAGAAAGACTAAGTAAGTCAGTGAAGGAGAATGGCATGCCTGTATCCCATTGTATCCTTCCAAGGCCCTAAGCCATGAACGGAATTCTGCTCACCAGCTCTGGTGCTCACACAGCCTGGTTGTCAGCTCATGGATCCTGCTTGTCTATTCACACCTCAAAAGCAGTAGAAGGAATGCTGAGCAGGAGGTGTCTTATTCCACAGGGCACTGCTAAAAGCAGGACTGATACAATCTGCACTTTTTCATTCTTCCACCTATGGGGAGGCTCGCTGGCTTAAACATGGAACAGGGACGCAGAAGGGGAAAACGAGTCTCCAGATTGAACTCTTTACAATGTCATACACCACAGATGTAGGAAATCTGCTGAGCCCAATGAAATGGGGACACCTGAGCTAAAGACAGGGCTCTGGGAGACATCAACTCAGTACGTTTTCCATGCTGGCCGGGAGCCAGGTCCATGAGAAATTCTGCTGTCATTTCCTTTCACAGCCACTGGCAAATGAGTGTGAAATCTGGTGAGCTGAAGAGACAGGAATGGTGGTAGAGATTTAACAGCGGAGTTAAGTAGATGAGACAGAAATATGCTTCAGGACTCAAGAGACCTGGAATACGGAAGACAGAGAACAGAGGCCAGTACACCCAGAAACAGGAATACTTAGGAACTATGCTCTTTTCAATGAGGGAAGTAAGTGAGCAAAGCTGCAGGAGGATCCAGCTGAGATGGAAGCCATGTGGGGGCTGCTGGGTCAATTTCTCTTGGGTCCTCTCTGACTTTACCATCCTGGAAGCCTGCAGCTGGCCCTGAATATAAACACCACTTCTTCAGAGGAGCACATGTAGAATGTAACAGATTAATACTAACACATTCATTTAATTTCCACTTATTGACACGTCGTTTTTCATTCTGACGTTTTTATCCCCAAAAGGGTTGTTTCATCAGACATGGAAGAAGACCGTCAACAGAACAGGATGTCTTTATGCTGCTTCTTGGTTGACACCACAGCTCTGCCAGACCACAAGGAGGCTTTTACCCAGATGGGCTCAGAAACCAGGTGGTCTTGCCATAGAAGTTTGTATTCCTGTCCTCCATGGTATCTGGTCCTAAAGTGGAGCTGAGGGCGTAGGAGGGGGAGGTCTGTGGTAGGTGAGATCTCTTTGGCAAAACCACCATGTGACACGGACCTAAGGGAAATC